>NC_060124.1:91473893-91776923 GCF_021461395.2 Schistocerca americana | reverse complement strand
ATATATCTCTACAGTAGAAGTTACAGCCACAGCAGCCCACGACGTAATGTCTATTAATATTGTACACTAGTGTTACTCGCTTTATACACGGGGATAATTTCATATAATAAGGATTCTTACGTCAACTTCTACATTTTATTCCGCATGACAATGGAAAGTCTATGGTAGAGGGTACGCTGTGTAAGCTATTCCTCCCTTCTTATTCCACTCGCGGATAGTACGTGTGAAGAAAGACCTTTGCTACCCCTCTGGATGAACTCGAATATGTCTAATTTGCATTCGTGGTGGTCATGCGAGGTATGTGTTGCAAGAATTAAAATGTTTAAACACTTATTTAATTGCAAACTTTTGAACTTTTATCAATACGGTTTCCCACGAAATAAAATGTTTGAAACTCCTTTCACATATTTGGTTGAACATCTCTGTAACTCCCTCTGGATTACTGAACAAACGCGTGTCGATTCGTGCGCCCCTTGCTTAAATGTTTCCAGCCTCCTCGTTAGTCCTTCTTGGTATGAGTCCCAGGCGGAAGAATAGTACTCAAGAACTGGTCGAACGAGATTTTTCTGTGTAACCTCTCTCTTGACTGATTACACTTGGTGAGGATTTTAGCAACAAATATGATAGATGGGTGTGAAATCCTTCACAACCATATTTATGTGCCCAAGCAATTCAATCCGTTCACTACGATTTTTTGAATGAGAGACATTGATGTTTAGTAATATTTATTAATTTTGTAGTTGCAGGTAATAACACGAAAAATATATTTGAGTCCGTTTCGTTTTTGGTATGTTCAGTTGGTAGAGCACTTTCCCACGAAAAGCTGAAGTCCCAGGTTTCAGCCCCCGTCCGGCACACAGATTTAATCTGCGAGGGGGTTTTATATCAGTATACATTTCGCTGCAGAATGAAAAGTTCGTTCTGGAACTTGGATGCGACAATAAGAGCAGTGGATTAACAAATTGTAACACAGCACAACTTACAGTTTGAATCCACAATTTTGCCAACCATTAAAAAGCTCCCGTTTACCAGCTGGTCATTGATGCAGAGCAATGGCATGCAGCAAATTCCCACTGGTTCACTGATAATGTATCGTGAGACACAAACGTCCCAGTCTTAGTGAAATGGTAAAGTCGCTCTGGACATATGCTCTTAGATTCTTGGAGGTTGTGACTGATTCCATAAACTGATCGCCGATCGCGTAGTCAAACGGTATCAGATACTTTCTCCAAATTTGTACTCATTACACTGCATTTATTTAGTTTCAGAGTCGTTTGGAAGTCATTGTACCAGGCGTTTCGAAATAATTTTCTAACGATATCACATCCCTTTTGTAAGTTGGTATATATGTTTTGCTTCGTATCAAAGATCTAAATGAATTCAGAAAAAAGCCAAACTCAAATGAAAACCTACGTGGCTCAGTAACGGACTGATTTAGGTAAGGCTATTTTCTCGAAGTGGAAAGAGCGTACCAGGTAATAAAAGAAAAATGTGTATCTTGTTGACAATTGTTGTAAATCGATAGATTAAATGCTGTGCTTGCATACTGGGACTGAGTCAATTGCAAATTGTGAAAGCAAGTGTCATTACGGTCATTACGAAACAGAAATCCTTTTGGAAGTATGACACAGTTAAAAAAACTTTTTCACAGCAGAAGTCGTAGTGAAACATGCTTAAGAGTCACCAATAAAATTTTCACACCATCTTCAGCAGAGCATATTGGATAATGATCAGAACAAAGTCACAGCTTATCTCTTTGTAGATTCTTAAGAAGAAAATCGAAGAAGAGAGTTCAATAATATCTGCAATAATAAAAATAATTAATTTTGCCATAGAAAGATTATGAGCACATTGCGAAAATATGTTATGTCTTTATGCAAGTGTGGCAGACATACAAATGGTAACCAGAAATACAACTGGCAAATTGCTGCGAATCTCTGTGGATAAGCAAATAAATTCAGACGCCAGTACTACATTCGCACATCAAAAGGCGCTTGCGTATCCCCGTGAAGCACAAAGAATGATTATCAGTATAACTGTGACGCTTGCAGGAAACATTCATTTACATCCTGATTTCATCAGCGGGCCCCACCTAAGTGTTTGTGGTTGAAGGGCGTTGAGTCTGATCTGCCAGTAGTAATTTTTATTAATCCATGAATATCGCATAAAAATATTTTTTTATAGGCATTGACTCAAAAATACAAATCAAAGAGCAAATTGCTGAGAAAGACGAACTAGGTCGCTGGAGAATACTGCCTGAATTAATTTTCAATTACTGTAGAATTCGCAATTTAATTCAATCATTGGCTCTGAGCACTATGGGACTTAACTGCAGATGTCATCAGTCCCCTAGAACTTAGAACTACTTAAACCTAACTAACCTAAGGACATCACATACATCCATTCCCGAGGCAGGATTGGAACCTGCGACCATAGCGGTCGTGCGGTTCCAGATCATAGCGCCTAGAACCGCTCGGCCATCCCGGCCGGCTAATTCAATCATTGTTTCTTCATAATACTGAAAAGGCGCAAGAGAGTGAACTGAGTACACAATATCATTATTAAAATAAGAAGAAGGAAATAATCATATCAGGATAATCTCAAAGAAATTTTTCAGTATTTCAAACGGGAATTTACCCAAGTCCGTGAACTGCTATATCAAACCATGGCGACGTGCCTTCTTATCCGCTTATCAAAGTCGCTGCCGTCCTGAGAGTAGGGCCCAGCTCGAAGTCCCCATGAGCCTGATCATTCAGAACCACTCCTCGCTTCCCTTCAAGCCTCAATGGCTCCTCTCGATGCCCTTTATTCGGCCAATCACAGAAAAGCCTAACTGTCCCTGCAATGAGGTAACTGGAATCGAGCTCGCTGTCTCCCACCAACAACATAGATACCAGAAAGGCAATAAGAAACATACTTTCGCACACGTTTCCATGTTCTCATGGCAAGGCAGAGTACTCTGGGATTTCTATGAATTCAGGTATTTTCGCACTTTTCTTTCCACGGAAAACTGAAGTGTAAATTTCATCAAACGCAGCATGTCCAGCAACATGACGAAACGTAAGTTTCAACAAGTGGTCACTTAGACCCCTGTGCCAGGTTGGGAACTCGAGAGATTTCCGCCTCTTCATACCCCAAAGCTGTCTGTTCTGTATTGTGTGAACAGGACGCTGAGGCCGCTCGTGCAGCGGAACCCTTTCATCCTGCCGGAGCCCCGGATTAGGGTGGCTGGGCCGCACTCATGTTTACTCCCATCAGAACAGCAAACTGTTTGTGAATGGCCGTTAGCACGCCTGCCCTGTGGGAAAGCGGTTTCTTCCTCCGAAGTTGGAGCTTCCCGTGAGCCGAAGGAAACAAGATACGGAAGGTCTTGTAAACTCACGTAATCACGGGTTTCCCAGTATCAGAACTGAGTTCAAATAAAAGTGCATCGCTGTCCCTGGCAGCTCAAGTAGTTAAACGCGAAAACAATTTGATCAAGGAAAGAAATTATCATCTGAAGCGAAAGAGAGAATGACAGTGATGGGCAGTACGTATGCAAATCACTATTTAAATAGGAATAAAAATGTGAGAGGACAGCCTGGCATAAGCCGACGTCTCAAAAGTATTAAAAATGTTACAATAGCACCATTCGGTCGATTCAGAGGCTCCAAACCATTTTAAACACTTCGAATATTTTCGCCGTCCCAGAAAATGCCGTGACACCAATTACCACAGGAAAAATATTAGCTGCCAATGACTCAGCATGTGCATCGGGAAGGTGACAGAAAATAAGTCCGGGAGGTGCAGCGATCAACCTTCTATGGGATGCATCTATTACACTTCACATAGCGGACATCGTCGACATTCAAGAAATGATCAAAACAAACCATTAACTTGCACCATGAACACCGAATGAAAAATGGCGCTCTGCAGGATCACAAAGGTTTGCACCATCAAGATCGAATGCGAACTCCTTGGGAGTTACAAACCGTGCAAGACGTTCAGCTAGGTATCTTAAGTAGCTTAAAGAATGCGTACAGAATTAAATTGGTGTAATGGGGTGTTGTGAACTGATGGAACGTGATGGCACACAAACGAATGCGAAACGGTCTGTCATGGAACTTATCGCGAAATTGGCTATGCTTTAAAGCGTATCTGCAGATAATGCGATGATGTGCTTTATAGGCACGGAAAAGAAACAAACATCCAGAGGCTGAATTTGTCCAGTGGTTCCTGGTGGTATGAACTGCAACGTCACACACTTTCCAGGAGGGTTGGTTTTCTCCAAAGGAGTATGGCTTTCATACGCAGACCAGGAACCAAGCAAAAGCAATTAATTTTGTCCCGCTATTGGCCAAAAGCAATGCTTATACCATAGTTGTAGCTCTCTTACACCCATTTTTCACACTCTTCCTTCTTCCGACGTAAATATTCCCTATTGCCCTTGCCAGATCACGCACACGAGAAAGAATCGTAAGGGGCAGAGCACCTCTAACTTCTCGCAGCACAAAAGAATAACTTTGGCGCCAGTCTACCATCCAGGTTAACAGTAGGCATAGTTGTATACGAATGCACTAAGGCACTGATGTTAGTTGATCTTCATATTGTACAACGCTTTTGGTACCCCCAGTTTCCAGAATTAATTTCCTGTGCATTTCCTCTTCAGTTCCGACTGGTCGGAGTTGAAAACAAATTCCTTACGCGAACGATGGGATAAGTTTGTTAATCCCATCCACAAATTTTCAGGCCTGTATATCGTCAAATACACGCTTTGTTTGAAATTCCGTTCTCTTACGTCTTTCAGTTCTGTAGTACTGTTTGAAGTTATGCAACCATGCACTGCTTCCCTTGAAATCACTGCAATCTATGTCGCCCGCAATTTGTTGTGTATAACTCTAATGCACTAGCGATTCTTATAGTCTGCTCCCCACCAATTGGGACACAAGGATCGCTCTGAATGCGTGTAGAAGTGTTTATGTTCTGCCCTTCCAGGTAGGGGGCATGAATCGCGGAATTCGTTAGACATTAGAAGAACGGTTATTTGGGGATTCCTGATATAGTTTACTACCAAGTAATTTAATTTAATGAGGGTAGTTAGACTACTTTTAGGGAAAGTAACCGATTCCCTCTACTATTATACTGTTTTTATTTTCATGTTGTTTACAAAATGATTCAGGATACAAATGGTTTACTGCTAATTAAATTTAGAAATGGACGCACGAATCTTGATACAAGTATCACATAGTTATAGGTGACAATGTTTTGCTCCCGAAAAGTTAAAACAAATAAGAACAGAAATAAACTCTGCAGAAAAGGATTCTGCAGTATGCTTTGCTTAAACAACGTTAATCAACGTAGTTTGACAGCCGTTCCTAACTGAGGTTCAACATTATGATTTTGGTTGGCTGAACACAACACGAAGGAAGATTTAGTATACTACTACAAACTAAACTCTGAACTGGACGAAGAGGCACCACTGTCGCAACATCATATGTAACTTACTCCGTGCTCGATTGCAGTGCATCATTTACCTTTGCTGCACGGTGTCTCGTTGGATTTGCTGGACGCCTGGCGACTGCATCTGCAGCAAGCTGCCTGTCAACCTATAAAACTGCCTATTCTTGACTGAAGTGTCAGTCATATACTCTTACCGAGTTCGTCTGTGAAGCAGAAGACTGTTTGTCCCTAGACTGTGGATAATGGCTGTGTACATTCACATTGTTCGTGGGGCAGCATGCACAGTAGTGTCCTCATACTTCTCGAAAGAACGTATTAACTAACACGACTCTTCTTGAAATCTCCACTTGGAGAATATACGAAACTCTCAGCTTAATTATAATCCATTGTGATGAAAGTTACGTAGAATAAATCTCTCTCCACGCCCTGCGAGCGTTAAGCAGTCCATGTATCAAGACAATATTTCAGAGATAGAGAGCTCTTCCTTGTCTATAAATTGCATATATCGAGCTACCTCTCCCCTCTCTGTAAAGAACATTGCCTCCCTCTAAACTGGGGTGTATCAAACCAACTGATTCATACAGGAATTGTTTCTCCCACTCTCAGAACATTACTTTCCGTCATCCTATCCATTGACTCCATCACCGCAAAGAAATGACATAAAGCGTGGTATGGTATCTCCCTTCCTTCGAAATTTTCAGGCTGTTCTGCCTTCTGCCAATGAAGAGCATTCTACGGGAGGCCCCGGACCTTACAAGCTTTCATGTATTGTTCACGTGAATGCCGCATGCATGAAACAGGTGAGATATGTGTGTAATGAAAGGCAAAGTTACCATAAGTACTATTGTTTATTGTAAAAGCAGTAAACACACCATTGCTACGCGACTCTGTCGAGACCCACACTGTCTCCTTTGCTGTCTTGATATTTATGATCAATCGCTATCCTTCGAGGTGGGTCTGCAAAGTGGCTTTTAAAGAAAAATCTTGCACTGTGGTTCGTCGCCTCCTCTCTGTTCGAAGTCTGCGTTGCTACCGAAATGCCAGTACACTTGCATTATCCTTTGGTAAGCAAATTAAGTCTGTTACACACAAAGTATCATTCCAATCATCTCGTCGAGGATATGTACATGGAAGGTGGCGAAAATGACTGCCGTCTTATCTGGTGCCCATGAGAGATGGTGAAACTGGACTGCCATCTTACAGAACATAGTAGATCACTATCAAGCACATCCTGTAAACTGTACTGAGCATCTTTGAAATGCGCAAACACTATTTTTTGTAACAAGTGCACTTTGTCTTCCCTTGAATATCCGCAATTTTTCTTATGCACTACACGATGATATTGCTGTAGACTTATTTGAAACTTACTATGCTGTGTATGACCTTCCATGTACGTAATTGTGTTTAGTACCCACTCCTTGGACAACGATGTACTACCCCTAGCGCCCATACATTTAGGTAATTTATCCGTATCGCTGTGCAGAAGCGCAATAAAGACTTTAAACTACCACTTGTTACGCTAGATTTTTATTAACGCTAAATTATGGTCCTAAAGGCTTAAAAAGGGTGGTGGAATAGAGACACTGTAATTTAATTTTGTGACCAGATGCGATATGTGTGTAACGAAAGTCGAAGTTACCGTAAGTTCTATTGTTTATTACAAATCCTCACAAAAAAAGAGTGCAGTAGCTGCACTGAAATATAACACGAATATATTGAATAACATCCTGACAAATTATAGCAAGAACGTGAAACAGTTACAAATAACTAACGTTGGCGGAGATTCAAGACAAGGAACTGATAATTAGGTTACGACATAATCAGCACAATGATCCGTTTCACAATCTGACGACAGCGACTGCCAAAATTTAAGTTTGTAAAATTATGCTTGCCAGAAGGGTGTCTTCCTCCTACTCTTTAACACTCTAATGTTTACTGAGTGCATTCTGATCTGTACACGCAGAAGCTCATTGCAGATCTTCCCATTTTTTATTGACAGCGTCGTTGTGTTGTCCACCAGTACTGCTGTCAGTGGCCATTCTATTGGACGATGCCAGTGAACGCCGAAAAGCTACATAACACAAACTTGACATTGTGCTCCAGTTGGAGCTGCAAGTGAAATGACTGATTCTCACACTGAACTTCAAATGGTTCAAATGGCTCTGAGCACTATGAGACTTGACATCTGAGGTCATCAGTCCCCTAGAACTTAGAACTACTGAAACCTAACTAAGGACATCACACACATCCACGTCCGAGGCAGGATTCGAACCTGCGACCGTAGCGGTCGCGCGGTTCCAGACTGAAACGCCTAGAACCGCTCGGCCACAGTGGCCGTCCACACTGGACTCTGCGAGCAGAATTCGAAGTGATTCTCTCACCAGCAGCGGGCCGCACAAAATTACTTATTCTGGTGACTGGTTTCGACCACAACTGTGGTAATCTTCAGACCTACAAGTCAAATACAAAGTTTGATCAGAAGGCTACATAAATTAAAGAAAAATGTATAAAGTTACAAAGTTATAAAACGCTGAATTACCAATGAGCAAGAACCTCCTTCTGGTGGTAAATAACTACTGGAGAAACCAGTGCACGTCTTGCTATATACAGGGTCTTACCAAAAGGTACGGCCAAACTTTCAGGAAACATTCCTCACACACAAATAAAGAAAAGATGTTATGTGGACATGTGTCCGGAAACCCTTAATTTCCATGTTAGAGTTCATTTTAGTTTCGTCTGTATGTACTGTACTTCCTCGATTCACCGCCAGTTGGCCCAATTGAAGGAAGGTAATGTTGACTTCGGTGCTTGTGTTGACATGCGACTCATTGCTCTACGGTACTAGCATCAAGCACATCAGTACGTAGCGTCAAAAGGTTAGTGTTCATCACGAACGTGGTTTTGCAGTCAGTGCAATGTTTACAAATGCGAAGTTGGCAGATGTATGGATTAGCACGGGGCAATAGCCGTGGCGCGGTACGTTTGTATCGAGACAGATTTCCAGAACGAAGGTGTCCCGACAGGAAAACGTTCGAAGCAATTTATCGGCGTCTTAGGGAGCACGGAACATTCCAGCCTATGACTCGCGACTGGGGAAGACCTATAACGACGAGGCCACCTGCAATGGACGAGGCAATTCTTCGTGCAGTTGACGATAACCCTAATGTCAGCGTCAGAGAAGTTGCTGTTGTACAAGGTAACGTTGACCACGTCACTGTATGGAGAGTGCTACGGGAGAACCAGATGTTTCCGTACCAAGTACAGCGTGTGCAGGCACTATCAGCAGCTGACTGGCCTCCACGGGTACACTTCTGCGAATGGTTCATACAACAATGTGTCAATCCTTATTTCAGTGCAAATGTTCTCTGTACGGATGAGGCTTCATTCCAACGTGATCAACTTGTAAATTTTCACAATCAACATGTGTGGGCTGACGAGAATTCGCACGCAAGTGCAATCACGTCATCAACACAGATTTTCTGTGAACGTTTGGGCAGGCATTGTTGGTGATGTCTTGATTGGGGCCCATGTTCTTCCACCATAGTATAAATGAACATCTTTTTGACTTTACATGGGTTGCCATCTCTAGCCCTGTTAGTGAACCATTTGGAACCACTGGTTGCCATGATGAGGTTATACACAGTTCCAAAGATGTGGCAGCAGGCTTCTTTCCACTGAAGTTGTTGTAGAGTCGATAGGTAAACTAGTGGTTGCCATGGTGAGGATGGACGCCATTCCAAAGGTGTTGCAGCAGACTTATTTCCACTGAAGTTGTAAAGTCGATACAAAAGTAATCCGTTATATGTTTTAAATGAGCAACTTGAATTCAAAGACAAACATTTCTTTGAGCTTTTTGACGATCTGCTTTAGAATGTTCACTCGTCTGTCCCTCGTTTTTTTTTAATTATTAATACCTTTATGAAATATTTTATTTTTACTTTGTATTTTTTATTATTTTGCAAATATTATTTTTTGACTGACTATCTGTTTTTAGGAAGTTAAATATACCGCTTTAAAACTGCATAACGCTAACTGACATCCATTTATTTCTGACACTACGGCTCGTAGTATTATAATTTTAAATTCCTTCCATTTTCATTATTTTTATTTTTTTATAAGACTGCCATGCAACATAAGACATAGCAAAGCCTTAAAAATTGTCACATTTAAAAACTGCAATACACATAGGAACTTCATAGACAGTATTTCATAAATATGTAGAAGTACTGTGCCCTCTCGGTTACTTTTTTTCTTAGTACTGATCTGTAAGAATTAATTACTATGTATCGAATAATCTATATAAATGGAAGCCTCTTATTATACCATGAAATCGTATCTGTGCAGCATGTACTACAACACGTCAGTTAACGATTTTTGCAGCCTTCTCATTGGAAAGCGCCCTGATAGAGCGTCTATGTTTCAATAAAAACATGTTGCTGTTCAATAGTACGTCGTCTGACGTGACAGTGTTTGCCATTCGACTTTCACAACAACTTCGTTAGAAAGAAGCCTGCTGCCACATCTTTGGAACGGTGTATAACCTCACCATGGCAACCAGTGGTTCCAAATGGTTCACTAACAGGCCTAGAGAGGGCAACCCATGTACGGACAAAAGGATGTTCATTTATCCTACATGTTTAAATATTTTTAACGCTTCTTAACTGACAATGGCTGTTGAACAAGATAAGTTTTATGTGTGTTTATTTTTCTTTTTTGTCAATGTGCTTTTAACTAAGAAATTTTACGTTGTTGTTCGACCTACAACCCACTGGTTAGCGATGACATAATTCTGTCAGAAGTGGGCGGAGCCTCCAGTATATATAGTAAGACGTGCACTGGTTCCTCCAGTAGTGATTTACCACCAGAAGGAGGTTCTTGCTCGTTGGTAATTCATCGTTTCATAACTTTGTAGCTTTATATACTTTATATGTTTTTTCTTTAATGTATGTATTCTTCTAATGAAACTTTGACTTGTAGATCTGAAGATTACCACAGTTGTGGTCGAAACTAGTAACCGAAATAAATAATTTGTGATAAAGACTGTTTTTGATAGTAAATATTAGTAATAAAATTGATCACTGGTTGCTCCCATAATGTATTCAAATGTAATGAAGTCTCCTTAGTTCCTCGTGTCTTCCCAGGTAACATTCGCTCCTTGTTCAAGAGCCAGTCCTAACCCCACACGAGCAGTCATCCAGTGAAAGGTGTCAGTTCTCCTGGAGCGTCCTCCTATTTCTCAATTATTTTCAAAAACTACTACATTAGACCAGGCTGACCAATGAAATTCCTACATTTTCGCGCCCGGCTAAAGAAAGGAATGTGTGAGCCACGGCGGGGTTTGTTAGCGTCGCCTTTCGAATTCCTGGCGCCCCTAGCCCGATCCTTGGGTTTGAGGCCACGAAAATCTTTGCTCGAGGTTGTTGCTGGGGACGGGGCGTGTAGTGGCGTAGCGAGTTAAGGAGTGGCAACGGAGCGAGGAGGACGGTGTGAGAGGTGCGCCCGGCAAGTAAAGCGAGCACTTGCGCAAACTTTTTGGGCACAGAGTCCGGCGAGTGGTTGCTGGGCACATTTGTGGGCCGATTTGAATCTGTGGCTGACTTCAAGTGTCGTGTTCATGGGTAACCTGGCCACCCAGCTCTGGGACGAGGCACACCGAAGAGAGAGTTGGAGCTAGTTCCGCTGTACTGTATTCAGGGCCCGCTTTGGAACCGGTAAGCTTCAGCTTCGATTCGTGATCTTCAGTTAAGTTTTGGATTCTCAGATCGTAACTGTTATTTTCTTATTGGTAAATATGTCTGTTGCGATCAATGAGATTTCTTACCTGATCTATTCCACCACCAGTTGGTTTCTTGAATTATGTCTGTCGTTTGCTTTTCTTGAGTCGATACTGGCGTTGGTTGTTTTTAACAGGATATCTTAAACTGTGTGAGCCGATGGTGTTTTCTGAGGCGGTTCAAATGGCTCTGAGCACTATGGGACTCAACTGCAGTAGTCATCAGTCCCCTAGAACTTAGAACTACTTAAACCAAACTAACCTAAGGACAACACACATCCATGCCCGAGGCAGGATTCGAACCTGCGATCGTTTCGGTCGCGCTGTTCCAGACTGTAGCGCCTAGAACCGCTCGGCCACTCCGGCCAGCCCTGAGGCGGTGTGATGACGTGTTTCTTCTATGTTGTGGCCGCTCCCTCGACTCGCGACGGGTGTCCCTTCTTCCAGTCTAGCACACACAACAGCCTTAGGCGAACGGTGTCCTATCCGATGTCAGCGTCACCTTTTTCAACCTGCGTTAAGTTAATGGTGCCCTTGATACTGCTTTTATCTGCTGTCTGTCTGTGAAATTGCCAGCCCATCCAAATGTAATTCTCAAGAAACAAAACACCTACAAGTACTTCATGTATTGGCAATCACTATCAGATAATCTTTCATAAAAACAGAGGAATACACTGTATATCGATAATGTGAAAGTCAATAAAACCGTCAGTTTCGCCGTCTTTCAAAGACTGTCCTTTACTATGTTTCACTGGACAGGATTTGTGGCTCCCTATTCGACGAGGGTGATGAACTACATGGCTTGACACCCGTTTCAATATCACTTTCACTTGTTCAGCTCGTATCGGCATCAGTCGAGTGTATACGACAGCAACCATTCCGCTGACTCGTCTTGCACAAACGCTAATATTTCAACAGCCACTGCTTTTTAACTTCAGTGTATTCTTTGGGTTCATTTCTGATGAAATATCAGGTTCATCAACTGTTGTTTTAAATGTATTGCAATGTTTGCTTCGTTTATTGTTGTCATTGCTCTGTTCTTCATAAACACCACTAGCACTGTAGTGAATTATTTGTCCACTAAGCGGTTCAACTACACTCTGTACTACCCTCATGTTGTGCTCACCATTGTATACCTGCAATCCTGCCCGCTGTTCTCATTAGCAGCCAATATTGTGGCTGTATGGTAGACAATATGTGGGGCTATTGTGAGATCAAACTTCTGACCATTCCCAGATTGAAGAGATACTTCATCATCCCAGGACGTAATGTACTGTTCCTACGATTAACTTTCTCAAATAATACAAAGAATGGACTTAGGTCTATAATGGGCTGTTTTTCGTAGCAAATGTGGTCATAATGCAAAAATATATCCGTTATTACATCATCTCTCAGTTAATAAATCACTGTCGCTTTGTTAGTGTATAACTGATTTTTGAAAAATAGACATAAGTTGTGAAAATTATTAATGCAGTTATTTTTAAGGATTGATCTGACGGGCAAAAATACTTTCAGTAGATTGACTGGTAGCACTCTCCCATGCCACAGAATTTATCTAACACTGGTAAATATATGGCCACACGGTCGCATAAATTAGGCCTCCAATTTTATGCCTCCATTACACTGTGCTTTGATATTAATCAACAGACAATGCGCCTGTTATTAGCTGTAATTGTTTCCTTTGTGCTATTTAACTATGAAAAATAACTTTTCCTTCTTCGGCAAATACCGAATTCCATATGTGACAGCAACAAGTCTGCACCATTGCTGTTATCAATACATTAACGTTGTGAAAACAGTAAACATGTGGAGTACTCAAGTTCTGGTAGTAATGCAAAATGTAAACAACAATGTCATACTAGCAGCAAGTGACTATTTGATGTTGGATACATGGGTGCTTACTCAACAGATGTTGAGACCGTTGCCTGTCACGTTATGCCCTTCTTGACGTCTACCCTCACATCAGATTAGTTCTTCTGAGTGCCATTGCGATGTGCTGCCATCGGCTTAGCTTGAGTTGTCATACACATACACACACTTTATATTATTCCAAATTCAGAAATTCTTCAGTAGATCAGGATATATCAAACAGAAACGATTTCATTTAACTTTATTACCTATTAAATTTTTTACATCACTGGATAAGTGGTAAAATTTTTTTGTAGCTGTATACCTTACTCCTTTCCTTGGCACTCTACGGCGATGGGTAGTGTATTTTCTCGTTCTGGTATTACATTTACGAATGTTACAGTTGTTTTCGATTGTGGTGCTCCCCAACAGACTTCATAAGGGCGTGAATATTCTGTGGGGCTGTTGTCATCGTGTCAAACTGTTTATAGAGTTATGTATAAGGAGTTCAATACTCACCTTCTCAGTGATGAGCTAACCCAGAATATAACATTAGTGAATGAAAGTAGGAGAAGTATGTCCACTTTTTCATATTTTAATCCCCGAAACACAGTGTTATGTATAAGGCAAAAGTTGCAATACTTAGACAATTAAGAGTATGTGATTTACAGTTGTCACTAGAAAGCATTTAGACTGTTCCATTTCATTTATTGGTTTACCCTCATACATTATTTCTCATGCAGAATAGAACTGTATGTACTAACCGGCCGGAGTGGCCGAGCGGTTCTAGGCGCTTCAGTCCGGAACCGCGCGACCGCTGCGGTCGCAGGTTCGAATCCTGCCTCGGGCATGGATGTGTGTGATGTCCTTAGGTTAGTTAGGTTTAAGTAGTTCTAAGTTCTAGGGGACTGATGACCTCAGATGTTAAGCCCCATAGTGCTCAGAGGCATTTAAAATTGTATGTACTGTGCTTAAGTTTAGAGACAGTGCATGTGCAGAGAACCATTACTAATGTTCAGGAATATTTTATTTATGTTTTGTGGGCTTGACTTTTTCCATTAGATATGATTATAATATTTGCAACGCCGTCAAAGAGAATTAGATCTGCATCCTCGTCCAATAACCAACGATTGTATGTGATATCTGTGGCCCTGTGCTGCTGATTTATGACCGTTGGTGGAGGTCGTCGCTTACGACTGTTTGAATCGCGAATAGCATAGCGTATCAGCTACCAGATAGGCGCTTCCATAAACGTCGATATAGGCGCCATGGCATACTTTACGCACCTCTTATGTGTTATTGTCAGACCGTCGCTGCGAAAAAAGCAATATTACTGCCCTCCTGAGCCCCACTTTTATTTTATGCATCACGAATTCCGCGGTGCGAACTGTACTGCATACTTTGCCTGCATCTGTAAACAGACGAATACCACGGCCAGGTAGGGCTCCCCGCAGTCCGCCGCAGCTTCGTCACACGTTCCCTTTGCTTTTCTTGCCGGCTGCCGGCGACAGCTTTGCGCATGCCCAGTGCGCCTTCGGCGGTCCTGCCGAATATCGAGTTCTGGCGACCGCTCTGACCCGCCCGCCTACAACACTGACCTGATGCCCAATGAGAGGCAATTTTCTTTTCCTGTTATCTATTTCGAAACATTTTACATCAGTTGCACTTCAAAGAACATTCAGTGACAAACGTGGACACTAGAGTTCGATTAGGTAGAACCGATACACATTCTAGCTTATGCAGGTGGTGTACTACAGGGTGGCGCACGAAATGTGTTACCAGTTGTTTCTTACTCAGTTTACGACGCGCATTAGACATCCC
Source organism: Schistocerca americana (assembly GCF_021461395.2). Taxonomy (NCBI): domain Eukaryota; kingdom Metazoa; phylum Arthropoda; class Insecta; order Orthoptera; family Acrididae; genus Schistocerca; species Schistocerca americana. The sequence continues at coordinate 91,762,042 of NC_060124.1, read as the reverse complement.
GCTGCGATCTCTGCAGCAGTACCAGCAGAGCTTGGAAAAACAAATGAGTTACGAAATGACGTGTAATTCACGATACTGCCGCTAGGAGACTAGTAAGCAGCAATGGCTGACAATGGAAGACTGACGACACAGCAACGATCGTCAATTGTGTTACTTTTTCATGAAACGAAAAGCCTTGTTGTGACTCAGAGGCGTTTCCGACAACAGTTTAACACACGATGGGTCCCTTGCAAGAAGACCATCCACAGGTTGTACGATAAATTTGTACAGGGAGGAACAGTATCGGAAGCGAAGCGACCTCGGCCAAAGCCTGTTTGTTCGCCGGAGAATACTGAAGCGGTACGAGTTGCTATACAGAGAAGTCGCGGGAAATCGTGTAGAAAGGCAGCAGTGCAACTGGGAATATCCAGACGTTCCGTTCAACGCATTCTTAAAAGGGACATCTTTATGTACCCATACAAGATGACCTGTGCACAGAAGCTCACTGAAGATCACAAGCAGCAGAGACTACTGTTTGCTCAGTGGGCGGAGGATAGGGAAGAAACTCTCAACAGCGTTTGGTTTTCAGACGAGGCGCATTTTTCATTTAGACGGTGTGGTTAACAAACAAAATGTACGCTTTTAGACCACTGAAAACCCACAGGCGCTTCATGAACGACAACATTATGCTCCGAGGATTACAGTGTGGGCAGCAATTTCCAGTCACGGACTTATTGGGCCCTTTTTCTTTGAAGAAACTGTGAACAGCGAGCGTTATTTGAGCATGCTTCGCAATAGCTTCATTCCCCACCTTCTTGCTACTGCCTTGCCCTTCAACACGCGGTGGTTCATGCAAGATGGAGCAAGGCCACATACTGCAAACACTGTGTTGGAGTTTTCACATGAGCATTTCGACATGCGGATCAATTCACTCGGGTTTCCAGGTCGCTTCAATGAAGGACAAAATTGGCGCCCCAATAGTCCAGACTTCAATCCATGTGACTTTTTTCTTTGAGGGTACCTAAAGGAAAAAAATTTCCCGAAACGTCCACGTGATTTAATGGAGCTCAGAAGACTTATTCTTCAAGCTTGCAGTGAAATTACGGAAGACATGTGCCGTAGGGCAATCACTAACTTCAGTATTCGTTTGAAGGAAGTTAGGAAACGAAATGGTGGACATATTGAGCGTGTGCTGAGTTAGAACAAATCTCCATGGACGGCTCTTCATTGTAGTATATGTTCCTTTCAGATTGTATTGACAATAAAGTTTATATTCAAAAACAAAATGGTAACTCATTTCGTGCGCCACACTGTATTTCTAGGGCTGCTTGGAGAAGAGGTCAGTGCACCACTACACGATAGTACTGGTAATGTTACCAATGACTGTGTCATTAAACCGCAATTACTAAAGACGGATTTCCGAAATTCTTTCACCAAAGGAGACAAAGTAAATATTCGAGAATTCTAATCAAGAACAGTTGACAAAATGAGTAACTTAGTAGTAGATATCCTCGATGTAGCGCAGCAGTTTGACGACTTAATAAAGGTATGTTTTCTAGCCCAGATCGTGTACCAGTTAGGTTCCTTTCAGAGTATGCTGATATAGTAGCTCCATACTTAGCAGTCATGCACAACCGCTCGCTCGTTGAAAGAACAGTACCGAAAGACTTGAAAGTTGCACAGGTCACACCAGGTCTCAAAATACGAAGTGAGATTAATCCGCTGAGTTGTAGACCCACATAGCTGATGTCGATTTGCCGGCCGGGGTGGCCGATTGGTTCTAGGCGCTACAGTCTGGAATCGCAAGACCACTACGGTCGCAGGTTCGAATCCTGCCTCGGGCATGGATGCGTGTGACGTCCTTAGGTTAGTTAGGATTAAGTAGTTCTAAGTTCTAGGGGACTGACGACCTTAGAAGTTTAGTTCCATAGTGCTCAGAGCCATTTGAATCATTTGACGTCGATTTGCAGCAGGATTTTGGAACCTACACTGTGTTCTAACAGTTTCAATTACCTTGAAGTCAACGATCTCTTCCGCATAGACGTCAACGCGTCGTAGGCCACCTGACGGTGTGTGGCGAAGAGTATTTCTGGCACCACTAACTGATTTCCTCCCCCCTTACCCCTTTTCCCTGTTCCGCTCGCAAATGGCGCATGGGAAGAGTCATTGTTTGTAAGCCTCTGTATTACTTCTAATTTCTCGTTGTGGTCATTTCGCGAAACTTATGAGGGAGGAAGTAATATGTTGTCCGACTCTTCCCGGAAAGTAGTCTCCCGAAATTTCGATAGCAAACCTCTCCGTTACGTACAGCACCTCTCTTGCAGCGTCCGCCACTGAAATTTATTGACAATCTCTGCAAGACTCTAGCGCGGTCTAAAGTGTCCGGGGCCGAAACGCGCTTCTCTCGTTGGATCTTCTCTACCTCTTCTATCTGTCCTGTCTGGTAATGGTCCCAGACCCACGAACAATACTCAAGAATCCGTCGAACAACCAACTTTTAAGCCAGCTCTTTAGTGGATGAGTTGCATTTCTAAAAGGTTCTTCCTATGAATCTGTCTGACATCTGCTATTCCTACTATTTGTTTTATATCGTAATTCCACCTAAGATCGCTCCATATAAGTACTTTTACGTTACTGTTTCCTGTACTTTGCCATCAGTAGTATAGTTTTACAGTAGTGAATTTATTTTCCAATGTATGTGCAACATGTTACATTTATTTAGATTCAGTATCAATTGCCATCCCCTACACCATTCCGCAATCCTCTGTAGGTCCTTCTGCCAATCATTACTAAATTCTGGTGTTGATACATTCTTATAGATAACCGTATCATCTGTGAACGGCCTTAGCAAGCTTCCGAAACATTCATCTAGGTGATTTATATCCGTTGTAAACAGTAATGGCCCTATCACACTTCCTTGGGGTACTCCCGTAATTACCTTTCCATCTCCGGAATGAAGTTTTCACTCTGTAGCGGAGTGTGCGCTGGTATGAAACTTCCTCGCAGATTAAAACTGTTTGCCGGACCGGGACTCGAACTCGGGACCTTTGCGTTTCGCGGGCGAGTGCTCTACCAGTTGAGCTACCCGCTCACGACTAACGACCCGTCCTCAGACCTTCAATTCCGCTAGTACCTCGTCTCCCACCTTACAAACTTCACACAAGCTCTCCTGCGAACCTTGCAGAACTAGCACTCCCGGAAGAAAGGGTATTGCGGAGACATGGCTTAGCCACAGTCTGGGGGATGTTTCCAGAATGAAAATTTCACTGTGCAGCGGAGGGTGCTTTGATATGAAACTTCCTGGTAGATTAAAACTGTGTGCCGGACCGAGATTCGAACTCGGGACCTATGTCTATCGCGGGCAAGTGCTCTACCTTTTTTCTTTTTTTTCTTTTTTTTTAACAATCATATGAAGAACATAAGAACAAAAACAAAATAATGAAGTACTGGAAATATTTCAACTCAAATTATGTCCTACAATAGATTGACGAATACATTTCAATACACTTAGTGCCATTTCTAAGCTTATAAAAAATAACAAAAATTTTAAACTGACAATAGCATATTCGGTCCAGACAGAGACTTAGAACTAAAACGCAAACATATTAAAGAAAATTACAAAAAAATGTAATTGACTGTCTTAACTAGAATTGCAGTTCTGTCAATTGACTCACAACTGTCCAAACTCTTCACAGAAAGTCATTTGGAGGATACAAACTAATAACAAAGACATGTCGAGGCAACATAAATTAAGGAAAACGTCATAATGAAGTTAATAAACACCGTTGAGAAGTTGGGAGCAGTCCTGGGAACAGGTGTACCCCCTACTTGTTGCGTATTTTGTCCGCTACATCGTCGTGCATGTGATTTGTGACATTACCGGCGTCGAGAATTTCTCTACGCCTTGTTTTTCAAAAATAATGTCTAACATGTTACCAAGCATCGTCCTGACATTTGGGTAACGTTTCATCTTCCAATGTGCCGTGCTCATATAAGCCTCGAAACTAATGAGATTATCTTCACTATTGTGGATGATGGTATATGTCACACATTGCCCTAACAGCCATATCACAGTGTCGTTCTTGGTAGCGGGAAAATGTTTCGTGCCCGGCCAGAGCAGGATGTCGGTGTAATGGCTGGCTGGGGTGCTGCGGGTAATCAGGCGCAGCCTCTGCTGCATCCATTTCCAGTTAATGAGATGACCGCCATAAGTGAAGCGATGGCGTAAGGTGTCGACCAGACCACCGCGGACGCATTTTCCCTGTCGCATAAGCCGATTCTCTGCAACCTCTCATTAGTGGGGATAACATCGTTTAACACTTTATACCATGTGGATGGCACCTCAGCAGTGGTGGACGGTTAAACTTATGTTGTCCCTAACTGCTTTCCAATGAACACTCTTGTATTTAAGTTGAAAGGGGCTCTGGACTATTGGAGATGTCCACCTTTTTAATAACAGGTGCGTCGTCGGTAAATCCAGCGTGAGATAGTTTCCATCTATATAGCTTACTTCAAGAAAAAACTGCTTGACATGTCGTAATTTTTTAATGTTTTGTACCTACATCACTGGGTGGGTACATAGTAGGTGGGTTGTAATGTTCGGAAAACCGGCCGTTGTGGCCGAGCGGTTCTAGGTGCCTCAGTAGGTTCTAAGTCTAGGGGACTGATGACCTCAGATATTATGTCCCATAGTGCTTAGAGCCATTTGAACCATTTAAGGTTCGGAAGAGCCAACTGGTTACGCTCAGAGGTTCCTTGTCTAACATGTGGGTGATTCGTTTAAAATATAACGCCTACACTTTCGGTTAATGTCAGGCATGTTGAGTCCGCCGGCCTGTCTGGAAGACGTCAGCATGGTGTATTTCACTTTGAACAGATGCCCTTGCCAGATAAATCTATTAGAGATTTTCATCACGTGTTTGGCCTGCATCTTGGGGACTGGAAATATCTGGAGCGTATAGTACGCTTTACTGAATATATAACTGCTGAGGAGTCATATGAATTGGAGAATGTCAACGGACCGCCCATTGTTTTCATAGATGGCACCTTGCATTTTATTGGTGACCTGCTTCCAATTTTTTGCATTCATTTTTAGCGAGCATTTGTCGATAATCATTCCCAGAGTGTTGTGGGCTTCGACACGCTTCGCCCAAGGTACAATAGCTGCGTCGAATCCCCGAATGTTGACAAAGGCGCATTTATAGGCGTTAGTTTTAGCACCGGAAACACGACAGTATTCGTCCACCGCGGTGTTAAGGGTTCATACGTCTCCGTCGTTGTGCAGTAACGCTCCGACGTCGTCGGCGTAAGCACGAACTACGAAGGACGTCCCGGCGACCGACAGGCCTGCAAGATTGTCATGTATGGAGCGTAAGAGTGGCTCGAGCGATAAAACAAATAACATCATGGAGAGAGGGCTCCGCTGCGGCACTCCTCTTTCGACCTCGACGGGGTGAGTCAGCTGTCCATTTACGCTGACTTTGGTTGTAATACCCGTGACGCAATGTTGCACGACATTAATAACCCGTCGATCAAAACCACACCGCTGCAGTAGCTGCAGGAGGTACTCGTGGCGGACGCGAACAAATGCCTTGCAAAAGTCGATAAACAGCAATGCGAGATTCACGTTAGTGACTGACACTATGGTTATACATCTCTGTATTCCGAAAGGGGCGTCATAATAGTGCGACCAGGGAAGCATCATTGATGGTTGTTAATCACTTGCTTCATTAATGGAGACAATCTGCTGTTGATTGCTCTCGCAAAGGATTTGTAATCAAAATTGAATAAAGTAATCGGTCGGAAGTTATCTAAGGTTTTTCGGTGTTTGCTTTTTGGTATCAATACAATTCGACCTCCCTTCATTTCGGCCGGGACGTCACTCCCTCGCATCACTTCATTGAGAACATCTGTAAATGCGTGTCCGATTATTGACCAGAAACGCACATAAAATTCCCGTGGCAATCCATCAGGGCCAGGGGATTTATTTGATGGCGAGCCAGAAATCAGTTCAAGGACTTCGTCTGGAGCAAAATCGTGTACGACCGCCAAGTTGTCCGCAGGCGTGACTACGGTGGGCTGAGCACTCACGATATCGCCGCCGTCGTCACCGTATGTATCGCATTGTGAGTACAGATCCGTAAGTACAGGTAAACTGCAGTAAGAATATCACTCTGTCGGGTCAAACGGAGTCCATCATCTGTGTCCAGCTCCCCGATAAAAGCTTACTTGTGATTGGCACGGTGTTTTATAAGGTGACACAGCTATGCAATTTCGTCCGCTTGAAGCAATTTTGCTTTAGATCTGATCTTCAGTCGTCCAAGCTGCGTTCGCTTTATGCCTATAAGCTTCGCCTTTATTTGTTTGATGACCGCCAGCTGCGTGTTGGTTGGTGACAGTCGCATACAACTCTCGCAGCCGTCTGGTGAAAATCGTGTAATGTTTGACATCTTGCGCCCGTTTCTAACTGTAGTTTTTTTAAGATAATCGCATTTTCCGTTTGACCATAACGTTCCACCAGGCTATCTTGATCGCATATCTGCAGCATTGCTTGAGACAACCCGCCCATGTAGTGGAGATGACATCTCGTAGGGCGGCATCGGCGAGAATAAAAACTTTAGGCTCCACGGAATTCTATGCCATTTAGTATGCTCTTTGGCCAGATTTATAGTGACACAGAAGCCCAGTGGTCGGAGAAACTAGCCGGAATGAGATTGGCGTCCAGAACATGTTGGCAAATGTTCTCAGATATGTACAAACGCTCTAGATGGCTACATGCGGTGGAGGTCAGGTACGTGTAATTTATTAAGGTAGAAAATTTTAGTTCCCACGCACCCTTCAGTTGCAGGTGACGCACCAAATCATGTATTTCCCTACAGTAATTAACGTTTGGTGATTGATCTTTCCTGCGGATCACACAGTTAAAATCACCACTAATTATCAACTGGGTAGGGTTGCAGCGTAACAAGTACATGAGATCTTGTTTAAAGAAGTTAGCTCTTTCTGATTTTAGAGGCGTTCAAGATGGAGCATAGATATTGACGACTGTGACGTCAAAAATTTGGCAAGCTATGCCTCTACCGGAGTCCAAAATTTCGATATTGCTCACTGGGATTCCGTCTCGTGATAGAATGGTCGTACCTGTACCCTCGTCCGCCTCGGTGTTTACGATTGTTGCAAATCCTGATACAAGAAAACTTACGATAGACACTTCCTGTAACACAACTACACTCCTGGAAATGGAAAAAAGAACACATTGACACCGGTGTGTCAGACCCACCATACTTGCTCCGGACACTGCGAGAGGGCTGTACAAGCAATGATCACACGCACGGCACAGCGGACACACCAGGAACCGCGGTGTTGGCCGTCGAATGGCGCTAGCTGCGCAGCATTTGTGCACCGCCGCCGTCAGTGTCAGCCAGTTTGCCGTGGCATACGGAGCTCCATCGAAGTCTTTAACACTGGTAGCATGCCGCGACAGCGTGGACGCGAACCGTATGTGTAGTGGACGGACTTTGAGCGAGGGCGTATAGTGGGCATGCGGGAGGCCGGGTGGACGTACCGCCGAATTGCTCAACACGTGTGGCGTGAGGTCTCCACAGTACATCGATGTTGTCACCAGTGGTCGGCGGAAGGTGCACGTGCCCGTCGACCTGGGACCGGACCGCAGCGGCGCACGGATGCACGCCAAGACCGTAGGATCCTACGCAGTGCCGTAGGGGACCGCACCGCCACTTCCCAGCAAATTAGGGACACTGTTGCTCCTGGGGTATCGGCGAGGACCATTCGCAACCGTCTCCATGGATCTGGGCTACGGTCCCGCACACCGTTAGGCCGTCTTCCGCTCACGCCCCAACATCGTGCAGCCCGCCTCCAGTGGTGTCGCAACAGGCGTGAATGGAGGGACGAATGGAGACGTGTCGTCTTCAGCGATGAGAGTCGCTTCTGCCTTGGTGCCAATGATGGTCGTATGCGTGTTTGGCGCCGTGCAGGTGAGCGCCACAATCAGGACTGCATACGACCGAGGCACACAGGGCCAACACACGGCATCATGGTGTGGGGAGCGATCTCCTACACTGGCCGTACACCACTGGTGATCGTCGAGGGGACACTGAATAGTGCACGGTACATCCAAACCGTCATCGAACCCATCGTTCTACCATTCCTAGACCGGCAAGGGAACTTGCTGTTCCAACAGGACAATGCACGTCCGCATGTATCCCGTGCCACCCAACGTGCTCTAGAAGGTGTAAGTCAACTACCCTGGCCAGCAAGATCTCCGGATCTGTCCCCCATTGAGCATGTTTAGGACTGGATGAAGCGTCGTCTCACGCGGTCTGCACGTCCAGCACGAACGCTGGTCCAACTGAGGCGCCAGGTGGAAATGGCATGGCAAGCCGTTCCACAGGACTACATCCAGCATCTCTACGATCGTCTCCATGGGAGAATAGCAGCCTGCATTGCTGCGAAAGGTGGATATACACTGTACTAGTGCCGACATTGTGCATGCTCTGTTGCCTGTGTCTATGTGCCTGTGGTTCTGTCAGTGTGGTCATGTGATGTATCTGACCCCAGGAATGTGTCAATAAAGTTTCCCCTTCCTGGGACAATGAATTCACGGTGTTCTTATTTCAATTTCCAGGAGTGTATATCAGCTTCGGACTCATAGATAAACTGCCGTAGCATTGCTAGTCTTAAATCGGTCCTAACTCTATTAATGTTCAGGGACAAAAACTTATAAGCTTCACTCATGATCGTCAGAGACGTGTGGGTGTTGGGAAGCATTGGAAGCCCAGTCCATCTCACTGTCGGTCTTCGAACCTACATTCGCAGGTTTTGTACCAGTTTTTGCGATGACTTTACTTTTTGACTTACTTCTAGCCACGGAGTCACTTGGTTTAACTTTATTTTACCGTCGTACAGTCGTCCGAAGTGTTATAGAAGACGGTGGAGTTGGCGAGTCGTGGCTGTAAGCAGTATGTGAAAGTCCTTGCTTCGGAACGGGTGACGACAAGTCCGAAGTCGCGTCTTCAGTAGGCTCAATGTGTGTGTTTGGTGCCGCACTCTCTGTTTGTATACAGCTTTCCGGTTCCTCGCGTTGTTTGGAAGCAGTTCCGAGGTGGCGGGTGTTGATGTTAAGCTCTACACGGTGTGCATCATCCTCCGTGTTTACGATTATCAGTTGACTGACTTCCGCCTCTTGTATGTTGACCACCTGTGGCGAGTCTGGAAGCGGCATCGCAACGGATTGCTGTAAACACTCGACTGCACTCGTATTGACAGTTTCTGCGTCGGGAGTTCCAATGTGAATTTGGCAGGTCGTAACTGAGCAGTCCGACATATTCGTGTCCTGTGTGGAGGTCCGTGTCTCCGCGTCATCGGTCTGGTTTTTTACGACCTGATCACCGGAGCCACTACTGTCACTAGTACGGCATCGTTTGTTACCGACAGTAATGCAACGCCGGCGGCTAAGGGGTGACTGACCACGGTTTTCTGAGGTAAGAGTGCAAAGTTGCCTTTACTGAGATCGTTGCCCTCTGACACAGACGCACGTGGTTGGGAGTCCATCACAGAAAGTGTCTGATTTTGAGCAAGGAAATCAGCCAATATTAATCTCTGTCGTTGTTGCAGATTGTTTCGAAGTATGGAAAAGCGCCGTGGGCAATCACCTCGTAAAAGGCTACTCTTGTTACAGGTAAAACAAGTGCCTACTTGTCCATCGTAAATGACATGAGCCTTATAACCGCAAACCATTATATAGGATGGGATATTGACTTTAATGGCCATTTCCACTGAGCGAACCCCACTATAACATTGGTGTTTGTGACGGCTCAACCATTTTTCGTTTCTAATCTGTCGAATGTCACTGTATTTGGCAATGACATCTCTACGAAAACAATTTTCAACCTCAGGTGGCAAATAGAACACTCGCACTTGTTTATATTCGATGTCAGCGTTAGTAATTGAAACTGTACTCACCGACTGATCACGATGTCGGAACTCAGCTTTCTCACAAGTATTCACCAAAATTTTCTCCAGTTGTATCTGATCTAAAAACTTCACAAATAAACAGTATTCCGCCATGTCATAATATGCTGTGTGGACCTGGTCGGACGTGATGCCAATAATATCTACTATCCAGTCATGGTTTTCTAGAGAACTCGGTTGCACATTCCTGGAAGATTTCTCAAATGCAGAACACAGGGTATTCTTAAGGGGTACACTGGGAGCCAGAAATGCACTGTATGAGCGGTCGAGACCGCTATGAGTTAATTAATAAGCCTGTGTGAGACGGTAGTGAAGAAGCACTGAGAATATCACAGGTCACAATCCGAGAATTTCTATAAACACGGCTTGCGGCGCTACGACTACGCGGAAGTGCCGGCACGTCCGGTCGCTGTCGCGTCCCAAGCGGAACTGACCATCTGAGCTACCCAAGCACGACTCTCCAGCCGTCCTCACAGCTTCAATTCCGCCAGTACCTTGTCTCCCACTTGCCCGCGAAAGACAATGGTCCCGAGTTCGAGTCTCGGTCAGGCACAAAGTTTTAATCTGCCAGGAAGCTTCATCTTTACATGTGGTCATTTTGTTCCATTTTTGAATCCAGTCGCAAATCTCGTGCGATACTCAGCAAGATCGTATTTTTTACATTAATCTGTAGTGCAGGATACTGCCAAATTGACACATGGATTCAGAAAATATTATTCTTGTGAAACACAAGCAGCTCATTATTCGCACGACTGCTGTCGACAGGTGGTCTCAAATTGATTTCATGTTTTTAACTTTCCAAGAGACTTTTGATGTCGCTCCTCACAAGTGACCTCTAATCAAATTGAGTGCCTGTGGAGCATTGTCTCGGTTCTGCGGCTGGATTCGTGAATTATGTTCCTATCAGAAAGGTCACAGTTAGTAGTACTTGACATAAAGGTATCCAGTACAGTGGAAAAGAAATCTAGCATTCCCAAGGAAGCGTTCCAGGCTCTCTGCGGTTCCTAATCTGTATAAACTATTTAGGAGATAATCTGAGCAGCCCTCATAGACCTTTTGCAGGTGATGCTGTCATTTACAGCCTAATAAAGTCATCAGAAGATCAAACCCAACTGCTAAATAATTTAGACTACATGTCTGTATGGTGCGAAAACTGGCAGATGACAGTTATAAGAGTCGAGGGGCACAAAAGGGAAGCATGATTGGGAAGGGAGTGAGACAGGGTTGTAGCCTCTCCCCGATGCTATTCAATCTGTATATTGAGCAAGCAGTAAAGGAAACAAAAGAAAAGTTCGGAGTAGGTATTAAAATCCACGGAGAAGAAATAAAAACTTTGAGGTTCGCCGATGACATTGTAATTCTGTCAGAGACAGCAAAGGACTTGGAAGAGCAGTTGAACGGAATGGACAGTGTCTTGACAGGCGGGTATAAGATGAACATCAACATAAGCAAAACGAGGATTAATGGAATGTAGTCGAATTAAGTCGGGTGATGCTGAGGGAATTAGATTAGGAAATGAGACACTTAAAGTAGTAAAGGAATTTTGCTACTTGGGGAGCAAAATAACTGATGATGGTCGAAGTAGAGAGGATATAAAATGTAGACTGGCAATGGCAAGGAAAGCGTTTCTGAAGAAGAGAAATTTGTTTACACCGAGTATTGATTTAAGTGTCAGGAAGTCAAAAAAATGGTTCAAATGGCTCTGAGCACTATGGGACTTAACATCTGAGGTCATCAGTCCCCTAGAACTTAGAACTACTTAAACCTAACTAACCTAATGACATCACACACATCCATGCCCGAGGCAGGATTCGAACCTGCGACCGTAGCAGTCACGCGGTTCCGGACTGAAGCGTCTAGAACCGCACGGCCACCGCGGCCGGCTTGTCAGGAAGTCGTTTCTGAAAGTATTTGTATTGAGTGTCGCCGTGTATGGAAGCGAAACATGGACGATAAATAGTTTGGACAAGAAGAGAATAGAAGCTTTCGAAATGTGGTGCTACAGAAGAATGCTGAAGATTAGATGGGTAGATCACATAACTAATGACGAGTTATTGAATAGAATTGGGGAAAAGAGGAGTTTGTGGCACAACTTGACTAGAAAAAGAGATCGGTTGATAGGACATGTTCTGAGGCATCAAGGGATTACCAATTTAGTACTGGAAGGCAGCGTAGAGAGTAAAAATCGTAGAGGGAGACCAAGAGATGAATACACTAAGCAGATTCAGAAGGATGTAGGCTGCAGTAGGTACTGGAAGATGAAGAAGCTTGTACAGGCTAGAGTAGCATGGAGAGCTGCATCAAACCAGTCTCATGACTGAAGACCACAACAACAACAACAACAACAACAAGGACAAATGTGAGATCTCCCATGTGAATACTAAATGTAATCCGTTAAATTTCGGTTACACGATAAATCACACATACCTAAAGGCCACCAGTTCAACTAAATACCTAGGGATTACAATTAGATTTGGGAATAGAACGATGGCATAGATAATGTGCTGGTGAAGGCGAACAAAAGACTACGTTTTATTGACAGAACTCTTAGAAGATGCAACAAGTCTGCTAAAGAGATTGCCTACATAACATTTGTCCTTTCTCCTCTGGAATACCGCTACGCATTAAAGAATCCGTACCAGATAGGGTTGACAGAGGACATCGAAAATCTTCAAAGAAGAGCAGCTCGTTTTGTATTATAGTGAAATTCGAGCGAGAGTATCACGGGTATGTCAAGGTTATTGATGAAGTAATCATTAAAACAAATGCGTTTTTCGTTGCAGCAACATCTTTTCACGAAATTTTGGTTAAAATTTTTCCTCCGAATGTCAAATCGTTTTGTTGATGCCACCCTATATAGGGAGAAATTATCATCATAATAAAATAAGAGGAATTAGAGCACCCACGGAAAGATTTAAGTGTTCGTTTTTCCCGGTGGCTTTTTGAGACTGGAAAGGCGGTGAAGTCACGAAGGTAATTATTCTATCTCCGTGGGTGAAGTAGTCTGGAAGGGATCAGTAAACATGCTGGCGGGCATTTACCCCTGAATTGTGCAGTCACGCAGATGTAGAAGAAGGTGTAGAGAATATTAATATAGTAGAACCTAGAAGTCAGTCAGCGGATAAACCGGACACTAAAAGTATCTCACGGCGAGCAGAAGCTGTAAGGGTAATAGCAAATTAGATCACCGTAGAGTAGCTTTTAGAAAAGTGTAAAGTTGTAAGTCACTCAGAGGTCTGTTGCGTTGTAGGAACCTAACGGGTCAAGTAATATTGAAAGATTTGCGTTTGTTTCGTAACCCTTTCATATTTTTATCGGTTTTAATGTTGCGATGGCATGCTATTGTTGCACTTAATTTTCGATGTCAAAGTTACACTGGTATTCGAGAGAGGAAGGTAGCAAGGTATTTTGTTTTGTTTTTCATTAAACTCAGCAGTCTCTCTCCTGTATTCATAATGGTTTCCTTTCTCGCCTTGAAAGCATGGGCGAGCGGTTTGCATCCCTTGTTGAGACCAGAAAAGTCCCTTTACTTATTCTCCCGAGTAGTAGTACCAACCCCGAGAATCTCGCTTTTTCAGTGTGTTTGGTGCTGCAAATAGGTCTCCATGAATGAAATTTAGCGAACTGTGTGTTCTGGCATGCAGAGATATGTTGTAATCAGAGAAATACCTGTTTGCTAGTTTTCTACGTGTTTTGCCAGTGAATCGTCTTGTTTTCGCCAAACCACACTCCCAACAGTTCTAACATTCACTGCTGCTTTTTTTGAAGTAATTCTGTATACAGAAAACAGAAGGGCAGCACCTTTATATTAATTTAAACCCGTAACTTTTCCTATTTGTGTGTTCGAGTTGCTTAACGATGATGTTGCTACTGGCTGACTACATCATATATCCTATGCTCGGAGTATCTGCTGTCATTGGCTGGTGAGATAAAATGACATGAGCTATGATTGGCTAACAGAAGTGCATCACAAAGCACAGCCTTTTTTTCAGTGCTTTAGAAACTACCTTACTGTATTTGGAGGAATTCATATTTATACTTCCATAATATAAAAATGTGTAGTGTACATGTTGCTATGCATCACATCTTTCCAAATAATGTTATTTTTTGCTCGGTTTCACTTCCTAAAGTGCTGGGAAATTCCACGCTGGTGTATGAAACCTCTACCATTCAAAGCAGTGACAAGTTTTACAGTTTCGATGGGAAGTATATTGTCACTTAACATGGAAATAGTGCATTTTAACTGGTAAATCCAGCAAAAATCTGGGATTTTTTTTTCTTGCCCACATATACACCCTGAGATTGGACCATGGATCAGCGAAAATTGACACTTGGTTTGATGAATCTTGTTCCTTATTAACCAGGTCAATGGCTGTATGTTATACCATGCGGGGGCGGGGGTGAGGGAGGTGGTGGGGGGGGGGGGGTCCTCTGGGCTTTTGTGGGACTTGCAGTGATACTTACTTTACTTTTTTGCGTCAAAAATTTTTTTCTGTAAGTTCTTCAACCCAATGTCAGGCCATGTCATGTGCTCCTTTCTTGTGGAGCCATAGGTCATCAAAGGTACGTCTCTGGGGCAGCTGTGACATTGTAGATGAACTCCTGTGGCCTGGACTTCACCACAGTCACATTTGTTGTCTGCTTCCTCTTTAAGGCTCCATTAATTAGATTTGTGTCGACTAGTATTATACTTGTTCTGGTGCGAATCTGTGTTCTCCAAATCTTCCAGCTTGATACAATACCACTGGTTATCTGTTGTGAGGTGTAGTAGTCCTCAGTTAGCTCAATAGTAAGGAATCCCTTGTTGGATTTAATCTGTGAGGTCTGCATGAAGCACCATGCAGTGGGTGGCACCCATTGAAAGTCTGTTGAAATGTTTCTGTATGCTCATGTGCAGTTGTTCGGATTCAGAATCTGAGAACATATAGCTTCACAAGTGGTGCGGGTTTCGTGAATCCTGTTATTAGCCTCCTTGTGTGAGTAAGTCTTGCACTAATTGTTTTGGCATGTTTGAATCTGGATCCAATGGGACACGCATATTCTGTTGCAGAAATTCAGAATGCTCGGGCAGCTGTTCTTAATATAGTTGGTCTGGCTCCCCATTTACTATTTGCTAGTTTTCTTGGGATACTGTGGTTGTAATCAGAGGTGACATGAAAAAATGGTTCAAATGGCTTTGAGCACTATGCAACTTAACTTCTGAGGTCATCAGTCGCCTAGAACTTAGAACTAATTAAACCTAATAACCTAAGGACGCCACACACACCCATGCCCGAGGCAGGATTCGAACCTGCGACCGTAGCGGTCGCTCGGTTCCAGACTGTAGCGCCTAGAACCACACGGCCACTCCGGCCGGCTGGTGACATGAAAGCTGTGAACAGTTCCAGAATGAGATTTTTAGTCCGCAGTGGATTGTGTGCTGATACGAAACTTCCTGCCAGATTAAAACTGTGTGCCAGACCAAGTCTGGAACTCAGGACCCCTACCTTTCATGGGCAAGTGCTCTACTGACCGTGAACATTATTCCAGATCAGGTACATTCCTTTATATTCGAAGACTGCCCTGATGGTGACGTCAATTCCTAGCAAGGTAACGGTCTGCGTCGTGAGGTCAGAATCATGCTACATGGTTTGTGGGATATGAAAGTGAACTCAGATTGGTGTCATGAGCAAGAATTTGCCTGATGTGTACCCAATGGAACACATTTGGGATGGTCTCAGTCACTAGCACCATGCTGACAAACCACTGGTGTACAATTTACTATCAATGTTTGGCCTTTGGCCTGTGAATAGATAGCTGGTGGTAAACAATATGCCTCTAGATACCTACCAAAGACTTAAACAGTCCATGCCACACAGAACTGCTACAGTATTGCATACAAAAAGTGAAACAACGTGGTATTAATGCTTCTGCAGTGGGCCCTTTTGAGTGGTGAATGCTAAAAATGTCAAATTTTTTAATCTGTCATTAAGTGTTTTTTTAAATTGCCATATATCATGCCGCGTTGAGTTTAAAAATACGTAAAAGTACCACTTACACATAGAAATGTGTAGTTTATTATGGAATACCCAGATTGTCATATTTCTTCACTTTAAACTGTGTATAAGTGATGAAATAAAAATAATTTTAAAAAAGTAATATAAATTTGATTTTGTTTCCAGAAGGAAAGTTGCCACTCGCCGTAAAGCGGACATGCTGAGTTGCAGCTAGGCACAACAGAAATACTCTCTCAATTATAGCTTTCGGCCATTAAGACATTTTGTCAACAACAGATACACGTCGTTCGATTTTGTTTCTATATATTTGCCACTACATTTGATTTAAAAGCAGCTCACTGATGTCCATAAAACCTATATAGATTTCTGAATAAAATGCTGTAAGAAAAATTAAATTTGTAATGTATTTACGGGGCTTATAGTTACAATAATTATACAGTACATTCCAGTCAGCCTGATATATGCAGTTCTGTATGGCCTTGTAACGCCGGAAATGCATATCCTCCCATTTCCATCTATTGTACTCTATTTTTTTTCCTTGTTTTGTTACCTCAAGATATGACATTTCTGTCTCTTTATGTATTGTAATTGTTTTACTATTTGTATATATATATTTATTCATTTATGTCGACGTATAATTGGTTTGTTTTGTAAATATTATTTGTATTTTTACGCTGGGTCTTGCCTAGGGAAAACTATGCCATCGAACGATTACATCGGTAGGTCGTGTGGAGAACCAAAGTGTTTAGGATCTTTGGTAGTGTTAACTCTGCCGCGTGGAGCGCGGGCAGAGCAGAGTCTGGCTGGAGTAGTGCAGTGGAGCATGTGTGTTGTGTGATGCTCCCGCGAGTTGCCGCGCTTTCGGGGTTTGGCAGCATGTAATTGCGCTCGACTTGCTATGATAGTTTCTGACACGGTGTCGCGGACGGGAAGCATTACCTGGCGCACATCAAGAGCCCGTTTCGCCTGGAGACCGTGTCGAGAAGGAGGCGCGCCAACATCCAGCTTCTGTAACAGCGACGGCCGACAATGAGTGACTGTCGCCACCCCCTCGATCGACGACTTCAAACCTTCAATCAACCAACAAGGAAGACTGGTAGCATGTAACGTTTTAGAACTGTATGGCAGACCTCAGCTTTTCAAACTGTTAAATTTTTCTCACTAAATTACAGCAACGCTGTATCAACCTTGTTGCTCATTGTCCCAATTGCATTACCAAGCAGGATCCCTTCCTTTTCCGGAATGAACCCGAGTGTCGTTGAAATTCAAACGCCAGCATTAAAGTAATATCATTCGATTTCACTGCTTTAATTTCAAAGTTCAGTTAAGGTATTCATAGCTGGCTACAATATTTAGATTACACAAGCACAAATTAAGAATGCGAGTTTTGTTACCATATTTTAGCTTACCTGTGACTGCACCTCAGCTTGGTACATACTAAATTTTACTATTGTTAATTGTTCAGAATCATTTAATTCAAGTTCAAAGTTAAATCTCTTATTTATAAATTGTGTAGAATCAAGTAGCTTTTGAAATGATTGTTGAGGTAGCTCAAGACTAACCGTATTTTACTGAATTTCGACGTGCTTCAGAAACAAAGCTCACTATTAATTTCAGTCACTAAATTAACTTTCAATTTCCGGTTTTATTAATTCTTTTGCTAAATTAAGTCAAAGTGTAGCGAAATTTATTACATCTGACAAACATTCAGTTTTCACACAGCACGTGTCAACCTTCAGTTGCCACGCTTTTAGTGCTAATTATACGTGCATTAATCTTTCATTTTCAGTTATTATAGTAGTTGTCCATAGGACTGGCGACCGTAATTTTCTCAAATATCTAATTAAGGCCAATTAATTGTTAACGTAACGACCGCACATTTACTTTCTTTATTAATTTTACCCTTTTCTCAAAATTAATTTTCACCAATTTCATTTGCATTTTCCCTTTCCTTTAGATGTAACCTTTTCCTCCCTCTTTACCGACAGATTAACTTCGGTGACGATTGCTTTCCCCAAATTTCCATTAGGTACACGCGGTTTAATTTTTCACTGTCATTAAGGTCGATAAGTGAGGGGGGAGGTTACAACCTGACACTTGTGTTCTGAAGAAGAATAAATTTCTCCAAACCGTGTAAATGTTTTCATACTGGAGCACAAAACTGTCGAGGGCAATGTATGTCTTTTGTTGAGTAACATATTTAGTAAGCATGCTATACGCAGGCACCGACCCCAAGGGGCATGAGAATTAAGAAAATTATTAGTTATATTATGCGTTGTAAAATCACAAAATTATGTTGGAATTTTTTTTAGTTTCCTTGTTTGACGATAGCTACCTTTTAAAATACATTCAGTAATGAGTTAAAACAAATAATTATTACGGTAGTAAGCAGGTTAACTGAAAACGTGTGGTGTGAATCGTCATAGTGTTCAAAAATGGTTAAAATGGCTCATAACACTATGGGACTCAACTGCTGAGGTCATTAGTCCCCTAGAACTTAGAACTAGTTAAACCCCAACTAACCTGAGGACATCACAAACATCCATGCCCGAGGCAGGATTCGAACCTGCGACCGTAGCGGTCTTGCGGTTCCAGACTGCAGCGCCTTTAACCGCACGGCCACTTCGGCCGGCCGTCATAGTGTTACGGTGCTGCGGGCACACTTAGAATTTGTCCCGGTGCACGAACCTTCGGGTAAGTTCTGGCGCCGGAGGGCCAGCGCTGCGGCCGCAGCGACATCAGGACTGGAGCAGAAGCGCCTGGAACCCTCCGCCTTGCGTCACCTTGACGCTTCGAGACATTACGACGCTGAGGTTATATAAAGCCCACCCCGCTGTAGCAGTCATTCAGTGTGGATAGTTTCGTTCAGTGCATGCTGCAGACGTGTTTAGTGTTCCGACTTTAGTGTCCAGTGGACTATTTTATATCACTATATTTTATTCGTTTCCTTTAGTCTCTTAATGTATTGTGAATTAAGTTTGCAATGTATAAATTTGTTACCAAAAAGGCGCGCTTGAAAGTTGATGATACTGTAAGTCAACCTCCAACAATTATTGTGTTGTCAGTTGCTATGTCCTCTTCAGGCGAGAACCGTTCACATCCTAAACCTGGACAATCCGGTAAGGGAAGATCATTTCAGAAGTCTTGGTTGATGAAATATACATTGCTAGAATATGAAGCATCTACCGAAAAAAGTTTTCTGCAAAACCTGCAAAGAAGCAGATGCTAAAAATCTATTATAATTTTCTTAAAAAAACAAGATACATTTACATTATAAACCAAGACTTTATTGGCTTATACAAGACCCCCAACACTGAATCACAAACTCTGTTTAGTATTTTAAAAGACTTTTTGCTCGTCTTGATTTGTCAAAGAATAACTTAGGAGGACAGTGCTATGTTGGTGCCTCGAATATGAGAGATAAGCTCAAAGGACTAAAAAAGCTGGTTTTGGATATACAACCAAAAGCACGTTATGTGCACTGCACTGCTCGCAGTTTAGACTTGGCAGCTCCACCATCTTATGTCTGTGAGGGATATTATGGCTTTAGCCAAAGACTTAATAAACACCGTAAGGGAATCCAAGAAAAGGGTGGATCTTTTCAGAAGCATACGCTGTGAGAGAGCCAACGACCAAACTGGCCTACGACCCCTTTGCCCGACTCGATGGACTATGCGAGCTTCTAGTACCTTGAGAATATTGAAAAACTTTGAAGAACTTCTAGAATTTTTTGTATCATTTTCTGCAGAGGACAAAACAGAGGCTGGTTACAAATGCGCAGATTACTTTGAGTCAATGTTTTACGTCTTTATTGCCATGCAATGAACCCAGTAGAGGATGTCAACGACAAAATTCAGTTCCCTCATCTAAGTGTTGCTGATCTGGAAAAAATATTTGAGGGCTTGATTTTTATATTGAATGGAAGGCATGACAGTTTTGAACACTTTTGGGAATTATGTTTAAAGAAAAACCCTCACACGTTGATGATCCTTCTCTTCCTCGGAATCGAAGTACACCAAAGAAGTATGAAAACAACAAAGCCAGCTCAGCACACACTTTCAAAACCCCAAAGCAATAGTACAAAGCTATTTACATTGAAGTTTGTGAAATGGTGCTATCTTGCATTACTGAGCTGTTTGCTTCAATTGGACTCACACAGGTCTTTGCAGTTGAACAAGAGTGCTTGCTTTTAGTAAACAGAGGTGAAACAAATTTGGAAAAATCAATTGAGTTTTTCAAAAATGATCTAGACATTGAGAGACTGCATTTACACTTGAATATGTCAGCCGATATTGCTAATAAAAAACAACTGGTCCTAAAAAACATGTGTGATGTAAGAAAGTACATTACACAAGAGCCTGCAGTAAAAGAAATGTTATGTGAAGTAGTGGAGTGCATTAAGCTTCTCCATGTAGTTCCAATCACAACAGCAACAGCAGAACGGTCATTTAGTGCCCTTAAACGTTTGAAGTCATATCTCCGATCAACAATGGGACAGAAGCGATTGAACAACTTGGCTATTCTTCATGCCCACCGAGATGTTTTGGATGACTTGAATATCCCGACCAGTCATCAACGACTTTCTATTCAGTAATCCAGTCTCACGTCGGCATTTGCACCTTTCTAAAGACACTCTAGCCCTAATAATGGCATTTAGAGCAATATTAAAAATCTTTATAAAACAGAAAACTAAATACATACATAATATTAAATTTTTAGTTTCGAAATGTTAGTAGGCCTACTAGTTTAGTACTGAATTACTATATTACTATAATGCTGTATTAGTTATTTTCAAATACTTAAATATTTTTAGGGTGTAAGACACAATTAAAACCCGTTATTTACATAATTTTTTACTGAAAGTATTAGGCATACTGTATTAACTTCATTAACTGTATTAAAACATTAACTTTGAGATATTGGTTTTATTTAATGAACCCTGAGCCTTATTCAAAATAAGCTCAAATTAGCTATTTCACTTATTAATCAAATAGCTACTACTGTGCAACAGCAAAATACTGTTTTATTCTTTTCATGATAGTTTAGGATTTATTTAAATATAATTTCAGTCTTTTCAGAGCTATGTATTCACTGCTCTGTAATAGTCTGTAAGTATAATTATTACTGTAAATTAAATTAGCTTTTTACAAAAAAGTCAAAAAATGTGTCAGGCTTGTCGAGTTTCCAGGAGTTTTCGGGGTTCTAATGTTGATCATATGACTCTAAAATGCTTAAAAAGCTTTAAACCTCACTATTTTTCATCTAAAAATTAGAAAATTTCCCGGGAAAAGGCCCCCATTATGCCCCCCTCCCAAAAAAATATTTTTTATGTGTCAGCTCCCCTGATGCTATAAGACTTACTACCTCAGCTATTGTGACATTCTTCCATTTTTAAATTGGGCTGGACAAAGTAGCAGCATGTTTAGATATAAATTACCTAGCTGAGCACTTTGTTTCAGTGACAGTTAGTTGAAGTAACCCTGCAGTGAAAAAGAGACTGAAATGTTCAATAGCAGTAGATCCCACTGGTGACATGTGCTGTGGCCCAGGCATCTCGTGAATTGAATGTTGGAGTGGTAGCACCTGTAGTATTTCAGATGAAATCATTTCAGTGTATCTTATATTTTCTGCTCTGTCTTCACTTTCAGTCAGTATACCAGCAAGACGATTACTGTCTCTTTCTGAACTGCTGTTACTTTCACTAAAATACTCTCTATTACTAGTATTTTCCAGTTACTCACAGTTTTTATTATTGGACAAATTTTATTTAAAAATGCAAATGTGAATGAAAAAAAACAACTGCAAACATTAACTTAAAGAAAAATAGGACTGAAACAATATTAAATAACAATACTACACAAAAACAATCTCGTTGAATGAAATGACACAATGTGAACAAATATTATGTAGCGTGATGTCAACAAATGAACAATGCAGTAACAGAGTTACCTATTGTCAGTTTTTCACTGCACTGATGCCCAGAAGTTGGATTAACTATTGATGTCCACATAAATTGAAATGTTGAGCATCTAGAGATGAATTTTGCAAGCTGAGCAAACGTAACCACATTGGTTCTATCTGATTGGCTGCTTATGATGTCATCATGCCTATATAAGCGAGGAACCGTAGCAGCTCCGGCTCAGCAGTATGCCGTCGCGAAAGACTCCGAGGACACATAGCTTTCCTTTACGGTGAGGACATAATGCGCAGTGTGAGATTGTTAGAAAAACTCCGGAAAAAGAGATCATATCTGCTAAGTTCTTTGGCTTTTTTACAACGCTGGCAGGACAAGGAGGTAATTGCTCGCTTTGCAGTAGTCAAGCACCACATTCGAACTGCTGCAGTGGACAGAATTTTGAAGAGGACCAGTCTCGCCATAGTGAGACAGCGGATACGACGTTTGATTTGATTTGATTTGATTTTCTATTGGTCCAGTTTTATCATATAGCACAAATTGTACAATTGATAAGTTACAATAATACATAATATTTGCAAAATAGTAGGCAAATTAAAATTAGGTACCTATTACAATTAATTTTGTTACTTATTTAGAAATTCTCTGACAGAATAGAAACAGTGATTTATTAGAAATGCCTTTAGTTTAGCTTTAAATATTGGATGAGTAGTATTTTTTATTTCCTCTGGTATCTTATTGTGTAGTATTACACCAATGTTAATTATACTCTTCTGATAGGTGGTTGTTCTGTGATATTTTTGATGTATATTTGATTCCCCTCTGGTACTATAGTTGTGTACATTTTTGTTCTGTAGCAGTTTGCCTGTTTTCAGGAGGTAGTCCCTAGTGAACAAGATAGTTTCATAAATGAATAAACTTGGAACATTTATAACACCAAGCTCAGTAAAATGGGATTTACAGACTCCATCTTTTTCAGGCCACACATTATTCTTAAAGCTCTTTTTTCATTCTAAAAAGCTTTACACTGTGAGTTGAGTATCCCTAGAAAATGATCCCATATCGGATTAGTGAGTGGAACTGTGCATAGTATGCCTGCAGTACTGTTGTTTTGCTGGTTGTAGCCTTTTAAATTCTTAGGCCATAGCACACATATGATAGTTTTCTACACAAGTTATTTATATGTGTGTCTTGCTGAACCCAAAGACCCAAGAATTTTGTGACACTTACATTTTCTAGGGGATCATTTTTTAATTGGGCTTGAATAGACATTTGATTAGTGGAGGAATTAAATAAAAATCGACACACACAGTTTTTTCAATATTTATAATGAGTTTGTTTTTTGTGAACCACTCAGAAGGTCTTTTCATAGAACCTTCTGATGTGGACCGCAAAGTTTCTAGACTTGATCCAGTGAGCAATATGCTGTTGTCATCGGCAAACAGGGTAGTTTTGTGGGACACATATATTCAACTAAGTGGTCCACATAAATCAAGAAGAGTAGTGGATCTAAGATTGAGCCCTGTGGTACACCTTATTTCATTGGTAATTCCCTAGAAGGAAAGGAGTTGTTTCTTGTTTTATTCATTTTGTTGAACTCATGCTGAATTGATACTTTCTGCCTGCGGTTTTTTAGGTATGAACACAACCAGCTATGCGCTACACCTCTTACTCCTCGTCTTTCTAATTTTTCGAGCAGAATGTTATGGTCCAGGACGTCGAAGGCTTTCGATAGATCTAGAAAAATACCTGCAGCTAATTTATGTTGATCAAGGGAGTTTAAAATGCAGTCTAAGAATTCTAATATTGCTGTCTGTGTAGATTTAGGCTTTCTAAAACAATGTTGTTGTACTGTAAAAGGTGCATATTTATTTATGAAACTCAAAAGCCTGTCATAGAAGAGTTTTTCTAGAATTTTTGAGAAGGAACTTAACTGTGACCAGGTCGGTAGTTTGATATTTTTTCAGAAGAACCTTTTTTTAGCAGTGGTGAAACTTTTGCTATTTTAAAAATATCTGGAAACACACCAGTGTTTAAAGAGAGGTTGAAAATTTTTGCCAAGGGGTTTGCTTTGTGGTGAGCACATGCTTTTCATATGAAATCAGGTACTTCATTAAGACCACTTGACATTTTTTGCTTAATGATTTCATTTTACTTATAATTTCATTGGGGTTCGTTTCATACACATACGCAGAAGCAGTCGAGATCACTGACTTGCTGGAGAAACTTGGGACTGGTCCTTGACAATGTACTTGAATGAGGTCTTCAGCTAGTGAGGTGAAATATTCATTGAATTTTTCCACAACTGAATTTGGGTCTGTGACTTTTGAGCCTTCTAGTGTTAATGATACATTCTTTTTCTTTGGCACTGAACTACAAATTTCTTTCTTTATAACTCTCCACGTGGATCTCGTTTTGTTAGATGAGTTTCTTATCAAATTGTCATTCCACATTCCAGACAAGGTACGAGCTTGATCATAATGCCAGGAACCTATTTGCGTGTCATCTGTCTTTCTCATCAACACTGTCACCATTCAATTGGGCGTTCGTGGATGTAGCCACGGCAGCGCAACAACACTCAAGTTTATCCAAGGCAATGTGGAAGCAATGTGTCAAGTTCGACCGACTGAATCACGGAAGAACTGTTGACATATCCGATAAGGCCCATAGAACGGTTGTTAATCTTTCCAACCAAGAACTGGACGATGGCTCTATATCTGAGCTGAGTAAAGGCCTCAACTGTTCTCCAGCTCCACGACGTCTGCCAATATTGGATGTAATTAGTGGAATAGAGCAGTGCATTAGGAATCTTTCGCACGCTGCAGCCGAGGACGTCAGGCTAACTACCAGCCATATCCTGGCGAAAGTTATGCCACCAAAATCTAATATTAGCCAGGAGGAACGACATGGTTTACGATTATCACGTGAAAATGAAGACTTGGTAGTATTGCCACCTGACAAAGGGAATGCCACCGTGGTTCTGAACTCTGCAGACTACCACCTGAAGATGCTACATTTATTAGACGATGCCACGTACCGCAAGCTTAGTTGTGATCCCACACAGGCCATTGTCAGAAAGACAGGGAAGTTATTAAAGGATTCTGGTTTACCAGATGAAGTGGTGAAGAAATTAACGCCTCGTACCGCCAGACCTCCCAGGCTTTATGGTTTACCAAAGATACACAGGGGAAGTGTTCCTCTGAGGCCCATTGTTAGTGCAATCGCCGGATGGTGTAGCCGAGCGGTTCTAGGCGCCACAGTCGGGCATGGATGTGTGTGATGTCTTTAGGTTAGTTAGGTTTAAGTAGTTCTAAGTTCTAGGGGACTGATGACCTCAGCAGTTAAGTCCCATAGTTCCTAGAGCCATTTAGTGCAATCAGTTCGCTCACCTACAGACTTGCTAAACATCTGGCAGGATTATTAGCACCAAAATTGGGACATTGCGAACACCATGTTAGTATTGGAACAGGGCCGGTACCATTCCAAAATACCGTCACCAACCCCCCCCCCCCCCCTCCCGCCTACGTATACGCGCTAGACATGAAATGTTTTCATAACACCGTCACCTTCCCAAAGCATCGTTAGTCGACAAGGTCGCACGCAATGTATCCGGCATGTGTTGACTCTCTAGTCTTTATTACCGGCGCGGGGTTGTGACATAGAGAGAGAGTTAGCGCCATCTCTCTCTATGTCGCAACCCCGCGCATACATACACGCGCTAGGCAGGACCTATATAAATCAATGCCCGACCTACCTCACTCTCACACTGCTCGTATACTTCATTCATCCAATACTTGTCACGTCTTCGTAATTAAACGTGTAAAAATGAAACGATCACGAACCGCCAGTGACAGCAGCAGCAGCAGCAAACGTGCTCATGTGGACGAAGTTCCATTCCCTGGTAAGTACATTTTCAGAATTCTGATATCTACACCCTTTAACTCTGTGTATGAGTGCTACATATCTTTTATAATGCTCTCTATAAAGATCGCTCCTCCACTTGTTCTGTGTGTATTCCGGCTTACGTTTTTTACCCTTTTGAATCTCTCTCTCTATAAAAATTGCTTATCCACGCCTTTTTTTACCTCTAACTTGGGTGTCTGAATCTTTTATTTTAACTGTTACACTTGTTTTGTACTGCACTCTATAAATATTGTTCATCCACGTGTCGTATGTTACGTGTTATACCCGTTTTCGATCTCTCTCTGTAAAGTTTACTAAGTCTTTTAAAGGAATCTATGTTTGTGCATGTGTTAAGTCTTATAACCGTTTTGGACATCTCAATGTAAAGAATGACTTTCCACATGTTGTATGTGTTATAATTAATTTACCGTATCCGCTATAAAGATAGAGCTTCCACGTGTTGTGTATCTATTATATTCGTTGTCAGTGCTCTTTGTAAATATTTCATTTCGTTCCTTTTTTTTAAATTTGCTGGTCCGCTTATTTCTCTATCACTTAACTGAAAGCACACTTCCCTTTCCATATGCGATATTATATTCAGCCTTCTCCATCTTTCTAGATTTCTTCCAGCAAATCTTGGTTGATCTAGACAACTAGATCGAGATGGAAAGAGCTCAAGCGCAGCTCGAATGTAAGTACATTTATAATACAATCATACTTCTTAAACTTAAATAATTTCATCTAATATATACCCGTTTCCTGATTGTATACATTTAGTCCTCATAAGCCGGTCTTTTCTTTGTAGATGCGCCTAATTCAGAATTCGGTTCAACCACCCAAAACGTTCAAGGAGGCGACGGTAGCGTTCAAACGGCGCCCGCCACACAGGACACTCAGTCTTTAGAGGAGGAGGAGACCAACCTGTCTGACCCGTTTGAGGAGGAGATCAACCTACCTGAGTGGTTTGAGGATCTACTTGATTTTGGCAATGAGTTGCTCAAACCATGGAGTCAGAGCGGAGAAGGTGAATAATTTTGAACATTAACATTCCTTCACATAACCACCATTATCTACTCTTATTGTTATTATTTATCGCTCTTTTAAATATAAATCACTAAATTAATTTTTTTCCTTATTTATCTTACAGGTATATCACACGGCGTAGGCCGTGTTCCTAGAGCGGTGGTTGCGGGGGCGGGACTCGGGCGCACCGAACCGCAAAGACACGCCGCGCCTTGCGTAGCCCCTATAAGGGCTTCGCGGGAGGCGGATGCAGAACACGCACCAGCTCCTCCCCCAGTGCTGTCGCAACCGTTTGGCTGCGCAGCCCGTCCGCCATCGCCACAGCCTGGCCCTTCAAGCCGGCTGTCACCCCCCCCCCCCCTCCTCTAGAAGCAGCAGCTCACCGCCGCCGCCCACGCAAGGTATGCGTTCCGAGACGTATACCTCTCCCCGCAAATGATGATGATGATGATTACGATCACCCATCACCAGCCCATTCATCTATCGGGTGGACTCCTAGTTGTAGCAACAGTAATAATAGTAATTTCCTTATGGCTAGCGGTAGTTCTCTCACCCGTCCTATTGATAACGAAGTCGATCAGAATAACGGCGTAATGACTCCCTTAGAATACTCAGCAGTTGCTAGAGCGTTTGAGGGGCGAATCTCTTTCACCAGAACTGAGAATCCAGGCGGGAGGTATCGCGATCCTGTAAGGTTTTTGGAGGCGTGCCTCCCCGTCTTGGAGACCGAGCTCCTCAAACTCTTAGAAGATCCGGAATTTAACGCCTTTAAATGCAGTGCTGTGTTATGCTGTGAACTGAGTCACCCCCCTAAACATCAAGGTGACGCGGAGACGGCTACTCTGCATTATATATGGGGTGACAATGGCGTTATTTCTCGGAGCACATCGATTGCTGAGTG
Organism: Schistocerca americana; assembly: GCF_021461395.2. Taxonomy (NCBI): domain Eukaryota; kingdom Metazoa; phylum Arthropoda; class Insecta; order Orthoptera; family Acrididae; genus Schistocerca; species Schistocerca americana. Next base: position 91,734,336 of record NC_060124.1, on the reverse strand, counting down.
GTATCGAGAATCCACCTTGAGCGCTATTATGGCCCGATTTTCCGAGATGGAAGTACGTGGATCCGCTAAAGCGCTCAGCAGTATACCACACCTCGACATCCATATACATGTCTATGATCCAATGAATGGAGGGTCCAGTTATATTAAACTCCCTATAGATATTGAGAAAAAGCAGGCGTGCATTAATGTTCAAAATAACTATGATAATGTGTGTTTTGCATGGTCAGTCCTGGCTTGCAAGAGAAATTACAATTACAAACATCATCCCGAGCGTCCCAGCAGTTACAAAGTCAAAGATATTAAGAGACAGTATAACTTTGACGGAATAGAGTTCCCTTTAAGAATCCAGGACATACCTAAGTTTGAGGCTCAGAATACCGCAATATCGGTCCACGTTTATGGCCTGGAGAAGAAAAGCAAGTCAGATGAGCAGAACAAGCATACAGTAGTAGGCCCCCTCCATTTCTCAAAATCTGCAGGTGAACGAGAGTTGCATGTCAACATGCTGCTCTTCTCCGAACGTGATAATTATCACTACGTCTGGATCAAAGACATTTCCTCCCAGTTAAGTAAAAATGATCATAAACGACATATTTGTATAAGGTGTTTGAATTATTTTTCATCTCAAGAGTTATTAGCGACACATCTATTAGATTGTGCATGCAAGGACCCGGTACGTGTTGTTATGCCCACTGAGGAAAATAACTTCATTACATTTAAAAATGCGCACCACCAGCAGCGTTGTCCTTTTGTTGTGTACGCCGATTTTGAATGCTTGCTGGCTCCTATTACTCGTTGTGAAGGGAATCCCTTAGCCTCACACACAACCTTCACACAAAAACACGTACCTTATGCGGCTGCGTTCCAAGTTGTATGCGCATATGATTGTAAACTTAATAGCTATCAGTCTTATGTAGGGAACGACCCGACGGTTTGGCTTCTCACAGAGCTTGAAAAACTTTCTTGGCAAGTTCACAAGCTCTACAGCATCAATATTCCAATGACCAAATCAAAGGAAAATGATGACTTGTATGAAAAGGCTGTTAATTGTCATATTTGCGGGCTGGTCTTAGATAGAAAAGCGGAGACTCCTCGTAGAGACCATTGTCATCTTACGGGTAAGTTCCGCGGTGCAGCCCACAATGCATGCAACTTGAAGTATCAGTTACCTACACACATACCCGTCTTTTTTCATAATCTGAGCGGGTATGACGCTCATTTTCTCGTTGAGCACTTGGCTAAGTTCGGTATGAAGAAGGGTCAATATCCTGCCTGAAAGTGTTGAAAAGTACATTTCTTTTTCAAAACGAATGACGCCGAAAATTACGCTCCGCTTCCTTGACTCTCTACGATTTATGCAAACTTCGCTCCAGAAACTGGTTGAGACTTTACCTCGGAATGATATGCATATCACTCGATCTGCATTTACCGATGAGGAAAAGTTTCAACTTGCGACGAGGAAAGGAGTTTTCCCGTACGAGTATCTTGATAGTATGGCATAACTCAATGAAACCAGGCTTCCCGACATAACTTCTTTTACCAGTACTCTCACTGGCGATACCATAACTATCACAGATTATGAGCATGCCGTTAATGTCTGGCAGGAATTCAACATCCCCAATTTGGGAGAATATGCAAGGTTATACATGGACACGGACGTTCGTTTGCTTGCAGATGTTTTCGAAAAGTTCCGGAGTGTATGTATGACCACGTACTCTCTGGACCCTGCCTTTTATTACACGGCACCTGGGTTGTCCTGGGACGCTATGCTCAAAAAAACGGATTGCAACATTGAACTTTTGACTGATGCTTCAATGCTTCTATTTTTTGAGCGAGGGATCCGCGGCGGACTTTGTCAATGTGTTCACAGACACGCCAAGGCAAATAATCCGCGGATGGGTGTCGAGTACAACGCATCCCTTGATTCTAGTTACATTTTGTACTTAGATGTTAACAATTTATATGGGCATGCTATGAAGCAACCGCTGCCGGTTGCCGGGTTCCAATGGGTGCCTGAAGACGAATTGAAGGGATTAGGTGGACAGATAATGGGTCTTGCGGCCGATTCTGATGTAGGGTATGTGCTTGAAGCAGACATCGCGTACCCTAATAATTTTCATGGAGAGACAAGCGACTTGCCGTTATGTCCAGAGCAACAAATTCCACGAGGAAGCACCATCCCTAAACTGATGGCCACTGTTGGGGATAAGCAGAGGTATATTATTCATTATCGTAACCTCCAGCAGTGTCTCAGATTAGGAATGGAGCTCATTAAAATCACCCGGGCAATCTCCTTCAAGCAATCCCCCTGGTTGAAGGAGTATATTGAACTAAACACCGAAAAGAGGGCGGTCGCGAGTAATGATTTTGAAAAAGACTTTTATAAATTAATGGATAATTCCATTTTCGGGAAAACTATGCAAAATGTAAGAAATGAACGCGATATTGTTATTAGAACCGCATGGGAAGGGCGTTACGGCGTGAGAAAATGTATAGCCAGGCCAAATTTTAAGCGTGCCACCATCTTCAATGAAAACTTTGTTGCTGTGGAGATGTCGAAGACTGCAGTAGAGTTTATGAAACCCATCTATTTGGGGATGTGTATACTCGATATCTCCAAATTCTACATGTACCGATTCCACTATGAGTTTGCGAAACCTCATTTCGTAGATCCAAAATTACTTTATATGGATACAGACAGCTTTATCTACTGGATGAAGAACTGTGATCCATATGAAGTAATTAGGTGCAATGGTAAAGAATTCGACACCTCTTCTTATGAGATCAATAATCCTTATGGTATTGCTCCACAGAACAAGAAGGTTATCGGTCTCATGAAAGACGAGTCGAATGGTTTACCAATTGTAGAGTTTGTGGGACTGAGATCGAAAATGTATGCATATCGCACAGTAGACGGGAGCACTCTGAGGCGGGCAAAGGGTGTTAGACGGATCGCGTCTCGTGCGCTTACGGTCGAGGACTATTTGCAGTGCCTGTACGGTCGTAGCGTTCAAGGCGCTCATCCACACATGGTTCAACAAACTAGCATTCGATCACGAGCTCACGAGGTGTACACTGTGCTGCAGTCTAAAGTCGGACTGTCTCCTCATGACGATAAAAGAGTCATTTGTGAGGATGGGGTGGGAACCCTCCCATACTCACACTATTTACTTGAAACGAAAGTAGGGGTGGGGGACTCTGGTTGAGTGATAGAGAGGGAATGAGCGTGTGAATGTTATGAATGTGGGCTATGCGTGGAAATAGTATTGCTCTTTTATCATAGTGTAAATAGTTGATGAGAGTGTTTTGTTGCGTGTATCAGTTTGCGTGCTTCCATGCATGTCTGAGTGTGCGAATGAGCGCGAACTTGTGTTAAGTGTGTGTGTGTATGTTTATTTATTATTATTATTCGTTACAGTCAACTTTGGACTACGCTAAGCATCAGTCATTTCTTGTGCTTTTTCTTGCGTTCTTCCCAGTACTTCTTCATTTTTTCTGAGTGGGCTTCTTTACGTTCTTGCGACCAGGTTGTTCCCGTCTTCTTTGATTGCGTTCGGTCTTTGAATCCCTGTATTTTGTTGATGGCATTCCTATATTCCATTCTGTTGTAAACTGTCTCTGGTATAATGTTCATTTCTGCAATGTCTTCTTTTACTTCTTTCAGCCAGTTAATTTGTGTCTTTCTGCTTTCCATGTATTCCAGGATTTTCTTTGCCGTTCTTTCTGGTGCCATTCTTTTGACATGCCCATAGAAACTCAGTCTTCTCTTTTTAAAGGATGTTGTCAGTTTTTCAATTTTCTCGTATAACTCTTTATTGGATCGCAATTTATAATCCTGTCCATCCTTTTTAGGTCCTAAGATCTTTCTCAGTATTTTTCTCTCTTTTATTTCCAATTTCTCCAACAGACGTTTTCTGTTCAGTGGGATGCATTCAATCGCATACAAACTTTCTGGTTTTATTACCGCATTGTAGTGCCTGAGCTTGGCATTGATGGAGATCGACTTTTTATTGTATACATTTCGGCATAGCTGGTATGCCGTTTCCATCTTTATTGCTCTTTCCTGTAGTGAAACATTTGGTAACCCTGTCGGTGTAATCCATTCCCCTAGATACTTAAATTTATGAACTCTCTTAATTATTCCATATTTAGTTTGCAATGTCTGTGTTGGGTCTGTTTTGTCCTGTATCATCAGTTCTGTCTTTTCATACGATATTTGTAGACCTGTCTTCTCAGCGATCTCATGCAGCATTTCTATCTGAATCTTTGCTGTTTCGATGTCATCTGCCAATATTGCCATGTCATCAGCAAATGCCAGACATTCAATTTTTGTTTTATTTCTTCCTAACGTTATCCCATTTTTCACTCCAGCTTCTGCCATCTTCTTTCTCCATTCCCTGACCACTTTTTCAAGGACAATGTTAAACAACAGCGGGGAGAGCCCATCCCCTTGTCTAACACCTGTTCCAATTACAAACGGCTGTGACAATCTACCCAAAAACTTCACTTGCGATTTTGTTCCCGTAAGGGTTTCCTGGATTAGACTTCTGCTTTTATCATCAATCCCAAATTCTTCTAATGTGTTAATCAGAGTTGGTCTATCAATAGAATCATATGCTTTTTTGAAGTCTATGAATGTAATTACTAGATTTTTCGATGTGCGTGCGCGAAGTTGTATTATGGAGAGTAGACTGAATATCTGTTCACTGCATGATCTTCCTTTTCTAAACCCAGCCTGATATTCACCCAGTTCTTTCTCTACCTGATTTTCAATCCTGTTTTGTAGTGCCTTGGATAGGATCTTATAGGCCACTGATAACAATGAGATACCTCTGTAGTTATTTGCATTTGTCTTGGCACCCTTCTTATGTAACGGATGAATCAATGCTGTCTTCCATTCCTCCGGAATCTTCTCTGTATTCCAAATCTCTTCAAACAGCGCCTCGAAATTATTTATTAAGTTTTCTCCTGCGTATTTCAGTAGTTCCGCGACTAACGAATCTTTACCAGATGCTTTATTGTTTTTCAATCCTTTCAAGATCTCTTTAATTTCTTCTTTATTAGGTGGTTCAGAGTCTGGTAGCTTATTCTTAGGCTTCTCAAATGTCAAGGTTTCATCAGGTCTTTTGCAGCTTAGCAGCGTTTCAAAGTAGTTCGCTAGGTGTTGGCAATTTTGTTCCACGCTGGTGATCAGATTTCCTTTTTCATCTTTGAAGCAGAGTGTCGGTGGTTTATATCTTGTTATTGTAGTTCTGAATGTTTGAAAGAAATTGCGTGTATTATTCTTAGAAAATTCATCTTGTATTTTCTGTATTTGTTGTGTGTCATATTTCCTTCGTTCACTTTCAATGATTTTCGTCGTTTCACGTCTTTGCGTTTTGAACTGCTCCCAGTCAGTTGGCCTTTTGGTTGAGTTGTATTTCTCCCAAGTTCTGGCTCTTTTCTGTAGTGCTTTCTCACAGACCTCATTCCACCAGGGATGCTTTTTCTTTTTGGTTAGTAAAATTGTTTGTTCTGCTGCGTCTCGTATTGAGGTTGCAATTTCTTCCCATTTGTGACTTTTGATTTTATCTGTCTTTTCCTTGTAGTCGTCTAAGACTTGCTGATTGAGCATTAAGTCCTGTACTCTGTATTTGGCTATTTTTGTTTCGTCACTCTTGTGACTTCTTTCTGGTGTTAATTTCATCTTAATTTTGGTCAGATAATGGTCAGAATCAAAGTTGGCCCCTTTCACCACCTGTACATCTTGAATGTCCCTTGAATTATCATAACTTATTGCCACGTGATCAATCTGGAACTCGCCAAGTAATTTGTTCGGTGATTTCCATGTTGTTTGTTTTTTGGGATTCTTCTGGAATTTAGTTGTCATAATGTTCAATTTGAATTTCTCACAAAACTCTACTAATCTCTGGCCATTCATGTTAGTTTTAGTGTGTGCTGTAAACCTCCCTGTGCTTTTTGATAATTCGTTTCTTCCAATTTGTGCATTAAAGTCTCCTAACAGAATTGTAGTGTGTTGCTCAGGGATCTTCCCTATTGTTTCTTCCAGTTCCTCCCAAAATGTCTGCACTTTCTCTGGATTTTGTTGGTTGTCTTTATTTATTGGTGCATGGGCATTTATAAGTGTGTACTTTTTATTTTTATTTCTGAATGTTATCAATGATATTCTTGGTGATTTAGATTTAAATTCTAGTACCTTAGTAGAAAATGAGTTATGTATCACAAATGCTGTGCCATATACCCGAAGACCTTTTGTATTCTTTACTATCTGTGCTGGTTTCCCTTTATAAATCCTGTACTGGTCTGCCTGTACTGTATCCTCATCTGGGTATCTTGTTTCTTGTACAGCCAGAACTTTTAGTTTGTGTTCATCCATTAGTTTTGTCAGTTCTTTTTGTTTACCTGTTCTCAGCATTGAGTTCACGTTCAGTGTTCCTATGAACGTTTGATGTCTGTTCCTATGTTTAGCGTTAGGGATCCTAGGACCCTCCGACTGGTCTGTTGCGCAATGATGCTGGGCCCCCGGATCCGAATGCCCAGCTTCGGCGGTATTACCACCACGGGGAGGAAACTTTCTCATTGCACCTTCCATTTCTGATACTTGGTTAAAGCTGTTGTTTCCAGAGGTATACACCTCCTTCCACTAAGACTTAGTTCGCTACACTAAGAAGTTAATTCAGGCCGCTCCTCTGGAGTACAGACGCCTTTCGCAGCCGCTTCTCTGAAGTACAGACGCTGCTGATTGAAGATAACTCTTCCGCTCCAAAAGCCGTTGGGACATATAGTGTCTTCTTCCGCCTTCTGGACCGTTGGTTAATCTTCACCTCTTCCGCCAGTTCCGCCGTTCCGATGATCTTCATCTCCGCCTTCACTGCCGTTGAGGTCTTCACCGTTACCCTGGCAAGGGACCCTTACGAGGTACTATCACCCGGGCCAGGTGAACCAAGGTTTTTTAACGAGGTTGTTACTCCTCCCCCTCCTCCTTTTTCAACCGGGCTTGGGACCGGCTTTGGCGGAGTTTGTGTGTGTATGTAAATATAATCATTATTTTTTCAAAGAAAATCATAATAAATAAAATAGTCTTTATATCTACATATTGCTGACCATTATTAATATATATATGAAAAGGCTATAAATTTAGCCAATTAACTTCTGTATGAAAAAAAAAAAAATAATAAAATTTTCTCACTTAATATATCCATCACTTCTAGTCATTATAGAGCTTAGATTTTAGTTTGTAAGTTTCACCTACCGCTAGCCACCCAGTCAGAACTAGTTTTTAAGTGTATGAGTTCCACTAATTAAATTCTTTCTATATGTTCAATTGCTTGTTCTAGCGGAAAATGTTTCTAGACGTCCACTTTAAAGAAAAATATATATGTTCACCTTGTTCTTGTAGTTGAAAATCTTTAAATCGACTTACTTGGAAAAAAATATATCTTCAATTTGTTGTTGTTCTTTTCGAAAATGTTTGGAGCCATTGACTTGAAGCAAATAGGTTTGGTATTAATTAAAAGTGCTTTGTTTTTCTGGTGGAACTTCATTAGCGATATTAGTTACTTTGTAAGATAGGGTAGTACCTCTGCATTAGCTTAAAAATTATATATATAATTTATCTGAAGAGAATGCTTATATATATTTCTTAATTATCTAAAATTGTTAAAAAAATTATCTAAAAAGATGTGGAATTTCAGATTTTTGGTTAAAAACCAATCTTATATCTGTAAACTCATATTTATACACTCCTGGAAATGGAAAAAAGAACACATTGACACCCGTGTGTCAGACCCACCATACTTGCTCCGGACACTGCGAGAGGGCTGTACAAGCAATGATCACACGCACGGCACAGCGGACACACCAGGAACCGCGGTGTTGGCCGTCGAATGGCGCTAGCTGCGCAGCATTTGTGCACCGCCGCCGTCAGTGTCAGCCAGTTTGCCGTGGCATATGGAGCTCCATCGCAGTCTTTAACACTGGTAGCATGCCGCGACAGCGTGGACGTGAACCGTATGTGCAGCTGACGGACTTTGAGCGAGGGCGTATAGTGGGCATGCGGGAGGCCGGGTGGACGTACCGCCGAATTGCTCAACACGTGGGGCGTGAGGTCTCCACAGTACATCGATGTTGTCGCCAGTGGTCGGCGGAAGGTGCACGTGCCCGTCGACCTGGGACCGGACCGCAGCGACGCACGGATGCACGCCAAGACCGTAGGATCCTACGCAGTGCCGTAGGGGACCACACCGCCACTTCCCAGCAAATTAGGGACACTGTTGCTCCTGGGGTATCGGCGAGGACCATTCGCAACCGTCTCCATGAAGCTGGACTACGGTCCCGCACACCGTTAGGCCGTCTTCCGCTCACGCCCCAACATTGTGCAGCCCGCCTCCAGTGGTGTCGCGACAGGCGTGAATGGAGGGACGAATGGAGACGTGTCGTCTTCAGCGATGAGAGTCGCTTCTGCCTTGGTGCCAATGATGGTCGTATGCGTGTTTGGCGCCGTGCAGGTGGGCGCCACAATCAGGACTGCATACGACCGAGGCACACAGGGCCAACACCCGGCATCATGGTGTGGGGAGCGATCTCCTACACTGGCCGTACACCACTGGTGATCGTCGAGGGGACACTGAATAGTGCACGGTACATCCAAACCGTCATCGAACCCATCGTTCTACCATTCCTAGACCGGCAAGGGAACTTGCTGCTCCAACAGGACAATGCACGTCCGCATGTATCCCCTGCCACCCAGCGTGCTCTAGAAGGTGTAAGTCAACTACCATGGCCAGCAAGATCTCCGGCTCTGTCCCCCATTGAGCATGTTTGGGACTGGATGAAGCGTCGTCTCACGCGGTCTGCACGTCCAGCACGAACGCTGGTCCAACTGAGGCGCCAGGTGGAAATGGCATGGCAAGCCGTTCCACAGGACTACATCCAGCATCTCTACGATCGTCTCCATGGGAGAATAGCAGCCTGCATTGCTGCGAAAGGTGGATATACACTGTACTAGTGCCGACATTGTGCATGCTCTGTTGCCTGTGTCTATGTGCCTGTGGTTCTGTCAGTGTGATCATGTGATGTATCTGACCCCAGGAATGTGTCAATAAAGTTTCCCCTTCCTGGGACAATGAATTCACGGTGTTCTTATTTCAATTTCCAGGAGTGTATATAATGTGAAAAATGTTAAATTCTGAATTCAATAATAAACTCAGTTATTTCCTTCTAAAAAAATGTTGTTATTATTTGATACCCTAATAATGATTATTCTTTTTATTAAAAATATTATAAATTTATTTATGTGTGTATGCAGAATACGTACATACAGCCACATCGCACTGCATAAAGTTATAAGGTTTCCTGCTTTTAATCACAAGTGCCGGACTTCTGCTAGTTGTCACGAACACACACAGCCCACTGCAGCGCTATCTCTTACAGTCCTACGTCAACAGATACTTTAGAGATCGTAATCTGACGCATCGCTTTCCACAGCGGCCGCGAGGCCGGCAACTGGTGCAACCCCCTACCAAGCGCCAGCGGCTGCGCGTGTCTGTCGATTTCGATGGAGACCGCGAGATCGGCATCCGCGCCTAACTATGACAGTAGGCTCATTCCACGTCAAAGGCCGGGGTATGTGTCTCTCTCGGACAGTTCCCTTCATATACAATATAAAAAGAATAAACTTACAATACTAGGGACGTTGGATGTCATAGAAAGAGAAAACACTCAATCTTATAAATTATTATTTATTTCTAATAAAAGTGAAAAGTAATTTTACATTCTCATATGCAGATACAAAAGCACTTTTTTGGTAATCGTTCTTCAGTCGATGGATGGATGGACATCCGTACCATTCAAGGTCTTGAATAGGTGCAAATTTAAATATTTGACGCATCCAGGAGGTTTTGTCCTTTTCCTTCACGTAAACGATGGTGTCCTTGTGATCGAATAATTTAAGTGCGATCACCACATATTTATAGGGTATGCCGGGATCATCCCAGTGAATTCCATGATAAAAATTAGTTAACCACAATGCACTGGTCCGTGTTTTACAAGATTTCACTTGCGTGAACGGTCTTGGTGATCGAATATTTGCGGAGAAGGTTTCAATTATTCCTGCGTCTTGTGTGTAGGCCACAAAAGCAACTTGTTTAAATACGAACTGTCTTCGCTCTCCATCATGGAATCCTTGAACATCTGCAATGATCTTCACAGGCTGAGTTGCCATCGTCAAATGATCAATGCACAGGACAGCATATTTTCATTTATACAGCTCGTTGCACAACACCTGTGAGCGGAGAGTAATTGATTATTCTGTCGTGTAGGACTAATGCATATGCAGCGGTGTGTTCTGGGAAATTTGTCGATGATTCAAATTCAATTCGAACGTCTATAGGTCCAGACTTAATTATCTCATTCTGTTTAGAGCAGCCTATTACAATGATCGGTGAAAGCTCTTTGAACTTACGAGGACTCAGTAGACACCCCCCTTCCCTCTCCTTTAGCAATTTCATAGTAAGAAGGACGAAACCTTGCATACATGTCATACGCGAGGCTGTATACATTTTCATTCCATTGCAGATGTAGATTGTCATATGGGTAGAATTCTGAATTGAGGTAGACTTTGGCGTTAGTTAACTTGCAGTTATCGAACACGGTGGAATCGTTTGATGTATTTGCTCTTCTATCAGTCTGAAACGCAAGTATAATGAATCTGGGTGTCTCGGTATGACTGGAGGTCTTAATAGCCCATGTTTGTCTGCTCGCGGTCGGTAACACTGGATACTCAAAGATCTCCCATGAGCGGAAAGTGAGTGACAGAAATGTACCTGAATTCAACACTTTCAAAAGCTTCAATCGTTCCTCGTCGGATACACTGACGTGAGGCATTTTCCATATTAATTTGTTGATTGTGATCCTATTCTCTTCTTGAGCTCCTTGAATGTACGAGTTATTGTCTGTCGCACTCCGCACGAGATTAAGTTCCTGTTTAGCGTTCATAATAATCTGTCTCATATCCTCAAAATATCCCATAAGTATTTTTAGAGGTATGCATGCAGTAAATCGCTTGTACTCCTGGGGTGTTCTACCCTCCGCATCGTCTATGAACCATCCAGCATTTTCTAAACTGTGCAGATCTGCTGGTGATGCCGAGACGTATGTTTTAAGGGTCGATGTTAGACCAACATTGCGTGTACGATCAATCTCAGAACCATTCAGTTCATAGCGAATCTCTTGGAAGAGGAATGCCAATGTGTTGCGTGTCAGCTTGGACCCCACTGTATCGGTGCCATCAGTTTTCTTGAATGACCCTTCGAGATATATGAAACTCTTGCACGGAAGAGTGAGTGTGTCCTGGTGCTGTATGACAATCCTGATTTCATCATTCTTGTTAAACGTGGTTGAAGCGTAAGATTTATGAGAGAAGTATTCTTGACGTATAATTCTGTCATCATACTCTACTGGATTGGTTATATTGAGTGATGACGTCATTGCAGGGTTTGAGACGAACTGATTTAAGAGATTCGTAGTTCACAGGTGTTATCAGTTTGCTGTTCAGTAGCGAAGTGGCGCGCTTCGTATTGCGTGCGCTTGTTTTATACCGCAAGCCCATCTTGTTTTAGATGTAATCGTATAATGATTTCCTCACCGCGAAAGTCGACAAGTTTATTATTCTGATCCACAATACGCAGCTCCAAATAGCCCAATGTCTGAGCAGTCACTGGAAGGTATATTGCATTGGCAGGTGTCTCAACAATCTTATACCCCGCTGCAACTGAGGGGAAGAATCCGTAAATAGTGTGAATGAGAGTATCGTTGAGATAGGAATTCGTAGCAATGTTACACTCGACAAGTATTGTGCTGACTGGGAGTATATCCACAGACTGATTGTACTTGTAAAATTTAGTTGGATCTTTCTTCAAAATCTGCCCTTTTGTGAATCCAAGCAGGGGTCCTATTGAATGTTTCTGGCTAAAGTCAATCGTTGCATTTAGAGCCCTTATTTCAGATTTAAGTGTATTGATGTTTGCACGTAGTTCAATACCTTTTCCAGACTGTTTTAAGAGTTCGTTTAAATCGTCAATATCGTATGCACCAGATTCTATTTCAAGAATATCTTTTTCACCATTAATATCGAGATGCAGTGTATTGTTAGTGTTGGTGATATTCGGGATGCTGTTGTACGTCTCCAGTCCAATCAATGCAACACTCCATTGACCTGCACTCAAATCAATTGGTGGGAAGTAATTTGCACGCAATACAGATGACCGTCCTTTCAACGTCAAAGTGTACGACATTGCATCTGAACGTCAACTGATGAATGAAGGTTTAAACATCCTGCTTATATACGTTAGTTCTTGTTCTTATTCTTCTTCTTTGTGAACGTCAAGAGAAAGATGATGCAAAGATGCCCGCAGAGGTATGTATTAAAGTCCTGATACCGTTGATAATTGTATAGCACATGTCTTCTGTGAGTGAAGTATTGCTGTAATTCTTCGGGTGGTTGCAGGTCAGCAAAGGAGTCGAAATAGTAGACTACCCCAGCGTCTTTCATAACGTACGCCACCCAGTGGGTGCCAGGACCTCCGACGACATCTAAATTCACAATACCGCATTCACCAGTTTTCCACATAGTCTTAGGTAATGTATCCCTCATAAACACACCACGGAATCTTGGTATCTTGAATTTATGTCTAACAAACTTAAGAAGGTCTGTATTTGTGAGTGGTCGATCTGGTAGGACCGCTATTGGGCTTTTTTTTTATTTATGAATAGACCAAGACCCCTCTTGTACGGTTTCAAGTATAGGCCTTTTCCAATGACTGCTGCTTCCATCATGCGGTTATGTCTTCTCGCCTCTTCTAACTGGGTTTGCGAGTTTTGCGCATTCTTGACTGTTCGAGCGATAGCTGCAGCCCCACCGGCGAGCGAACCTACCGCTGAGAGCGCGGAGAGGGCTGGGATGAGAAAAGGAATAAAACCGCCGAATGTTTTGGGTATTGGTAGAATGCGAGGTGCTTTAACGGATCTTCTCGTTGGTGATTCTTTGTCCTTCATTGCGTTTTTAGCTGCATACATCGCTGTCAGGATACATTTCTTCAAACAACCCTTCTTGTTCTTCATGTTTAGTGCGCGACGTGCAGCGTTCATAACGTTCTTGAAATTCATTACTCCTAATCCTAACTTGATTTTTCCGCGCATGGTTTTATCAACTGCGAATGCTGCGCTGCGTTGACCTATACCAATATCTTTTCTTTTCCGTATCGCCTTAGCTTTATCAGCTAAAATCCTATCTGCAATGTGACGACTTGGTAGATCTTTATTTGTTTCGTATGCAATGTCGTGTTCCATGCACGCTTCGTCAAGCAGATTCACTCCCTTATCACCTCGCGCCAATCGTTTCTGAAGCTTTGTCCCAGGTCCGCAGTAGTTATACCCCGGGATGTGTAATTCCAAAGGTAGTTTGTCCAGAACACCACCGCCTCCTCTAATGTGCCCTCGATCGCGCGTGTCAGGCTACTGTGGTGGTTGTGGACGATGAATGTTCATTATATAGCAAATCCCTGGCATCAATCCAACTGTTTTGTGTAGCAGGAAAACCAAGCCATTTGACTAGGGCTTTATTTCCAAGTCGTCTTATGACTCTCTCCACGAGAAAAAGATCTGGTTGTGAGCTCTTCTGCATCTCCTCAGTGTAGAAGGAGCCTGCAATTCCTTCACCTTTACTGTCTTTCAATAAATAAGTTCTAGGATTCGTTCGCTGCACATTTGAAACTGTAAATATCTCAGTTGACCAGTTCGGTAGGTATGATTTCTCAAATGCGGTCTTGTGTTTTAAGATACGCACCAAATCACCTACATTAAATTTCTGTTTGCGTGGATCCAGTATCTTAATGTGAAAGTATACCGTATCCATGAGTGTGTTATCACGAACATCAATTGACCGCATTTTTATTGTGCTATGTTTGGTTCTATTATATTGAGCAATTATTTCTGGGAGGATATCTGTCCATTTGTATGAGCCACGAAGGTTAAACCGCATCCACATTCTGCCTTTTATTGTTCTGTTCAAGCGCTCTACGATACTTGCCTTCAGGTGAGTGAATGTCGAGTAGTGATGTATTCCATACCGCTGCATCACTGTCTTGAAGTACCTATTGTAGAACTCACCACCATGATCGGTTTGGAGATTGTCCGGGCATCGATTGGTTCCTATCTGTAGCAAGCGTTCAAAAGCATCAGCGACATTTGGTCCGGTTTTTGTCTTGACTGGTACTGCCCATGCAAATTTGGAGTATGTATCAATAACAATTAAAATGTATTTGAAGCCATTATTCTCATGTGAATACTGTCGCATATCTACAAGATCAGCTTGCCACAAGTCATCCATCCCTTTAATCATGACATGCCTGCGCGGGTATGTTTTGCGTGCTGGTTTGTGTAGTTCTCGAACTACGGTCTCCATACTTATTCGATGATACCTCTCTCTCGAAGCTCAGAGATTATGGAGATAACTTCATTCGAATGAGGTGTATTACCTGCAGCAGCTGATGCCATGAGCAGACGTAGTCGATCTATTAGTTCGTTGGGGTCGTCATAATATATATACTGAGGGACTCGATTGTTCACTGTCTTAAGACCAATGTCAATACCATCTCCGCTGCTGGCACCGTTGTTGTTGTTTTGGTCTTCAAGTATTGGTTTTATAATGGTTCTATACTTCCTGTTGGTTAGGCTTTTGGTGATCTTGTGTACACCAGTCATGTGTAGTATTTGACGGTACGTGTCCTTATCACTAACTGAATAATTTATAGGTTTTTTAGTTGGTCTTAGGAAAATAAGATTCATTAAGCCTGGTGTTCGGTCAAACTGTCTATCAGCTATTTGTATTTTGTCTTCTGTTACAGTTATGGGATGCGTGCCCAACATGTATGGTCTTCCCGGGCTAACGCCGAATGTTCTATGTATCTGGCCTGGTGCGTGACTAATAATGAATTCATCAATGGCTTGACTGTCGTTTTGGGTCGTTTTTGTTTTTGGTGAGAGCTGTCGGAGAGACTCAGTAACGGGCTTAAAGGTCTCTCTTAGTGTTTGCTGACGATCAATATACCCTAACCTAAGCAACCGTAATTTCTCTCGGACTGCTTTACGGGCTTGAATGACTTTCTGTTTGGTCGTCGACATCTCAACGTATACTAATCAGACGTCTCTGCGACATGAGGCTTTATATATGTATTCATTTTCTTCAGCTTCTTAGTATGATCACGATCGCCCTTATCGACAACAATCAGGTCTACATCTATTTTTCTCTGAATATGATCGACCTTTTCAGTTAAGTCGGTTACTTTCTTACTGACTTGATTAACTAGCTCATTTAACTGATTCACCATTCTCTGAAGGGTTTGGTAATAGATCTCTAGTTCCCTGCGCATACTTGCAACTTTAAGAGCCATAGCTTGAATTTTCGCATCCATGTACAAGCGAATGTTCTGTCTGTGTACACCAATCATCTCAGGTTGAGAGGTGGACATACGCGCGAATTTGTCCATGGTATGACGTAGACTGATGTGCTAACGTCTATTACCTTGTTATATATGCAAAAATTCTTGAAAGTTTCATCTGTATCTACCATCATACAGTTTTCTTGTTTTATCAATAACGAGAAACCCATACTGTGAATGGTTCCAACAGTCTGCACATATCTTTAAGAAATCATTGAACGACATATCCGGCCCCACATGTGCTTGGTAAATGTGTCTTAAATTAAGATTGTCTTTCTTGAAGGCTATAATGAGATTTGCGTTATCCCTAACAAGTTGTTTGGGGATTCTGGAATACGTTTGACTTAGATAAAATACGTCAGCACCCATATGGCGACCGAAAGAGAAATATTTGCGAATTTGGTCTTGGTTTTCTACTGCAACATCGTCAGATATGAATACTGTGTTTGGTTTTGTTTCTTCAGGTGGGGGGATATCAGAGCTTTCACTGAATGTTGTGTATGTAACGCCATCTACACCTCGAAATATCTCATGCAATAGCTGATACTTGGGTTGAAAGAGTGTTTTTGAGAATAGACAGACATGTTCAAGTCGGACACCTTGCACATGAGTTAGCAGAGTCATGAGGACACTAGTCTTGCCGCAGTTGGATGGGCCTACAATAATTGCTCTTATATTATCGGGAAGGAGAATTCCATTTTTCTTGTTCTTCTTCTTCTTCTGCTCTTCACTTGAATCTTCACATGACCAGTCACCGGCAACAAAGTCCTTGTGGTGAGGGTGCTTCACCCAGCCAGCCATGATAGTAAATGAGCCATGTACAAACAAGTACTTGACATATATAGAAAATATAACTGAGAGGATAATAATAATATTTGTGTGTAGCCAGTATAGTTCGATCAATTAACCGATTGAGCTATACTGCCTACACGAGGAACACATGTATGAAGAGTAAGATGGTCATAATTTGAGTAGAATTAAAAAATTATTGGATCAATTTGATTATAATAGGAGTGGTGGTTTGAAATAAAAGAGAAACAGGAGATAAGATTAAATATAAATTATTTATTTAAAAATCATACATTGGATGTACTATTTCTGAGGTGTTATCATAATCTGCACGTTTCTTCTTAGAACCTGTACAATATATACCAAATAATTCTCTTTGGTTGGCAATAAATTCTGCACGTATCTCACGCAATCCGATAGGTGACTCTGAATACTCTGGTTCTTGTCACACGCATTTCAATTGGATGTCTGTAGTTTTAATGGCCATATGCGAACGAAGATGCTGCTCGAAATCGTCAATATGTATATTATTAACACGTAGAGAGTTTTTAACATCACTATATGCTGCCTCTATGCTAGGAACCCAACGATTCAGTCTCTCGAGAGCAAACCGTATAGAGGAGCCTAGGTTGAATAATTTGATAACTGACGGATGCCTTAGATAGACGCTGTCGACACCTGATTTAATGCATAAGGCGCAGTCATCATATACAGTAGTAATGGAAAGTGTGACATCGGCAAGACGAATTTCTGGTGGGGGATGAGTTGGATCATATTCGGTGGTCATTTGTTGATTGATGTAGCGCCCTGCATGACAGATCCCGGCCCAGTCGAACTCGGAAATCGGGACTTTAACACTTTTGGAAATATTTTCAATCTCCATTATAGCTTGGATCCCCCAGACATGATGGACGTCTATAGCAATGTTCACACGTTTGGAACCACTGGAGGTTAAATTATATGTCGTGGTGAATAGCGTAGCCGCACTAGACGTATTCTTTTTATTTACAGTATCTAAACTCGGTGGTTGCACTATCACGGGAGTGTTCCATTGTGATGGCTCTGAGCACTATGGGACTTAACTACTGTGGTCATCAGACCCCTAGAACTTAGAACTACTTAAACCTAACTAACCTAAGGACATCACACACATCCATGCCCGAGGCAGGATTCGAACCTGCGACCGTAGCAGTCGCGCGGTTCCGGACTGCGCGCCTAGAACCGCTAGACCACCGCGGCCGGCTCGATTGTGATGAGTTATATGTAGGCATCCAGTACTGACCACCATTTAGTTGATCTTTAACACCACCAGTGGTTGAATTCGTTGTGTGGTGAGCAGATCGAGCGTCTTCATCACACAAGTTGCTGAGTGGGACGGAGAGCAGCAACTCCTTGTCCTGCTCCAACATGTAAGCTACAGGATCCCACGTGGTCGCTACTGGATCAAATGAGTCGGCTGTCGCTGGTGTAGGTCCGGATGAGATGGTTAACGAAGCTAATGATGATGCAGGTTCGGACGCGTCTGCGGAACTAAGCATGGTTGCGTTTGACTCTGTTGAAAAAAGAAGATGAATGATTAGATATTAGCGAATAAGTGAAAACATTGAATAATAAGGATAATGAACGAGATAGAATAATGTGAAATATGATACTTACTTTTCCGTTTGATCCTGTTCTGAGTGACTGCACTGGAGGTCGACTGGTGCTTCATGATTGTTCTTCTTAGTCTTCCGCTGACTGAGTGACCAAGACTGAGGTCCCGGAACTTAACCTATATATAAGGTCATAGGATAGTTGAATCCTGTTGGTAGAAGTCGAACATGTGACTCAATTAAGGGATCGTATTGGATACAGCCATTTCCACCACCCCACCGGATACATTGCGTGCGTAGAGAGAGATGGCGCTAACTCTCTCTCTCTATGTCACAACCCCGCGCCGGTAATAAAGACTAGAGAGTCAACACATGCCGGATACATTGCGTGCGACCTTGTCGACTAACGATGCTTTGGAAAGGTGACGGTGTTATGAAAACATTTCATGTCTAGCGCGTATACGTAGGCGGGAGGGGGAGGGGGGGGGGGGGGGGGGGGGGTTGGTGACGGTATTTTGGAATGGTACTGGCCCTGTTCCAATACTCATGTTGTCAACTCGCAGAAATTTGTTGAGACACTCAAGAGAATGAAGATAGGCCCAAACGACCTAATGGTTAGCCTGGACGTTGTGTCACTTTTTACGAGAGTGCCAATACAAGATACGCTGCGTCTTTCATCTGGAATCATTAAGTTGTTCAGTCACGTCCTAACGACAACGTACTTTTTGTACTGCGATGAATATTATGAGATGAGGAACGGCACAGCCATGGGATCACCACTGTCTCCAGCAGTCACAAATTTCTTGATTGAACACTTTACGGAGCACGCTCTGCAAATTGCAACATAATGGCCGTCTTGCTTTCTACGATACGTTGATGACACCTTCCTGATATGGCCTCGTGGTGAAGATACACTACAGCAGTTTGTCGATCACATGAATGGTGTCCGTCCCAACATTAAATTTACTGTTGAGATGGAGAAGCATGGGAAGCTACCATTCTTGGATGTTTTCGTTGAGCGGAAGGCAGGAGGCCAGCTTGGTCATTCAGTGTACCGGGAACCAACACACACTGATCGGTACTTGAACGCCAATAGTTTCCACCACCCTGCACACAAGAAAGCGGTCTTGAACACGTTGGTTCACACAGCCAAGATTATTTCTGACGACGACAGAACTTAAAGTGTTTTCGGGGAAAATGGATACAGCAAAAGAGACATCGCAAACTCTTCCAAGGGCCACTGACGAAAGACACCTGGTGAATCAGTGGAAGAGTCCAAACGGACTGCATTCCTGCCATACTGTGGAGCAACTAGCAGCAAGTAACGACGTCTGCTGCAGAAACATGGGCTAAGACCAGTGATCCAGCCCGCCCTCAAGATACGAGATATGTTGCGCCCTGTTAAAGACGACATTGCTCTTCGAGTGTCTGGCGTGTATGGCGTACCCTGTGAATGTGGCAGCATGTATATTGGACAAGCAATTCGCACGGTTGCGGATCGTTGTACTGAGCGCAAGTACCATGTAAAGCAAAGGGAGCTTGACAAGTCGGCCATAGCGGAGCATTCCCTAGAAAAAGTACATAAAATACAGTTCGAAAATACAAAAGTGTTGGCTCATGCATCTACATATTGGGACTCCGTTATAAAGGAAGCAGCCGAGATTCGTTTAAACAACAACAATTTCAACAGAGATCAGGGGTACACACTCAGCAGGTGTAATGTCCCCACAGCAAATACCCTCTACCACGCATCAATTAATCATTTTCAATCAAACCATCCACATTCATTCACTTTGGAAAAGTTATCTGATCTGATTTTCTCTTAATATATGCGGCGACAGCTCGTCGACGCCAAAGTATTTTCTAATGCATTTATTCTTTGAAATAACAGAGATGCATATATGCATTCTCCATGGTTGTTAGAGTGGTATCTAGGAGAGCTTCTGGAGTATCTGTGGAGGGATTGACGTGTTTCTAAGAGATACATATTCTACTTTTCTTCTCGCTAAAGCGAGCCAATTAACATTTGTGCCGCTGTCGGTTTGTTTTGAAGAGAAAGTAAAAGGAAAATAATTAAGGCGTGGAATCACCGGATATCTGGACATGTAATGGAGATGGATTTAATACACGATTTCCTCCATAAATAAGGTTTGTCACTTTTTTGTTCTGGAGTGAATGAACGAATGAGTTTTTTCTGAATCATTTGTTGATCACGTTGGCCCTGTAATTAGTGGGGGAGTTTCAGCTGTGTCGAAGAGAGCCTGCAATCACTGAGTCTGTGTTAAATCGTCCAAAAAGGCTTCTAGTCTAATTTTTCGCCTGTCTTATCGCAGATCAGCCAAGAACTGGGAGGGCCCTACTTTACTGTTTAGACTTATGTGTGAAGGTGAAGGGATCTTAAAGTCAACAGATACACGTCAATACAGACAAGACATTACAAAGAGATGGCGGCTAGCTGCGTTAATCATCTATTCTTAGATTAAAGAGACGGCAACTTATTATCCGAACATTAAAATGTTAAAATGGCCAATCCGTGACGTTGCTAAAATAATTTTGTTCTCTCTTTCATGTCAACTACGACGAGCTAACTTAACTGACGCTTGGAAAAGAGAGGAAAGACTCGCAGGTAATATAATTGGATCCACAAATAAAGCCGAAAGACAGCACGCTGCGCGCAGAGATAAAGCCTAATAAAACTTGCTAGTACAGTCCATGAACCATGGGCCTTGCCGTTGGTGGGGAGGCTTGAGTGCCACAGCGATTCAGATAGCTGTAATGCAGGTGCAACCTCAACGGAGAGGTATTTGTTGTGAGGCCAGACAAACGTGTGGTTCCTGAAGAGGGGCAGCAGCGTTTTCAGTAGTTGCAGGGGCAACAGTCTGGATGATTGACTGATCTGGCCCTGTAACACTAACCAAAACGGCCTTGTTGTGCTGCTACTGCGAACGGCTGAAAGCAAGGGGAAACTACAGCCGTCATTTTTCCCGTGTGCATGCAGCTTTACTGTATGGTTAAATGATGATGGCGTCCTCTTGGGTAACATATTCCGTAGGTAAAACAGTCCCCCATTCGGATCTCCGGGCGGGGACTACTCAAGACGACGTCGTTATCAGGAGAAAGAAAACTGGCGTTCTATGGATCGGATCGTGGAATGTCAGATCCCTTAATCGGGCAGGTAGGTTAGAAACTTTAAAAAGGGAAATGGATAGGTTAAAGTTAGATATATTGGAGTTCGGTGGCAGGACGAACAAGACTTTTGGTCAGGTGAATACAGGGTTATAAATACAAAATCAAATAGAGGTAATGCAGGAGTAGGTTTAATAGTGAATAAAAAAATAGGAGTGCGGGTAAGCTACTACAAACAGCATAGTGAACGCACTATTGTGGCCAAGATATACACGAAGCCCACGCCTACTACAGTAGTACAAGTTTATATGCCAACTAGCTCTGCAGATGACGAAGAAATTGAAGAAATGTATGATGAAATAAAAGAAATTATTCAGATAGTGAAGGGAGATGAAAATTTAATAGTCATGGGTGACTGGAATTCGAGTGTAGGAAAAGGGAGAGAAGGAAACATAGTCGGTGAATGTGGATTGGGGCTAAGAAATGAAAGAGGAAGCCGCCTGGTAGAATTTTGCACAGAGCACAACATAATCATAGCTAACACTTGGTTTAAGAATCATGAAAGTAGGTTGCATACATGGAAGAACCCTGGAGATACTAGAAGATATCTTATAGATTATATAATGGTGAGACAGAGATTTAGGAACCAGGTTTTAAATTGTAAGACATTTCCAGGGGCAGATATGGACTCTGACCACAATCTATTGGTTATGAACTGTAGATTAAAACTGCAGAAACTGTAAAAAGGTGGGAATTTAAGGAGATGGGACCTGGATAAACTGAAAGAACCAGAGGTTGTACAGAGTTTCAGGGAGAGCATAAGGGAACGATTGACAGGAATGGGGGAAAGAAATACGGTAGAAGAAGAATGGGTAGCTCTGAGGGATGATGTAGTGAAGGCAGCAGAGAATCAAGTAGGTAAAAAGACGAGGGCTGGTAGAAATCCTTGTGTAACAGGAGAAATATTGAATTTAATTGATGAAAGGAGAAAATATAAAAATGCAGTAAAAGAAGTAGGCAAAACGGAATACAAACGTCTCAAAAATGAGATCGACAGGAAGCGCACAATGGCTAAGCGGGGATGGCTAACGGACAGATGTAAGGATGTAGAGGCTTATCTCACTAGGGGTAAGATAGATACTGCCTACAGGAAAATTAAAGAAACCTTCGGAGAAAAGAGAGCCATTTGTATAAATATCAAGAGCTCAGACGGAAATCCAGTTCTAAGCAAAGAAGGGAAAGCAGAAAGGTGGAAGGAGTATGTAGAGGGTCTATACAAGGGCGATGTACTTGAGGACAATATTATGGAAATGGAAGAGGAGGTAGATGAAGATGAAATGGGATATACGATACTGCGTGAAGAGTTTGACAGAGCACTGAAAGACCTGAGTCGAAACAAGGCCCCGGGAGTAGACAACATACCATTAGAACTACTGACGGCCTTGGGAGAGCCTGTGCTGACAAAATTCTACCAACTGGTGAGCAAGATGTATGAGACAGGCGAAATACCCTCAGACTTCAAGAAGAATGTAGTAATTCCAATCCCAAAGAAAGCAGGTGTTGACAGATGTGAAAATTACCGAACTATCAGTTTAATAAGTCACAGCTGCAAAATACCGACGCGAATTCCTTACAGACGAATGGAAAAACTGGTAGAAGCGGACCTCGGGGAAGATCAGTTTGGATTCCGTAGAAATGTTGGAACACGTGAGGCTATACTGACCCTACGACTCATCTTAGAAGAAAGATTAAGGAAAGGCAAACCTACATTTCTAGCATTTGTAGACTTAGTGAAAGCTTTTGGCAATGTTGACTGGAGTACTCTCTTTCAAATTCTGAAGGTGGCAGGGGTAAGATACAGGGAGCGAAAGGCTATTAACAATTTGTACAGAAATCAGATAGCAGTTATAAGAGTCGAGGGGCACAAAAGGGAAGCAGTGGTTGGGAAGGGAGTGAGACAGGGTTGTAGTCTCTCCCCGATGTTATTCAATCTGTATATTAAGCAAGCAGTAAAGGAAACAAAAGAAAAATTCGGAATAGGTATTAAAATCCATGGAGAAGAAATAAAAACTTTGAGGTTCGCCGATGACATTGTAATTCCCTAAGAGACAGCAAAGGACTTGGAAGAGCAGTTGAACGGAATGGACAGTGTCTTGAAAGGAGGATATAAGATGAACATCAACAAAAGCAAAACGAGGATAATGGAATGTAATCGAATTAAGTCGGGTGATGCTGAGGGAATTAGATTAGGAAATGAGACACTTAAAGAAGTAAAGGATTTTTGCTATTTGGGGAGCAAAATAACTGATGATGGTCGAAGTAGAGAGGATATAAAATGTAGACTGGCAATGGCAAGGAAAGCATTTCTGAAGAAGAGAAATTTGTTGACATCGAGTATAGATTTAAGTGTCAGGAAATCGTTTCTGAAAGTATTTGTATGGAATGTAGCCATGTATGGAAGTGAAACATGGATGATAAATAGTTTGGACAAGAAGAAAATAGAAGCTTTCGAAATGTGGTGCTACAGAAGAATGCTGAAGATTAGATGCGTAGATCACATAACTAATGACGAGGTATTAAATAGAATTGGGTAAAAGAGGAGTTTGTGGCACAACTTGACGAGAAGAAGGGACCGGTTGGTAGGACATGTTCTGAGGCATCAGGGGATCACAAATTTAGCATCGGAGGGCAGCGTGGAGGGTAAAAATCGTAGAGGGAGACCAAGAGATGAATACACCAAACAGATTCAGAAGGATGTAGGTTGCAGTAGGTACTGGGAGATGAAGAAGCTAGCACAGGATAGAGTAGCATGGAGAGCTGCATCAAACCAGTCTCAGGACTGAAGACCACAACAACAACAACAGTACAGCTGAAGTATATGCTTTTTTTATTTAGTGTTATTTGATATCTGAACATTGATTATTTGTGTTCATGTTAGATACAGGAAGTGTTTTGATTGACCTGCCCCAGTTGCATTTATCTGTATGTGTACATTAAGAAATTAGACACAAAAGTACTCTCGTGGGAAGGAAGTTACATTTAGTGACAGTAGAACATTTATATGGTTTTAACTAGGGCAATGTTTAGGATGAGTCAAGCAGAGCAAAGCAGTACGCATCAGCCTTCAGCTGTTAGCACTGATAATAACGAAGCAGTAAGAAGTGTTGTAGGACCGATGGCTACAGATAGCCAACAGAACGCCCTGTAGACACGGCTGTGGGTGTAACAGCGAGTACGCAGCAGGGATTAGATCCAGTGGTAATTATCATGAGACAGATGCAGATGATAGTCGAGAGCATGAGTACTTTGAAAACCGACATTAATGCGAAATTTGCCTCAGTTACTGAAGGGCAAAATGATTTGAATACGAAATTAGCCTCAGTTACTGAAGGGCAGGAAAATCTGAAAATCGATATTAAAGGATAATTAGTGACAGTCATTCAAACTCAATAAGAGATGAAATTAGTCCAGACTTAGATTAAGCAGCAGTTACAAGACAGTTTTTCCGAATTAGAGCAGGGGATAGAGGCGAAGACCAAGGAACTCAAAGATTAGGCCGAAGAGACGGAACGAAAATTAACTGCACAAATAGAATTGGTGAAAGCACAACGTGAGGTATCTACTCAGCGCGTACGTGTCGAAATGAAGGAGTATGTGGCTATTAAGATAGATACCGTTAGGGAACAAGTGGAAATGGTTACGCAATTAGTACAAAAGCAAGACGCCATGGCATGTGCAATTGCGCAACTTCCTGAATTGGCACGTACACAGACTAACCTAAAGGAAAGCGTTGAACATCTGACAGAGCGTCAAGACGTTATAGACCACCAAATTAACGTATTAACTGGTAAACTATCCGAAATCTCATTAGAAAACAAAAGGCTAATGTGTGAAAACGTTGAGCAAAATGTTAAGGCAGCATTCCAGAATTTATCTGGCAAACAGGAAGAGAATTTGTTTGCGAAAGGACTTGAGGAGGTGCGACAGCAGTTAGGTGCTGATTTTGAGCATTGGAAACAAACGATAGAAGAGTCGATGCGCGCTTCACAACGAAGCTCAGAACAAATGAATACAGGGCAGCAGCAGAAGTTTGCAACGACTATAGAGCCAGTTACTGCCCATTCGCACACAATACCGACTTGTGCAAGTAATTCAAACATTAAATTGCCACAAGCTGGTTGTTTGCGTGAACTCTTATCTACTGGAGATTACGAAAGCCTTTGCCATGCCGAAGAAAAAATGATAAAGCATCAGCAATTCCAGATTTTTAACCCTGAAAAAAGGGGGGTCCATCCAATTGTTTTTATTCAAAGTTTCAGAGGAGTGCTACCCAGAAATTGGTCGGAGTGGCAGAAGATCAGTTTTGTTACAGGATATATACAAGGTTCGGGGGCGATCTGGGCCTCGGACATGACTTCTGTTTGCCCGACATATGACGATTTTGAGAAGGCGTTTTTAGCAAAGTTCTGGTCAGGAGGGGTACAGGAACGCCTAAGGCAGGAGGTGCTCTACTCAGACCCTTTCTCCTTTTCGAAAGGAAGCCTTAGAAGATATTTCGAAAAATATATAAATAAAACGAGATACTGGGACAGACCTATGCCCTTGCCAGACATAATAAACATACTTAAGGCAACACTACCAACCAGCATCCGGAATCAATTGATTTACGGCAACGACAAAGACTTTTAGTCGTTTCTCACGACGTTAGACCATAGAGATATTATCGAAGAGAACAGCCAGAAAGCCCGTAATAACAGATTTTAATATAGGACGATAGAACCTCCGCCAAACGGTAGGCAAGGTGGAAGTATGGGTTATACCAATGGCGATCAATCTACACTTAGAAGGAATGAACGGAGATCGTTAAACAATGGAGGAACTCCTCAAAATCTCAATAGTAATCCCGGCAATGGTCTTGCGAGGAGCTATTCAAGGAACAACAGGAACGGGAAAAGATACAACCCCGTGTGGGGGAACGAAAGAAATTTCAGACTCCAAGCCTGGAATAATAACAATAATAGAAATTGGAATCAACCGGGAGGAATGAATTCTAATAGCCAACATCAGCGGGGACAGACATCTCCGAATCAACCGGTAATTACCGAAGTGACGGATGATGTCAAACAGCAGACAAATCAAAATCCAACAAACTCGTAAGGACCCACTCGTGCCCCGAAGGAGCGGCCAACAATTGGTTGAGGGGCAACAGGATATGTGTATCCATGCTAACGTATAATGATGGACTATTACTGCCAGATGACCTGACCGAGGACTTAGAATCATAAAATGAGGATAAGGAACAGGTGGCAGTAGCCGAAGTGCAAGTCATTATGGAGACCGTACCTATAGTGGCGGTTTTAGACACAGCTGCAACCACAAATGTTATTTCGGAGGCACTATTCAACAGGATCAGAAATATAAGACGAGTACCAGTTTTTCCAGTTCAAAATTGCAGAATAATAGGCGCCGTTGGGGCTCGATCGGCTAATGTAAAGGTGCAGTCACTACTTTGTTTGGAATTCGGAAATGTAGCAATATTAAGCACATTCGTTGTTGTGAAAAATTTGTTGGTAGCTTGCATTATCGGAGTCGACAACCTACGTCAATACATAAGCAGAATAGATTTCAAAACAGGAAAAATTTGGTTGAATGTTAATAAACAAGAAATTGAGTTGGAGTTGTTGAAAAAAAAGCCTTACGAGAAAATATAATTGTGGGATCAGTGTGCAAGTAATCAGGACGGCCCAAAATTCTAAACAGCACGTAATTAATGAGTTCCAAGTCAAAAAAGATTTCGGTCAATTAGTGATTAAAAAGTTAAATGAATCCGACTGCATTATCGAAGATCAGAAGAAGCAGCTCAATGAATTATTATTAACATATGAAAACGTTTTTGATGAAAGGCCAGGAGTTATTAAGGGATACATTGCCATCTCTACGTTAAGCCGCGCGAAACGTATTGTAGAACTTTCTACCCTGTTCCCTGGAGGTTAAAGGCTCAAGTTCCAAAGGAAATAGATCGCATGTTGAAATGGGGTTTAATCGAACCCTCTACAAGCCCATACTGCTCCGCATTGTTAGTCGTGCCAAAAGCAAATGGGACTGTTAGACTGGTACTCGACGCCAGAGAAATAAATAAAATCATAATTCCAGTGAGAACACATCCGGAAAACATAGACGAACTTATACAACGGTTCCAGGATGTCAAATATTTGACGAGCATTGATTTGCGGAGCTCTTATTGGCAAGTCAAGCTGGATGAGTCATCAAGGAAGTATACGGCTTTCATTTATTCAGGAAGAAGTTACCAGTTCACCGTAGTTCCTTTCGGGCTCAACGTTAGTGCTGGAATCTTTATAGCAGCTCTAGATTATGCACTAGGCCCAGAACTCAGAAGCAGGATAACGGTGTTTGTAGTGATTTGCTTATTGCATCGAAAACTTGGGAGGAGCATATTACCTTACTGAACCGAGTGTTGGACGTGTGCAAAACCACAGGAATAACTGCTAACCTACAGAAATCCCATTTTGCAGGAAACAGAATCAAGTTCCTGGGGCATATAATTGACGCATAGGGAATTTTACCAACCAAGGAGAAGCTAATTGCAATTAGTAAGTTTCCAACTCCCAGGAATAGGGGACAATTAAAAGGATTTATGGGCCTTGCCTCATTTTTTAGAAGATTTATAACAAATCAGGCGATGAACGCAGCAGCTCTAAATAGTCTGTTGAAGAAGTATGTGCCCTGGCTCTGGACATTAGATTGTCAAGAAGCATTCGAAGAGATAAAGAAGCAATTAGCAAATGCACCGCTTTTTGTACCATCCGGACATGCAAGAAGAATTTTACTTGTCAACAGATTCTTCGAATGTGGGCATTGGAGCGTGCCTTTTCCAAGTACGCAAGATAAATGGACAACTCACCTTCTGTCCTATTGCGTTTGCTAGTCGTGTTTTGTCCAACTGTGAACGAACTTACACGACGACAGAATTAGAGGCTCTTGCGGTCATCTGGGGATTTAAAAAATTTCATTATTATCTATATGGGTCAAAGACTGTCGTATATTGCGATCATCAATCATTAACGTTTTTACATATGTGTAAACTGTTACACCCCAGACTGCCTAGATGGATTCTCGCTCTGCAACAATACCAATTTAAGATCGTGCATGTCTCAGGACAGCAAAACATTATTGCTGACGCTCTATCAAGGTCACCACAGGGTTTGACTAAAGAGATTGAAGTAAATAATAACTCAGAATTCCCTGTATTGCTGCTGCAGGAAAATCCATATAAGACGTACTACGTCAATTTGTGTGCGCATATGGCACAGTTACAGAAAAGAGACGCTCAATGGGGAAGTGTCATTCAAAGGTTACAACAGCAACCTTCGGATCAGATGGCAAATTATTACAAGCTGGTAAATGGCGTATTATTTTTCCGCTGTGGAAGGCCAAACAAAGTCGGTTGGTGTGTATGTATACCTGAGGCACAAATAGAGAAACTCGCATGGTTCACCCATTTAACCTGGGGACATTTCGGTGCGACAAAATGTGCAGACAAGATAAGTGTGTACTGTTATTTTCCCAACATAAAGCGCAGAGTGCATGAGGTCTTGAAGAAATGCATAATCTGTCAAAAAGCAAAGCCGGATTCAAAAGGGAGTAAGCACCCATTATGCTCTACATTAGTCTGAGAACCAAAAGAATTAATTTCGTGCGATCTGTGTGGACCGTTACCTACTTCAAGAGGAGGTGTTAGATATGTATTGGCATTTCTTGATGTGTGTACGAAATACATAAAGCTATACCCGATAAAGGCGGCTACAGCCAAAGTAATTGTAATAAGATTGACAAGGCGATAATAACAGACGATGCTAAGATATTCACGGGACTCCGATGGAAACAGGCTCTGTCTCAAGTCGGTGTGAAACACATACTAACATCATTTTACCACCCACAAGGCAATTTGGTTGAGAGAATTTTTAGGACCTATTGCCATAATAAGCAGACTGCGTGGGCAAATTATGTGGGAGAATTTGAGCAGATATACAACAACATGCTCCACTCCTCCACTGGTTATACACCTCATGAATTGATGTTCGAGGCAAAAGAAGAAAACTTCTGGACTGAACATATGCCCAAAACTCAGGAAACTGAGATGCCTTGGGAAGAACAAATAAGACAAGCTATCATAAATATGACGCAAAAGGCTGATCAGAGAAAACAACAATATGACAAATTAATGAAGAGGGTACAGGCGTACCACGTCGGAGAGAAGGTACTAGTCAAAAGACATACCAAATCATCCTTAATAAAGAAGAGTATAAAGAAATGGGGGTTATTATGTACTGGCGCATACATCATTCTACAAATTCCGAACCCTGGGGCTTATCTGTCAGCATACCAGGGATGTAACAAAATTAAAGGGTTATTTTCCCATAACTACTTGAAAAAATTTAATGAAGATTAGAAGACAGGGATGAATGGTGTTGCGAGTGACAGGGATGAACGCTTGTAAAAACATAGCAATAAACTGTGTGTGTTTAGCGTTAGAAAACTTTAAACTGAAATAATTAATCAGTGACACAGATTGTAGAATTAGTGAATAACTATAACTATCGAGTGATGTAAAGAAGATAGTGGAGATAGGCTTCACCTGTGTTTGGGTAAACATAGAACTTTAGCATTGCTAATGTCATCAAGAATTATAAAGGATCTGAATGACCTTCAAGAAGAAAGAAATATTCCCTGAAAATGACGCTGCACAATCAAAAGAGGTTCCCAGTGAATGTGCATATATAATTTCAAGTGCACGCTTAGATGTGCAAACGTGTGAAGTGAAGTGATGCGTTTAGGCAGTGAATCATGAGTGACGGTTAACGCCGCAAAGATAATTTCCCGCGCAAAACAATTGACGTCGGCGCGAGAGTTAGAATCGATATAGACGACACAGATATGCTTTGTAAGAGACTCGCATTAAACGCGAGGGGAAACTGATTGATGTTCGACTTCAAAAAAGTGTCATAATTAGAGGTTAAGAGTTCTTGATTTACTGTTGAATGTTAAAAGAAGTTAATATTCATGTAATTCGTAGTTATTTAATGGGTCTTGTTCACTTTGGAATTTTGTTTGAAAATCCATTTCCATATATGTGCATGTATGAATGCCGGATGAATCAGAGAATAAATGAAAGAAGTGAATCCACATTCCTCGCCACTAATAACTTTAACATTACAGCAATCAAGCGGAGAAATATATGTATTTAGGATAAAATTTTTATGAGTATAGATAAATGATATGACTTTTCAAGGAAGTGAGGGATTATGTCTTTGGATAAAATGAACCACACTTTCCATTATTCAATGATTTGAATCCAAAATCTAATGCAAGTTGCATGAATCCTTTAAATTACGAAGAGTAAATCATTGACAGAAAATGTGTCAGAATTTTTGGACTTAGAAGCACAAGTGGTGATTAAGTGATATGCGAAGTCCAAAAGAAAATTCAAACTAGAGTAAATATTATGATGTTTTCGGCAACAGCATTAGTCAATGGATAAATGGAAACCTTAAGTCAATGGCTAAATTCCTTGCAGTACATCGTAAGAAAAGGGATGCATGAAGCCATAGGGATTTTGTTTTCAAAAAGGAGAATCTTGGACGGTGCAACCTAACTAGTTCTTTTACAGGAAGAGTTTCCCTTTTGGTCATTGCTAATTCTTTGGGAATGAATGTTGCATGTAAAATCTGGTATCCCTGTCCCTTCTTCTCTTCCCATTGTGGGCCGCGTAGAAGACGGACTACATATTTGGACGTCGGGGACATGCAAGATCCGGGGGAGTTTCAGCACCGCAAGATATTGTCCTGGGAACAAGACTGTAAAAAATAAATAAATAAAAAACTTGAGTTATTGATTGTAAACTTTTTTTAGCTAGAGGCACAAATCACTCTTCTCCAAATCGTTATATAAATCTATTCCTATCTTTCCTTTAGAGATCAATTTCAAAATTATTTTTTCTCTTCTGTAGGCTATCCTATCATCTATGTACCGTAGGCTGGGGGTCTAGGCTTAAGAGGTTTCCCAAGGTTTCCCTGCTTAAAAAGTTCCCGAATGGGTAGACCCTGATAATAGTTTCATGAGAAATCATCTTCCTTGGTAGGAGACATAACACCTTGATGCACGCAAAAGCAATGCAGCCGCAGTACCTGTCTCTCCATATCTTCTGTTTCCAATGTTTCTTCTCTTCGTCTGTCTTATACATAATTTTTTTTTTCCGTCGGAGTACTGACACTCATCACTTCCGGGTTACCCACACTAATAGATAGCTCGCGAAGTGTGTTCGGTAAATCAAAATTAGGCTCAAAAACTTCGCTCGCTGCGAGGGGCATTGTAATGTCCCCACAGCAAATACCCTCTACCACGCACCAATTAATCAGTTTCAATCCAACCATCCACATTCATTCACTTTGGAAAAGTTATCTGATCTGATTTTCTCGTAATATATGCGGCGACAGTTCGTCGACGCCAAAGTATTTCCTACTGCATTTATTCTTTGAAATAACAGAGATGCATATATGCATTCTCCATGGTTGTTAGACTGGTAACTAGGAGAGCTTCTGGAGTGTCTGTGGAGGGATTGACGTGTTTCTGAGAGATACATATTCTGCTTTTCTTCTCGCTAAAGCGAGCCAATTAACATTTGTGCCGCTATCGGTTTGTTTTGAAGAGAAAGAGATAGTAAAAGGAAAATAATTAAGGCGTGGAATCATCGGAGATCTGGACATGTAATGGAGATGGATTTAGTACACGATTACATCCGTAAATAAGGTTTGTGACTTTTTTATTCTGGAGTGAATGAACGAATGAGTTTTTTCTGAATCATTTGTTGATCACGTTGGCCCTGTAATTAGTGGGGAAGTTTCAGCTGTGTCGAAGAGAGCCTGTAATCACTGAGTCTGTGTTAAATCGTCCAAAAAGGCTTCGTACACATCTGGAATTCGCAATCTTTCGTAAAAGGAACAAATTGTGTAAACTATTGATTCTCCCGACTGACTGCAGTGTTTAACAGTAATAATAAATGTAAAGATCTCTTACAGCAAGCCAGCCGCTGATTACCAAGACGAAGGACTCTACCAAAGATTCTATTTGGCTGATTCTTTTTATCACTATATCACGTAATGAAATCTTATATTAAAAACTATACATAGATAAAGGAGAGAAAGAGAGAGAGCGAATAAAAATAGAGATAATACTAAGAATCCTCCATTAGTCTAATTTTTCGCCTGTCTTATCGCGGATCAGCCAAGAATTGGGAGGGCCCTACTTTACTGTATAGACTTATGTGTGAAGGTGAAGGGGTCTTAAAGACAACAGATACACGTCTATACAGACAAGACATTACACAGAGATAGCGGCTAGCTGCGTTAATCATCTATTCTTAGATTAAAGAGACGGCAACTTATTATCCGAACATTAAACAGGGCATGGGGGCGGGGGTTGGACGTCGAAAGAAAGCAAAGATAGATGTGCGATGCGGGAGCGGCAGTTTCAAACGTGGCGCCTGCCCCTGGCGCCACCTGACGTCACCGGTGTTGCTACGGGCAATAGCTCCGCCAGCTGCCCGGGACGACTTACTCGCGCACGCCACGTTTGGTCTATCTGATTGGCTCCTAGTGATGTCATCATGCCTATATAAGTGAGAAACCGTAGCAGTACCGGCAGTCTGTGAACTTCTGACGATGATGGCGAAGATGGTCGTCGAAAGATCAAGGATTTTATTCGAATTGACGTGGCTTGAAAACCGACCACGGTTTATTCAGTGTACCAACAAAATTGGCACTCTTACAGTACTAGAATCGGTAGGGAGTAATGATAGATTGTTACCTAGACATTCAGAGGGTCAAGCAGATGGTCATTATGGTTTGGTTCATGAGTGTATGTGTCTGTCAGCAGTATAAAATATTTTGTCTCTGTAAGGTAATTACTTGGAAGCTGTTGTCTCTCATAGTTTTATAGTCTTCTGCTGAATTTTCCTCTTAATTCAATTTCTATAACTTTTGTAGATTTACTGCTACTACACTGTGAAGCTTTTAAATTACTCATATGAACTCTTCTTTAATCCAAGGTGGGACATGATGCAGTGTAACTGCCACTGCTGTCAGGAGAAATATGGTAAGAACTGCTGTCAGCAGTGCCACTGTCAGAACGGTGCTGCCTGCGACCCACAGATAGGTCAGTTGTTGGTGAAATTGTACATGTAGTGAGGTAAGATAATCACCATTCAGTTGATAGGTGGGCATATTTCTGTAGTCTCTAACAACTCAGTTTGTGTGGATTTTCATCTTGTAACCTGCATTGAAAATAATAATAATGGAACTGTTATACTCATCAGATAACTTGTACAGGGAGTCTCAAAACCTTTTGGCTCAAACTGAGAAAGGTGGTAATTGGTCCACAACTGATTATATTGAGATAGGGAACCAATAGTCACTAATGCATCATATTTCTTGGGTTTTGGACATCCAGTAATTCTTCAAGGTGATGACTGCGAGTCTTGGTACTGTATTGCAACAATGCATGCAGTTCTGCCATTCTCTCATAAAGATCCTGGGTGTATGTTGTACACTGTAACAGGCAGCAAGTGATAAACAGCATTCACCCCTGAAACCAGCAGACAGACATACTTTACACAACTTAGTTCATAGCACACATGTCGGGTCATTACTGCATGACTGGTGCTTTGATCTGTGATGCATGTACACCACTATCCCTGGTGTTGGTTATATATTAGATCAGACAGCTTGTTATGTGCCCATGGTGCATACATGTAGTCAAGAATGTAATATTACTCATCACGAGACTTGGCAGCCATTCACTTAAGGCACAGTGTGGCAGGATGCAGTGCCTTGTGAAGCAGCATGAGTGTACAAAGAACACTTTCCCTCAAGTGTTGGCCTAATTGGAAGAAGTTTATCTCTGTGCATACCAAATTGTGAGAGATGGGGTCATTCATGCCACAGATAGAAGGCCAAGGTTCTTGCCAAAAAGACATCCGAACACTAGGCTTTGACTAGGAAGTGCTGGATTATGCGAGCAACCACCCAGGAATAAACACTCATCAAACTGCCCATGAAATGCACACTTCAAAGCATATAGTGTGGAGAGTACTGGTAGAATAGGTATTACACCCTTATCATAGAGAATGTGTGCAAGCACTGGGACCAACAGATTTTGAGCCCAGTTTTCACTTCTGCCTACGGATTATCCACCACAGTGCTGTAGTGCCAAACTTCAAATAGTTTCTATTGTTCATGGATGAGGCCTTATTCAGCCATGATGATGTTTTCAACAGTCACAACAGCCATGTGTGGCTTGAGGACAATCCCCACACCACCCACATTGGTGGCTAGCAGCAATGATTCTCTGTCAATGTATGGGTGGGCATCATTCAAGATGAGCTGATAGGACCATATTTCCTACCTCCCCAGTTGACTGGTTCACATTACTTGGTGTTCCTTCAAGATGTGCTGCCACTGTTCTTGGAGACTGTAACTCCTGTTGCCCATGAAAGGATGTGGCTTCAACATGTCAGTGCACCAGCCCATTTTAATCATCTTGTGGTGTTGCAGTTCTTCTTGTTGTGACCGTACTTGCTACAAAATGGGAAGAGGAATTCTGCCTTATGAAAGACACCTTTTTTTTCTTTTTTGTTTCACCTAGACATATTTCAGCACATTTTGTGCTACCTCCAGTGGGTAATTTTTTTATTTACTAACTTTCATGATGCTATTGGGCATTTATTTTCGTAGCTATTCTGCTACACAATCTACAACTAATGGTTTTGATATTGCGGTGCTTCCTCATATATTGTTGGCAAAGTGAATAGTCAGATTTCATGATCTGTGGTCCTTTGACGCTGCACTTTCTCCGATTTTTCAAAACATAGGTAGAGTTTTCACCACCATTACGTGTTTTTGTGGCTGTTTACAGCTGTGGCTAGCACAATCACCATACCTTATACTAACGGACATTTTCCTCTGGTGTTGCATCAAGACATTCTTATATGAAACCTCCATAGAAATATATGAAGACCTGCTTGATAGGTCCATCTGCCTGTCTCCTCGTAGAACAGCCACCAGCGATCATTTAGAAAGTGTGGCGCAACTTGATGCACCATTGACATGGATTATTAGGGGCTAGAGATTGTCACTTTGAACAATTACTGTGACTTATGTTGATGTTATGTAATGTGCACTGTGTATGTCTGTAACACAACTAATAGTCATTTCTGGCCATCAGTTCCATATTTCAATGTAATCTGTTGTGGACCCACTACAACCTGTTTCAATTTGATCCAAAAGGTTTGAGACTCCCTGTAGAAACAGAACTCATGTGCAAAATGAAGGTTAATTGTCTACCAAGTAATTTCTCGTTAGAAATATTATATTTATCTGTTTAGAAAATATGAGATATGTCCAGAAATTAAGTGTATTCAGCTGTTTAAAAATTGAAAATTCACATTATGTTTGGATGTTGTTGTCCAAGCACTGTGTAAACTGAGGGATAAGCTCTCTTACTCCTCTGTCAGAAATGTCTCCCTCCCCCCCCCCCCCCTCCCTCCCCCCATGTCTTCTACCCATTGTTTGATGGCCCTCTCGATCTCACCGTCAATATAAAACATACTCTACATATTTAATGAGAGAGAGAATGAAAATATAAAGGGTCCAAATTGAGGTTGTGAATGGGAAGGTTGATGATGCTCAATCACATGAGTCAAAGAGTTGCTTTGCAATGTTGGCTGTGCGGGAAGGTACATTGCCATACAATGAGCACACTGCTTTTGTTAACATTTCCCTTCTTTTGTTCTGTGTCACTCTCATAGTGTCTTAGGGTTTCAAAGTACCCCATAACATTATTTTTCATTGGTACAAAAATTTAATGAGGAGAATCCCTTTATGGCCCAAAAATGAGAGAGACCATGATTTTTTACCAAAACTATAATTCTGAATTATTTTCACTGATGGTGAGGATTGATGTCACCACTTCATTGATTGTCTTTTCATCTCAGAGGTGTAGTGGGCCACCCATGTTTTCTTGCCAGTCAAAGAATTATTATACCTTCCGGTTTGAAGCACTCAAGAGAATTCCCAGGGAGGTGAGATTCTGTTGACTTTGTGTTGATGTGTGAGCTGGTTTGGTATCCTTCTCATGTGCAGTTTTCAAAAACCAAGTGTTCCAGATTCCTGGAAACATTGAAGGTTGCCATGAATCATTTCCTCAAACCTCTTCACCACTTTATCAGTCACAATTGAGGAATGCCCACACCTTTATTCATAATGAACATTCTTCTGCCAACTACAAACTCCCAACACCACTTGTACATACTGGTGAAACTCGTCACACCACCCCCATAAACAGATTCGATTTTGTATTAGGTCTGGAATGTCACATTTCACTTTACAAGGAGAAACAGATTATAGTCCTCACTTTCCAGCTGCTGGTATTTGAAATAGACACATGCATTTCCGCATGGCACTACAACAATATTGTTGAAAACTCATGACTACACACAGCTTCACTACTCAGTTTACTGAGTAATCAGCTGACATACACTTACTCTTTTTATAAGACTTTCAATGACACTGTTACTCATTTCTGCATTGGTTTCCACAGAAATATGCCCAGTTCGATCCTTTAACTAAGTAGCCATTCTCAGTTTGTTTGCATGAACATGTGATTCCCATAACCCAACAGGAAATAGTTACATGGCATCATACCGGAAGATGTTCATGGTCAGTTCTGGTCTCCATGACATGACATGAAATGAAATGATATGACCCAGAAATTTCTCCTACAGTAGTGCACATTTTTTTTTAAAAAAAACTACACATAAATCTACATCTATCCTATGAAGTGCATGGTAAAGGGTACATCCCACTGTGCCAGTTATTAGGGTTTCTTCCCACTCCATTCATGTATGGAGCATACGAAGAATGATTGTTTGAATGCCAATGTGCATGCAGTAATTATTCTAATCTTATCCTCGTGATCCCTGTTTAAGACACACATAGTGGACTGTAGTGTATTCCTAGAACCATCATTTAAAGCTCGATCTTAAGACTTGGTTTATAGACTTACATCGGATAGTTTACACCTACCTTCAAAAGTCTTCCAATTCAGTTTGTAACAATACTATATTCTTGAACGTTACTTAAATTAACTTAACTTGGCCTGGAGTTCATTTGATGAAAGAGTATAACAGTTTCCAACTTCACAAAATTTATTGACAACTGAACTGCATACTAGTCATGTTAACAAAACACTGATTGACATACTTCACAGATCTCTTTGACTGACTGACAATTCGACTTGCACACTCGCTGCATCACTTTATATAGTACCTTAACAATAAATATCAAAATAACTGATTATTAATTTTGTACAATTCTGATGTTACACTTAAAATTTGCAAAATGTAAAGAAACTAATGTTACAGGCAAATAAGGTATAAAATACAATATCGTATTACATAAATTTTTATAGTATCATCACTAGTTTTAAATATGAAAATCAATCTGAACTTTAATTACAACAATGTCTCTTGTATTGTTTCAGTTACATAATTAATTACAGTTTCAATTTGGTTACTAACATTCAGTGACAGTACAAATCTCACGCTTTGTCTGACTGCATACGAGATAGTTACGAATTAGGCCTCAAATTCTGAAAATTGTTAAGTTGTGTGATGGAAACAACTTTAGAGTTAATTATAAATGTAATTACAAAGGATAACAAATGAATATACATCACTTGGTAATAATCTTTAAGCCGTTTCTAAAGATAATGAGGTTCTCTGTGTCAACCCACCAATCAACTGCAATTAAGGTGATTAGAGGTGCCAGCCACTCATAACATTTGTTACTAAACATCTCTTATTTCAGCTTCTCAACTAGGTTTTTGATTTGGAACCTGTACATAATTTTATTCATGACAACAATCCACATACAATTATGATAATATATGCCCTTCCAGAATAAGAACTGTATTTTGGCAAATTGAACTGAATAATGCGTCCAAATCACACACAAAAGTCTCCAGGAAGCACTGAATCATCCAAAAACCATCCGGATGCATAAAAGAAGATGGTGTCAGACATTTCATATGAATCCGGGGTGGGGAGGGGGCGGGGGAGGGTTGTACCATTATAAGTTCCTTCAATATCTCTGTGACACTCTCCCAAAGATAAAAAAAAAAGTGACCACGCGTGCTGCCCTTCTCTGTATACATTCAATGTACATTGTTAGTCTTGCTTGGTATGTGTTCCAAACACTTGAGAAATGTTCTAGAATAAGTCACGTGACTGTTTTATAAGAAATTCCTTTATAAGTTGGTTGCACTGCCCTAGTGTTCTATCAATAAACTGAAGTCTACCACCTGCTTCAGCCTCAACTGAGCCTATGTGATCATTCCATTTCATGTCCCTATGTTTGTATGAGATGGCCAATTCCAATAGTGACTCATTGCTATTATATTCATAATGAATTTTCATTTTGTGAATTGCACAGTTTTGTATTTCTGAACATATAAAGCTAGTTGCCAGTCTTTGCACCACTTTAAAGTCTTGTCACTATCTGACTGAATATTTATGCAGCTTCTTTCAGACTAGTTCTCCTTAGTTTCAAAAGCATGCTTGTGGCTGGATTAATGCAAATAATCCTATTAATGCATATAATTGTAAAATTTTGTTTCTCCTACATTTCCCAGAACTGTTACATTTGATTGACATTTTACACAGTACATTTTTATCATTCAGACCAGAAGTCTCTCCGCAGACTTCTTCCAACTAGACACTAAGACATTACTGCTACAATTTTAGTAAGAACTTCTCATTACTACTCCTCATTATGTAGTACTCTGTACAGCCTCATGCCCTGGCAGTGTCAGAGCCACAACGAAAAACACACTCTTAAGTTTAATTCTACTCTTATTTTGCTCCTTCATCTACTCCTAATTTTGAATGCATTTGATAATAACATCATCATAGTTCACATTTCCACATTTACTGCATGCATGTTGGGAAGACATGAATGTGCCAATATGTGGGTACTTGTATACCCATATCAATCTCCCTACTTTGAACATACACTGCAGCAACTCTCTCAAACAGAAACTTTTTGATTGATCCTTATACGCTAACTGATCAAAAGCATCCAGTTACCTATTAGTGTACATTAACACTATGCTGTCCAGTGACACCACGGTGTTGTCGTACACAAAATAGCAGTCAATGGCCAGTGACATCACAGTGGTGTCGTGTGCAAAATAGCAGTCAACAGCTGGAGACACCACAGTGGTGTCGTGTGCATAGTATTGCTCAGTGGCCAGGGACACCACAGTAGTGTTGTGAACATAGTGTTGCGCAATGTCCGGCGACAGCACTTTAGTATCATTTGCATTCAGTTGGTGTTTTGTTTAGGTAACAGTAAGTTACACATGTCAACAAGTTTTTTTTTGTTTTAATAAGTACTTGCACCCTTTCATCATGGCATACGAAATAGACGATACGATTATTTACGATGAATGTGCAGACGTCTTGTCTGACATTCTGGATGACTTGGCCAATTGGGATGAAGACATTGGATATCAAAGAAGTGAAAGTGAAGCATAATTGTTGGAAGATAGCAAAATAAATCAGAAGAATTCAGCAAATGCTACAGTTGCCAAATGATTTTCATAAATCAGATGAAGACAGTGCACAATGGTCAGACTTTGATTTACCGAGGACCAATAATAAATTTGAATGATCTCTGGGTCCAAACATATTTCCCAAAGACACACAGAGCATCAAGGATATTGTAGAACTATATATTGGGAATGATCATTTGAATATATTAGCAATGAAACCAACAAGTACTACAGTCAAAATTGCAATAGAAGGACTCTGTATAAAAAAAATCACAAATTTGTCAATGTTATGAGACCCAAACTTAGAAAAGCAAAATGATGTCCCGCAACCAATTCGGACAAATATTATCATTTTTACATTTTTCTGACAACAACAATAAACCAGATAATGGTGACAAGCTTTTCAAAGTACAATTCATAGTTGATTATTTGTCCAAAAAGTTTAAAGAAACTTTTAATCTAAGTCAAAACATTTCAGTTGATGGAGGAATGATACCATGGCATGGATGGTTAAATTTTAAAGTCTGCAATCTGTCAAAAATTACGAGATATGGCACACTCATTCAGATCCTATGCGATCGAGTACAAGATACATTTCCTCATTCGAGATATAATCCAGCACTGGACAGCCTTTAGCAAAAACAGTGGTGGAACTGTTGACACCTTCTTATGGAAAGTCGCATCACCTCTACATGGATAATTATTATAACAGTGTAGATCTTGCAGAGAAGTTGCTTGAAAAGAAAATTTGAGTTCGTGGAATGATATGGCAAAATAGAGGATTTCTGGAAAAATTAAATGTGCAAAAGTCAATGTGTTTGAAGCTTGTCATCAATGGAAAGGTGAAGTACTTGCACAGGTATGGAGAGCTTCAAAAACTAAAATGATATGAATGATCTCTACAATACATAATGCCACTTTGACTGACACATGAAGAAAATATAGAAAAACCAATTGCACAATAAAAAAACCTGAGAGTGTATTAGAATACAACAAATACTCAAAAAGAGTGGATCGGGCAGAGCAATATTTGAGTTATTACCCTACATACAGAAAAACTATAAAATGCTCAAAAAAGGTTTGCATGTACCTCTTTAATTGTACATTACTTAATTCATTCCATACATGTCAATATTTCAAAACAGAACACAAAAGTTTCACGAATTTTTATTGAAAGTGTCCAATCTTTTGATAAAAGACCATGTACCTGTTTCTGAGAAAAACTTGAAGGCTGCCACTACATTTCATACATTTCATCACAATCCAGTTGACAGACTTTCTGGTCACATAAAGCAACACCAACTAATACTTATTTCCAAAACGAATAAACAAAAACAAAGGAACTACCATGTATGTTTCAAAAAGAAAAAGGAACAACAACGAACTTCATGGGCAAGTCTTGTGGAGTCACATTACATCTTGGAGACTGTTTTGCTGCATATCATATGAAAGAGAAATACTAAGTACCAAAGACAATGCTAATAAACTAATTGTTGTTGTTGTGGTCTTTAGTTCAGAGACTGGTTTGATGCAGCTCTCCATGCTACTCTATCCTGTGCAAGGTTCTTCATCTCTGAGTACCTACTGCAACCTACATCCTTCTGAATATGTCTAGTGTATTCCTCTCTTGGTTTCCCTCTACAATTTTTACCCTCCACACTGCCCTACAATACTAGATTGGTGATCCCTTGATGTCTCAGAATATGCCCTACCAACCAATCCCTTCTTCTAGCCAAGTTGTGCCACAAATTTCTCTTCTTTCCAATTTCATTCAATACCGCCTCATTAGTTATGTGATCTACCCATCTACTCTTCAGCATTCTTCTGTAGCACCACATTTTGAAAGCTTCTATTCTCTTCTTGTCTAAACTATTTATTGTCCACATTTCACTTCCATACATGGCTACACTCCATACAAATACTTTCAGAAACGACTTCCTGAGACTTAAATCTGTACTTGATGTTAACAATTTCCTCTTCTTCAGAAATGTTTTCCTTGCCATTAACAGTCTACATTTTATATCCTCTCTACTTTGATCATCATTAGATATTTTGCTCCCCAAATAGCAAAACTCGTTTACTACTTTAAGCATCTCATTTCCCAATCTAATTCCTGCAGCATCACCCGATTCAATTAGACTACATTCCATTATCCTCATTTTGCTTTTCTTGATGTTAATCTTATATTTTCCTTTCAAGACACTGTCCATTCCATTCAGCTGCTCTTTCAGGCCCTTTGCCGTCTCTGACAGAATTATAGTGTCATCGGCAAACCTCAAAGTTTTTATTTCTTCTCCATAAATTTTAATTTATTCTCCATAGATTTTTCTTTTGTTTCCTTTACTGCTTGCTCAATATACCAATTGAATAGCATCAGGGATAGGCTACAACCCTGTCTCACTCCCTTCCCAACCACTGTTTCCCTTTCATGCCCCTCGTCCCTTATAACTGCCATCTGGTTTCTGTACAATTTGTAAATAGCCTTTCGCTCCCTGTATTTTCCCCCTGCCACCTTCAGAATTTGAAAGAGAGTATTCCAGTCAACATTGTCAAAAGCTTTCTCTAAGTCTACAAATGCTAGAAGTGTAGCTTTGCCTTTTAAGGAAAGATTTTCTAAGATAAGTCGTAGGGTCAGTATTGCCTCACATGTTCGAACACTTCTACGGAATCCAAACTGATCTTCCCCAAGGTCAGCTTCTATCAGTTTCTCTGTTCATCTGTAAATAATTTGTGTTAGTATTTTGCAGCTGTGGCTTATTAAACTGATAGTTCAATAATTTTCACATCTGTCAACACCTGCTTTCTTTGGGATTGGAATTTGTATATTCTTCTTGAAGTCTGAGGGTATTTCGCCTGTCTCGTACATCTTGCTCACTAAATGTTAGAGTTTTGTTAGGCCTAGCTCTCCCAAGGCTGTCAGTAGTTCTAATGGAATGTTGTCTACTCCCGGGGCCTTGTTTCGACTTAGGTCTTTCAGTGCTCTGTCAAACTCTTTACGCAGTATCATATCTCCTATTTCATCTTCATCTACATTCTCTTCCATTTCTATCATATTGTCCTCAAGAACATCGCCCTTGTATAGACCTTCTATATACTGCTTCCATGAAACAAATTTTGTATTTATTTACGTATTTTTAACCTTGAAATTTCATGAAAGTAGGGGAACAAGGTAGAGAACTTAGGAGAACGAACAACAAGATTAGTAAAACTTAACAACTTATAATCTGCGGATAGTGTCAAGAATGGCCGTAGATGGGCTGAGTAATCCCAATTAGCACTGCCAGTGCCGAGCGAATAAATTTGTGCGAGATGTACGGACGGCAAAGTGTTAATATGGAGTGTGTCCAGCCTTCAGTTTTATGACAGCCTGAACTCAGATGTGGACACTCAGTGATTTGTCTAGATATCAATGGGGAAATGGCAGTCTATTCTTCCATAAACACCAAAACCAGAGATAATCATGATGTTGTGTGCTGGGGACTGGGATAAGATCAGTGTTCTGACTCTAAAGGTACTTTACCACCTGCTGATTCCTCCACACAGATGTGGGATGTGTGTAATATATCATGCTGTTTTGAGGGCACTATCCATTCTGCTTAACTGCTCCTACAAGTCCTTCGCATCTCTAACACAATTAAAATGTCATCAGCAAATTTCAAAAATTTCATTTCATGTCCCTTAACTCAATGTGTACTAACAATTTTTACTGTGATGGAACTCAGTGAAGTCCAGCTGGACAAAGTTAGCTGATTACAGCATGTATATGCCCCAGGACCACCAGGTAATGTGGGAAAAACATGGAATTTTTTTATCTGGGTAAAATCTGGAAATTTTTTAGAATTTCAGGAATTTTTCATTGTTTTAATTTTCAGTTAAACTTCTTGAATTGGGACTGGTAATGGCTGATACTCTAAGAAATAATTGTAGTTTAGCCTGCTACTGCAGAACAATACTGAAGCAATAAAATATAAATGAGAGAACAATACTAAAATAAAACTTTGCTTGAAAAGAAAATGCCCTATTTACTACAACAAACCACAATACACACATAAGCAACTGCTGACAGCAAAATGTGTCAAAGGCTTTAGGACGAAGACAGTGCAGTACTTCGAACAACAAATTACTTTCAGTGAGTGTGGCATCACAGCTATTTACATTTCTAACAGACTGTGGGAAAATGTTGTGAATGGTGGTTTGAGAATCATTACTTTTACATGAAATGAATTCTGTTACTTGCAAGAATGTGTGATGAATTTCTTAAATTGTGGAGCTTTTGACCCTGATACAGACTAGCCACTTAGACAACCTACAGACCCTCAAGACCAGCCATTTATGCTATTATTTAAAATTTTACTGGCACATTTGTGTTTGCTATATCTTAAAGAGTAACACACACCAAAGAAGACCAAGCCTCAAGGTTAGTGTTTCATAATTATTTTAGTTATTTCATAGATTACAAGTTATGCAACAATGACGACAAAAAATATAATTATCCTTAAAAAGAAAAATGTGTGAGTTGAGTTTTTGATCCATTTCTCATGTAACTGGTTTTTCTACGGAAAAGTCAAAGTGCTCAACAGAATATGTGTTTTCCCAGGTAACACAGAGAATGTTGAGTGCATGACAGTGAAGTTAGTGCTTGTCAGGAATATTCAGCTGCTGCAATTTAAGCTGTGCCCTTAGGATCCTGCCTAACCACACCTTTGGAGAGAAACAGGAAAATATTGTTGACCCTCAGTATTATACTTGAAAGCTTAGCTTTTCTTGTAGCGATACTATGTGAATATTAGTTTAAACCATTAACTTTTCCTATTCGTATACTTCACAGTAACATTGTTATTGGCTGGCAACATTACATGTCCTATTCTCCAAATATCTGTTGCCATTTGGTGGCAAGATCACATGACACGAGCTGTGTACTATCTGCAATGGATAGCTCAGTCTCAATTTCAGTGCTTTGG
Organism: Schistocerca americana; assembly: GCF_021461395.2. Classification (NCBI taxonomy): domain Eukaryota; kingdom Metazoa; phylum Arthropoda; class Insecta; order Orthoptera; family Acrididae; genus Schistocerca; species Schistocerca americana. The sequence goes on along the minus strand of NC_060124.1, from coordinate 91,689,687 downwards.
GAGCTACTGTGGTATGTTCATTGAAATTTGTGCTCATACTTTAGTAATACAAAAATATGCAAAGCACAGGTTGCTGCTCATTAGAGATCTTCCAAAAACACATAATTTTTTGCTGGGTCCCATTTTCTGCAGTGCTGGGAAGTTCTACCTAATGTATAAAACCTGTACCAGTCATAGGATTGATAAGTCTCACATTTCTGAGGAAATGTATATTGTCACTTAGCACAGAAAAAAAATGCATTCACTTGTTGTATAGAGAATTTTCACCCAGAGTATAATGGTTTTTTTTTCTTTTTTTTAACTGGGTAATCCAAGGAATTCTTTATTTTTTGTCTGAGTATACACCTTGTAATTACCAAATTATGAAACAGTATTGATTTAAAAATTAAAAAAAAAACACTGCTTAAACAGGAAAATGACTTCCTTTAAGAAATTCAGATCAGTTGTGGACCCTTATGTGCAAGACTATTGATACAAAAAGTGCGCCTGCGGCAGTGCACTGAAATGTGTGGTGTCGGGGTACATGCACATGCTACCCCAGCTATGTGGGGGATCTGTGTGAGCAACCATGTGACTCAGGCTGGTTTGTCCTCGATTGGACACAGATGTGCCCATGCCACTGCAACAATAGCATCAGCTGTGACCCAGAGACTGGTCGCTGTATCTGTAAGCCTGACTGGAAGGGCGAGTCCAAATCTCTGTGTATGTACCCAGAATACTTACTTAGCTCTATTGGCACCGGTTTACAGCACGACTTGCAACTGTACCTCCATATTGACATACATAGGTAATTGGCCTAGGGATGTCTCGATAAAGTTGGAGGATTGAGTCGCAAACATCTGCTGCCCACAATCTATCACATACATGTCTGAATATCACATGTGATTCAGGTAGGACTGCCTTCTTCCACATCTTAACCTAAAAGTGTCCTGAATCGTGCTCTTGAGTGCACTCCTAAAAAAAAAAAAAAAAAAAAAAAAAAAAAAAAAAAAAAAAAAAAAAAAAAAAAAAAAAAAAATGCCTGTCTTCACTTGACTCCAGTAGTGTTCCACCACTGCCTAGTTCTCATTGGCTGAAGGCCAATCCAGCAAATTTACATTGTCCTCATATTCTACAGATATGACTTGACTCAGCTTCATCACTTTCTAAGCTGAACTAATAAATTATAACAATAAAAGAATGTTACATACATTTGGTCATTGACAGACCATTTATAATAACTATAAATAATAGTTTCTTCATAAATAAATAAACCGGCTTTTTTTATCCATGAGTGCTCATATTAAATGAGAATAAAATGTTGTTAAATATTGGTTAACACTTAGACCTGTTTGACAGAAGCTTCTTCTAGCACTCTTTTCAATGGCACTGCCACCTAATACATGCAGTTGACCACTTTCAAACTACAATGGTTTTTAATATCAACTGTAATCAACATTTAAGTAAAGTTTCTGGGAAAATAGTAGAATATTCATTAAATAGTTTGTGCTATTGTGGAGAATACAATTTTCTGACAGGCATTAGCATAATGGAAAATATATGAAAAGTAATTAGTCAGTAAATAGAATAGATACAGATGTGTCACTTTCGCGGATGATAGCATCTATCATCTAAGACATTGTTTGTTGAAATTGCACAAAGCATTTAAAAGCTGTCAATTTCAAGGTTTGTTGTGAAGATGGTCACTGTAAATTATTACATATTATAGATTTTAAGATATTGGAAATAATATTGTTTCAATGGATGCACCTCAATTTTCTGAAATCGCGGATGTGTTCATTTTGCTTTGCTATGGAACTGAGATTTATTATCGAATTTCCAACAGTTGTTAGTAACCGTATTTCAGACTGCCTTAAACACAACCATTACAGGTACATCTTCTGCACCCCAGTCATGTGAGCAATAGTCATCCAAATTCTCCCTGTTCTGTGATTACCCATAAGCAGCAATGTGCTGATTGCCTCTGTACCACCTGGAGCAGCAGCGTAGCCTCCTCATTAGCTGACACACACCCAGCCAAGCAAGCAAATTCATCTCCCTTCAGTACCAACCCTAGGTGGCCAAATAGCTTGCTTAAATACATGTAATGTTACACGCTGCATCTTATGCGCTTTTTTTTATGTTTCCATACCTCAGTCAATTCCTTATAGTATCAGTTTGTTGTTCACCTGTCTGCCTCACTGTTAAGCCCCCTTTTTTCCTAAGGAATGGTTGGAGGTATAAAGTCAGAATTTATGTAAATGCTAAGGTCTACAGTCCCTTGGCAGTATAAATAACTGAAGCCTCTATGCCCATGCTATCAAATGACAGGATAGTTCCATTGGTCATTAAACAGTGACTTATATAATAATATCTAATAGTTTTTGTAAATCTCTGATCAGGCACTTTAAGGCTTTTTGAATTTCTTTTTCCTAATTTTGATCAAGCCAACCAAATATATGCTGCTGCTTCTTCTTCTTCTTCTTCTTCTTCTTCTTCCTTTTCTCTCTTTTTTTTCCATCTCGATGTTAATTATTTAGCATGATTTTATTTTCATTTTCTGTTACGTATGATGGTTGCTAAATAAGTAAAGCAACCCCTTTTTTCCTCAGCCAGTTTCAGTTGAAAAATGTGAATTTGTTGTGGGACATTGCAGAATATTCCCACTTCAACTCCCATAGTTTCATGAAGTTCAGATAGGTGGCATTCCTACACAGTCTGCAATGGATGTGCATTCCAAACAGAGGGTCATCATTGAGTTTCTTTTGGCATAAAACCAGAGCATTCCAGATACTCATAGGTGCTTGCAGAATGTCTCTGGAGACCTGGCAGTGAATGAAAGCGAGGCGAGTTGTTGGACGAGGCATCTGTCATCATCGCAATAAGGTCATGGAGACCTGTCCAACGTCCCACGTGCTGGATTGCCGCACACTGCTCTGACACCTGCAGTGTTGAAACGGGCAGACACTCTCATCTGAAGTGATTAGCAGATCACTCTCAAACATGTTGCTCCTCAGCAGGACTTCTGTGTTGGTAGTGCTGACACACATGTCCACCAATTTGGATACTCGAAGTTGTGTGCCTGCTGGTTCCTCACCACCCAATAGAAGACAATAAAGAGCAATGAGAAACTGTCTGTGCACAATTACTTGCATGTCACAAAACTGATATTGACAATTTTTTGTTGAACATTGTCACAGGCAAAAAAATGTGGGTTCATCACCTTGACCTGGAAACAAAGTGACAATCCACGAGGTGGCACCGCGTCATCTCTCCTCTGAAGAAATAGTTCAGAGCCACACCCTCAGCTAGTAAAGTCATGGTGACAGTCTTCTGTGACTCTGAAGGGGTTATTCTGTTAGATGTGTTCCACCATGGTGAGACAATCAACTGTGAAGAGTATTGTGCTACACTCATGAAATTGATGAAGTAGCTTCAGTGTGCCCACCACCACAAAAATGGAAATGAATTTCTCCCTCTCCATGACAACACAAGGTGTCATACAAGTCTGTGCACCCAAGATGAGCTCCCAAAACTTCACTAGGCTGTTCTTCTTCATCCATTCGGCAGTCGAGGTCTCACACCTTCTGACTTCCATTGTTTGCCTCACTGAAGGATGCACTCCATGGGAAGCAAAGCACCACATGGATGATGGAGATGTTACTGATGCAGCAAGACATTGGCATGAGCATTGACCAATAGAGTGATACTGAGTGAGTGTACAGGCCCTCCCAGTAAGGTGATGTAAGGCCACCACATTGAATAGTGATTATATTGAAAAATATGGTTTAGTAGGCAAAAGAGTGGGGAATAATATGGTGTATTGGACCCCTGAAAAAAACCAGGCTGCTTTCAGCAAAAAAGTGTGTTGCAGTACTTATTGAATGCCCCACATATTTTGTAAGAATCCATTGCATGTAGTGTAGAAATATTCATGTAATAGTCACTGTACTAGGTGCTTTTGTTAAATGTGGACAAACTACAGTTAACAGTTCATGAGAAGAGAAGGAGCAAATAAGGTCACAGTGACATACGTCCAGAAATTTGCCCCAATGGATGTACACCCACCTTTTTAAAAAAAATCTCCAAAATCATGGCATGCATGAGTACATGAAATTACAACATGAAAGTAATAACAGATAAAATAAAACATTATAAATCCCAAAAAAGGCAAGCCATAAGTTTATTAAGTTTATGTAAACACAATCAACAGTATAACACAGTAATCAGCTAATTTTCCAAGGAATCCTCAACAGAATAGGAAGAGTGACCCATGAGAAAATTCTTCAGTTTCAATTTGAAAGCACATGGATTATTGCTAAGATCTTGGAATTCTTGTGGTAGCTTATTGAAAATGGATGCAGCAGTATACTGCACACCTTTGTGCACAAGAGTCCAAGTGCAGTCCAAATGCAGATTGTATTTCTGCCTAGTATTAACTGAGTGAAAGCTGCTAATTCTTGGGAATAAGCTGAGACTGTTTACAAGAAATGACAGATTGAGAAGGCAGTGTCAGAAAACACAGACTAACGAGCAGGGGTCAACAAGAGTTTCACGAACTTATATCTTTTATTGCCTGAACTGCTCATCTCTAAGCCAAGAATATTCTTTGGGAATGGGAAGAGTTACCCCAAAAATATAATACCATATGTCATAAGCGAATTAAAAATAGGCAAAGTAGACTACTTTCCATGTCGAACTATCACTTAATTCAGATAGTGTTTGAATAGTAAAAATGGCAGTATTAAGTCTTTGAACAAGATACAGAATATGGACTTTTGACTACAGTTTAGCATCTATCTGAACACCTAGAAATTTGAACCGTACAGTTTCACTAAACACATGCCCATTCGGTGAAAATTAAATGTTGGGTCCTGTTGAATTACTTGTCAGAAACTGTAAAAACTGAGTCTTACTATGATAAACTAATGTTAATTTTCTTCAAGCCATGAACTTATGGCATGAAGTGCACTATTTGAAACAGAGCGAATGTTGCACACAACATCCTTTACTACCAAACTAGCATCATCAGCAAACAGAAACATTTTGGAATCATTTTTAATACTAGGCAGCATATCATTAATATAAATAAATAAAGAACAGGAGTGGCTCCAGCACTGAACCCTGGGGCATGCTCCATTTGACCATGCCCCACTTAGACCCCACATCATAGCCATTCTCAAAACTGTGGATAATGACCTTTCTGTCTGCTGTTAAAGTAAGAGGTGAACTAAATGTGAGCTACTCCCCGTATTCCATAATGGTCCAATTTCTGAAGCAATATTTTGCAGTCAACACAATCAAACTCCTTAGTTAAATAAAATACTGCCTAGCATTCAAAACCTTTCATTTACTCCATCCAGTACCCCACAGAGAAAAGAGAATATAGTATTTCCAGTTGTTAAACCACTTCAGAAACTGAACTGTACATTTGATAGCAAACTATGTAGAAAAAAATGATAAATATCCTTACATACACAACCTTTTCAATATCTTTAGGAAACACTGGTGGTACAGAAATAGGTCCAAAACTGTCTGTATTATTCTTTTCTCCCTTTTTATAAAGGTGGCGAGTGGTGGCGCCCTCGACACTCTCTATATAAACAGGACCTCCACAGCCTAGCAGCCAGTCGTAGACTCACCTCAGATGATGTTGCCCACAGCTGGCAATGAAACGTCACGGAAAAGTATTTCTACTATTGGACCACGGCCTCTTAGCCCGGAAGTTTTAATTACTGACTTTATATCGTTGACTTTGTGCAGTTGACCAGACACTTCCTTCCTAACTGACCATATGGTTTTACTTTTATCCTATGAATTAGCTATTCTATTTGTGTAGATACTCTTTGTCTTCCTAATAACATTTTTAAGCACCTTACAATACTGTTTGTAACGGGCTACTGTAGCTTGCTTAGATTAGATTAGATTAGTACTTGTTCCATAGATCATGAATACAACACTTTGTAATGATGTGGAACATGTCAGGCTAATAAAAGGTGTCTATACAAGATATTACATTAGACGGGGTTGGGAAATTACCCACTTACTATATCCAAAAATTCATCTAATGAGTAAAAGGAGTTGCCATTAAGAAATTCTTTTAATGTCCTTTTAAATGCTATATGGCTATCTGTCAGACTTTTGATGCTATTAAGTAAGTGACCAAAGACTTTTGTGGCACCGTAATTTACCCCCTTCTGAGCCAAAGTTAGATTTAACCTTGAGTAGTGAAGACCATCCTTTCTCCTAATGTTGTAGCCATGTACACTGCTATTACTTTTGAATTCGTTCGGACTGTTAACAACACATTTCATAAGTGTGTGTGTGTGTGTGTGTGTGTGTGTGTGTGTGTGTGTGTGTGTGTGTGTATATATATATATATATATATATATATATATATATATATATAATGGAAGGAAACATTCCACGTGGGAAAAAATATGTGTGTGTTTGTGTTTGTTTGTGTGTCTATCGACCTGCCAGCGCTTTTGTTCGGTAAGTCACCTCATCTTTGTTTTTTTATATATATATATATATATATATATATATATATATATATATATATTGTGAGGCTACAGTGAAGATTTCTAGCTCTTTAAATAAGTGTCTGCAGGATGATCTCGGAGTTCCAGCAATTATTCTGATTACACACTTTTGTGCAATGAACACTCTTTTACTCAATGATGAGTTACCCCAGAATATGATGCCATACGAAACCAGAGAATGAAAATAGGTGTGGTAAGCTAATTTACTGAGATGTATATCGCCAAAATTTGCAATGACCCTAATAGCATAAGTAGCTGAACTCAAACGTTTCAGCAGATCTTCAGTGTGTTTTTTACAGTTCAACCCCTCATCAATGCATACACCTAGAAATTTTGAATATTCTACCTTAGCTACCGATTTCTGATCAATGTGTATATTTATTAATGGGGCCATTCCATTTACTGTGTGGAACTGTATGTACTGTGTTTTGTCAAAGTTCAATGAGAGCCCATTTGCAGAGAACCACTTAATGATTTTCTGAAAAACATTGTTTACAATTTCACCAGTTAATTCTTGTCTATCAGGTGTGATAGCTATACTTGTATCATCGGCAAAAAGTACCAGCTTTGCATCTTTGTGAATATAGAATGGCAAGTCATTAATATATATTAAGAACAGCAGAGGACCCAAGACCGAACCTTGCAGCACCCCATTCTTGATTGTTCCCCAGTTTGAGAAATCACCTGTTTTTTGCATATAATGTGAACTGTTTATTTCAACTTTCTGCACTCTTCCAGTTAGGTATGATTTAAACCATTTGAGCACTGTCCCAATTATACCACAGTACTTGAGCTTTTCTAGAAGTATTCCATGATTTACACAATCAAAAGCCTTTGATAGATCACAAAAAATCCCAACGGGTGACTTCCGGTTACTCAGAGCATTTAATATTTCATTAGTGAAAGTATATACAGCATTTTCCGTTGAAAAACCCTTCTGGAAACCAAACTGATATTTTGTTAAAACTTTATTCTTACAAAGGTGTGAAGCTACTCTACAGTACATTACTTTTTCATGAATTGTGGATTGGGCAGTCAGAAGAGACATTGGGCGGTAGTTGTTGACATCAGACGTATCCCCTTTTTTATGCAGTGGTTTAACAATGGCATCCTTCAGTCTATCTGGGAAAATACCCTGCTTCAGAGAGCTATTACATATGTGGCTAAGAATCCCACTTATTTCTTGGGAACAAGCTTTTATTATCCTGCTGGTAATGCCATCAATTCCATGTGAGCTTTTATTCTTGAGAGAGTTTATTATCTTCCTAATTTCAGAAGGAGAGGTGGGTGGAATTTCAATTGTGTCAAATGGTGTGGGTAAGGCCTCTTCCATTAACTGCCTTGCTTCTTCTAATGAACATTTAGATCCTATTTTCTCTACAACATTTAAAAAATGATTATTCAAGATGTTTTCAACTTCCGGCTTGTTGTTTATTAAGTTTCCATTTGCTTTGATGGTGATGCCGTCATCCTGTACTCTTGGTTGTCCTGTCTTCCTTGTAATAATATTCCAAATTGTTTTGATTTTGTTATCAGAGGTATTAATCTCAGACATGATGCACATGCTTCTGGACTTTTTAATAACCTTTCTTAATGTAGCACAGTAGTTTTTATAATATTTGGCTGTTTCTGGATCATTACTCTTTCTTGTTGTTAGATACAGTTCTCTTTTGTGGTTACAAGATATTTTTATTCCTTTAGTAAGCCAAGGTTTTTTGCATGGTTTCTTATAATTAGATTTAACTACTTTCTTAGGGAAACTGTTTTCAAATTCTCTTACAAGTGCTTTTGACTACTCCTAACATTTTGATACAATTCCACTTTGTTCTACATAATACCCTTATCTCACTAATCAGCCACCCAGGCTGCCTTTTACTGATAGTACCCCAGTTAGAACATTCTAATGGAAAGCAACTCTCAAAGAGCATGAGAAATGCGTTAAGGAATGCACTACACTTGTCATTTATGTTACTGGCACTATAAACATGCTGCCAATCTTGTTCCTTAACAAGATTATACATAACATTTGTTTGAGTACAAAAGCCTTTTACTGTTAAAATTTGTGCTTCATGGTCTGAAAGGCAATTTACCCTTTTACTAGCAGAATGCCCATCTAGCAATGAAGAATGAGTAAAAATATTGTCTATGGCTGTGCTATTGTTCCCCTGCACCTAAGTTGGAAAAAACACAGTCTGTATCAGATTGTATGAGTTTAGGAGATTTACCAACACCCTTTTCTTTGCACCGTCATATAAAAAATTAATACTGAAGTCACTACATTAAACTAATTGCTGGTACTTCATATAAAGTGAACAAATATAGAATTTTAACAGTAATTAATTTATATATTCTTGACAGTGTTGCTGAACTACCTAATTTAAGTGTAACAAATGAAAGGCATGGCCACTATACAAGAACGTGTACTTCTCTGCTGTTGTCACAAAATAGATTAGCTAAAACTAACAATAGTCATAAGTATATGGCAATTAAAATATATAACAAATTGTCTAAAAATGGGTCAATCAAGCCTGACAAATTATTTAAAGACAATGTTCATAACTTCTTGTTAGCTAATCCATTCTATTCATTAGAAGAATTTTTAGAAATGCCCAATATCAACTTAAATATGTAAAAATTTATTTTGTAAAATTAATAGGTGAAGTGAACTGATCAAGTCTATTGCATGTAATAATGCTGAATGACTAATAAAGAATCTGAATCAAGAACCCTCTCTAGTTTGAGCAGAAATACTCTGAAATCAGAGTTATGGGAACTGTAAACAACAATTAGAAGTTTAGTTTCAATAAATTCAAATATCAGTTCAGTACAGTGCCGTGATACATCTATGGACTCAAATGGAATACTGTTTTTTTACGCAAATTGCCATCCCCCCACCCACAAGGAACTCCTTGAAAAACAGCCAGCTAACTTGTATCCTGGTAAAGGAAGCCTCTGAATTGTCAAATCTTTTAAGTGGTGCTCAGATATACCAGTAATGTCAGAGTCAACATTTATAAGCAGCTCACTACTTTTATCTCTAACACCCCTTAAATTTTGATGAAGTATGCTAATTCATTCACTACTGAAATACCTGGCCTTCCCTGAAGGTGATTCCTTTGTTAGAGGAACTTCTTTTAACCAGGGATACCTATCAGCTATTTTATGTCAACAGCAGAGGAGTACACATTCTTGTATAGTAGTCATGCCTTTCATTTGTTACACCTAAATTAGGTAGTTCAGCAAGTATGTAGTTAACATTGTCAAGAATATATAAATAAATAACTGTTAAAATTCTATATTTAATGAACAATGGTTTACAATGTGTTCTATTATCTACCTTAGCCATTACTCTGATTGCTTTCTTCTGGATCACCATAATTTCATTTATATTTCTGCTGTTTCCCCAGAGTATTAACCTATACCTTAAAACAGATTGAAAAAAGGCAAAGTACGCTGTTCTTACGTACTCAAATGTCACACAACACATCAGTCTCTTCAACAAATATATAACTTTTGACAACCTAACCACTATGTGATCAACATGAGAGTTCCATGTTAGACTGTTGTCTAGTACAATACCTAAAAACTTTGCTTTTGTTTTTCTATTTTTGTAGTCTTTGATAGACTGAACCACATATTCTGGGTCTTTTCCTCATTTAATAGCAGACCATTGGCATTAAACCACGATGTTGCATTTTCTTTTGCCAATTTCATATCACTTACAAGGTTATAAAGTACATGCTTTACAGATAGAAAAGTTGTGTCATCTGCATACATATATGTCTTTACATCTATATTTCCTGGTAAGTCATTTATGTGTACAAGGAAAAGAAGTGGTCCCAATTTAGATCCCTGTGGCACTCCGTGTTGGACCTTGAGTATGTTTGACAGATGACTTCCTGAACTCACCACCTGTTTCCTTTTATTGAGGTATGATTTGATGAGTTTTAAACTTTTATCACATATTCCATAGTACTCAAGTTTAGAGAGCAGAAGTGAGTGGTCAACACAGTCAAAAGCTTTGCTCAGATCACATAAGGTTACCTGTGTATGCGCATGGTCCTCAAATGCTGCTAGAATGTCTCTGACTAAGAGTTCTATGGTCTGTATAGCTGACCTTCCTTTTCTGTAACCAAACTGTGATGGACTTAACGTACCATTTAGTTCTAGGTACTCATACATCTGCTTATATACTATGCCTTCAAAGACTTTTCCTAGAACTGGAATTAGTGAAATTGGTCTGTAGTTTGCAGGATCTGATTTGACACCTTTCTTAAAGACTGGGGTTACCTTGGACAGTTTGAGAGGATCAGGAAAAAACCTTTCTATGAGACACAGGTTTATAGAATATGTTAATGGTGGTGCAATGTAATGTATGATATCTTTCAATAGATTGTTTGACATATTAAAAACATCTGTACTGTAAGAATTTTTCATTTCTTTGACTATTTTAAGAACTTCATGTTTGCGTACCTCTTTGAAGTGTTTCAATGATGATCTGGCTCTATTATGATTTAGGTTTGCTCTCTTAAGATAATCTATACATGTTACATTGGGTTTACTGATCAGCTTTTTGATATCATCAGCACAACTTACAAAATATTTATTGAATGTATCTGCTGGTATTGGGACTGTCTTGTTGAAGTTTCTGACTTCACCTTTAACAGTATTAATTACTGACCAGGCTATTTTGCATTGGTTTTTACTATTTTTTATGAAATTTGTGTTGTATCTTTGTTTTGGCAATTGCAACTCTTTCTTATACAGTTTGCTAGTGATTTTTTGGAGATCCTTAATTTCATTAGAATTGCTTACTTTGGCAAGGTGCTTCAGCAGCAGTAGCTTATTTTTTAGATTCTCCAGTTCTTTGGTGTACCAAAATTTACCCTTTCTTGTTTTATAGTATTTCTTTTGAACAAGATGGGCTTTTAAAATACCTGTTAAGTAATTGTGGAATGCTTCATAAACTGTTTAGGCACTGGAATCACAGTTTTGAAATAATTTGTCCAAGTTTGTTATGCTCAGCTGGTGTGTTAGTTTTATGAGATTGTGTTTTGTTAATATTAAGGTATTAGATATGAAACATATATAAAACACTTCTGTACACTCCTGGCATCTAATAGTAATCCTCTGCACCAGATGCAATTCCTGTTTGTCATAAGATATAATTCTTAGCATCATGAGAAGTATACATCCCACCAAATAACATTGTTTTAAAGGCACTTGGGAAGTACACCTACCACCAAAGTAGTTTCTCCAGGACACTTGAGAAATATACTTACAAGAAGCTGAATGTGTCTTTTGTGGACCTTGGGAAGCATATTTACTGCCAACTTACTGGTTTTACAAAGATTTTGGTAATATGTCTTACATCTCAGATGTGCCTGACATGTTGTGGTAGTACACTGTACCAGTTGAATAAGAACTGCTACAACACTCAGTTTCTGTTTGTCATGAGATTGCTAATCTTTTCACTCGTGAACTCAGAAAAATATGCTATGTTTTTAACAGTAAATATGATTACCATCAAATAAAAGTGGCCATGGGAGATATACATACTACCACAAGTTTAGGTCATAAAAGAAAAACATAAAATTATAAACAATAAATTGAATATTGGTTACAGTTCTAATAAAATACAAAAAGAAATTAGTGCTGAGTTGTAATCACAAAATGGTTAGAAGGTCTTTGTTGGGGAGTTTGCTGGTAAGAAGAAAGCAATTGCAAAAGTTTGGCTTGCATAGTGAGACATGATAAGATAAATATAACTAAAAAGACTGATTTACAGGGAATAGAGGAAAACAAATCATTTTATAGCCAAATCCAGTGTTATTTTTTGCCACATTCAGTGTTACTTTTTTCAGAATAGATGTTATCTTCTTCCAAATTTAGTCTTATTTTCAAAAATTAATTGATACTTCTGGCAAATTTGTTGTTTTTGCCAATTTTTGTGTCCCTTTTGCCACATTAGGCATCATTTTCTGCCAAATTCAGTGATGATTTTGAAATTCTTTTTGTCAGTTTCATTGCCTATTGCCAAATTTGTGTTTTCTTGCAAAATTTGATGCCATTTTACTGCCAAATTTGGTGTCATTATATTGCCAGATCTGGTGGTACATTACTGCCAAATTTTGTGTTATATTTTGTCAAACTCTGTGTTACAGTATTTTTTGCAAAATTTATTGTTATATTCTGTCCAATCAGGTTACATTTTCTGCCACATTTAGTGGTTTTCCCCAAATTTTGTTACTTTTCAGCCAATTTTGTGTAATTTTTACCAAATTCAGTATATTTTGTAAATTTGCTGTTCTCCTCCAAATTCATTGCTACTTCTGTTGGTTTCGGGGGTATTTTTGTCAACACATCAATGTTCATTCATGAGCAACAAAATGTCAGTTTAAATTTATACATTAACCTCAGCCTTCAGGAGATCAGAAGTCAAAACACTGAATAATTATCAGTTACAACTTATTAGTAAACTACCATCCTCAGATTTATAACATTTTTATACAGCAAAATTACAAATTTCACAATATCTCTTAAAAAATCACTGATTTTCCATTATTATGCTAAAAATGGATAAATCTGTGTTATTTTTCACATTATCATTCTCTTAAAATTTTCCTGACCCTACTGATATGAAAAAGAGGTGGACAATTCCAAGCACTTTTATCTTGCAGCTGAATGTGTCTGTTATTTTACATCAGAACTGACTTCAGCTATATGAAAATTTAGGTTACAATGGACAAAGGATCTTCCTTCCTAAGAAGTTGAGTTGCTGAGAATCACAGGGATCCAAAGCACAGACATAAAGTTTTGAGGAAAATAGATGTTTGTGAAAATCAAATTTGTGGGCTATCCATCGGTCTCATGGGTTTGACTTGGTTTTAACCAAGTTTCACCGTCCTATATTTATTATGCAAAAATCATGTAGCCAGTTATGTTAACAGATTTTAATTAATATTTAGGATTACTATTATTAATACCAATTCACCAAATTTTCATATATGGCCTAATGGCAGTAGTGCCTTTTGGACTGTTGTGTAGTTTGTAATTCATGTGAAACCAGAACCAAAACATACAGAACAGGTACCAAATGCACCACACACACAAATATGACCTATCCCAACATGTCATGTTTCTCGTTATCATTAGTTTCATTAAGTACATTCTCTGGCTTGTGGTTCAGATGAAACACTCTGTTCACTTAGGACTGAAATCTAAAGTGTTGCTCAGTCTGCATGTTTGAATTTTGTTACAGTAGTCTTGTTGTCTTTCTTTTTGAAGGATGATTTTTGCCTTCCACTTCTATATTCTGCAAGGCTTCTACAAATGGCAAAGAAATAACAAATTGTGGTCTCCCTTGATGTGACTTAAAGAAAATGGTGACCTCCCATGACTGCAAAGAAGAATATGATACATTAAACAACAGTTCATGAAAACCTGTTGAAAACTTCACCTCTCTAAAATTTCTGAAATTTATATTGTTAACAGGAATATTAACTTTTGGTCTGGTAGTGAGGGAACCATTTTTACTAAACAAGGGGGTGCAGTGGTTGGCACACTGGACTCACATTCAGGAGGACAATAGTTCAAACCTGCATCCGGCCATCCTGATTTAGGTTTTCTGTGATTTCTATAAACTGCTTCAAGCAAATGCTGGGTGCTTCCTTTGAAAGGGGCATAGCTGACTTCCTTCCTCACCCTTTCCTAACCTGGTGGGATGGATGAACTCACTGTTTGGTCTCCTCCCCTAAATCAACCAACCAACCATTTTTACAATATAGCTCACACCGTGCTCCTTGTGCAAAGTGTTGGATGATACACAGCTGTACAGAAACTGCATGGGTTTCCTGGTAGACCTGTAACAAAAAACAAACGTCGTCATAATTTTTGAACCTTCTCCTCTGAATGCTAATGTTGCATGATAATGGAGTTCTTGAAAATGCTGACATGGACCATTGTGGATTGATGCATTTAAAGAATGTTCATCAAACCCTCATAGGTGTTCCTGATAGTGGAGAGTCACTAATGTCAAACCAGTTCTACTTAAAACGAGAAAACCATTCCTTGCTATGCTCTTGCCAATGACACTATCTCTAAACATGATGCAAATGTTTCCCATTGCCTCCACTGCTGTCACCTCTCTGACCTCAAACAGAACAACATGCTGCAATTTTTTTTCTGTACCAATAGCATGAATAGAACCAAAAGACCATATCTCTAATCATTATTTCTGTGTAATGAATAATTGGGGATCTACAAACAAAAAACTCAAGGAACACATTGTTTATCTGGAACTACCTTTCACATGAAGGCCTGTGCCACACTCTGAAAGTCTTCCAGTTCCTTTAGGGCAAACAGATGAAGAAAACGATAGTGGCAGTAAATTGGTTGGCAGTAAAGAAATAACATATTGTGAAAGAAAAAAAGTCTTTGTTGCAAGACACATGCACCTGTTCAACACCACACTTATCAGAAACAGGCAGATTTAAATGATTTAGTGTGTGACGTAGGACTACATAAGCAAAAGGCAGAAGTGCTTAGTTACAGATTACGGAACACAATCTTCTCCACCAGGGAACCACCTCATTGAATTTAGACAGATAACACATATTTGTATTTCATACTTTGCAGTTGAGGTGGAACTGCCATTTTGCAATGATGTTGTAGGTTTAATGAAAGGACTAGACTTAAAATACAATCCACAGGAGTGGAGACTCTTCATAGATGTGTCAAAAATAAGTCTCAAGTGTGCCTTCTCCACAATGGAAATAAAATGCTCATTGTCACAGTTGCATAAGTCAGGTTGGCTGAAGAAAGTTACCAAATTTCAGAAAAAGCTCTCAAATTAATTACATATAGTGAGCATAAATGGAAGATTTCTAGCAGTTTTGAAGTAATTGCATTTTTACTTGGAACACAACAATGCTAAACAAATATGTTTGTTTTCTGTACAAGTGGGATAGTTGTGATGGAAAATCCAAGTATATACAGTGCCAGAAAAAACATTAGCGCACCCTTTTAAAGGCATCCAATTTACTCAAGATCAATTGATGCAACAATCCATACGAAGTACATGAAATGATTGCATTCACATATCAATAGCATAAGCAGTTCTGAGGTACCACATATCAACCCATGTGGAAACACTAATATTTGTACATGGTGTAGCCTCTATGGGTTGCAGTGTAGGTGCTGACTCTGGCGTCTAGTCGATGGCATCCAGATGGCAAATACTGTCCTGGGATACATTATGCCACGCCGGTCTGGCCTGTTCATGTAGTTCTCTGGTTGACAAGTTTCATGAGTCAAGTTTCGTCCCATCATATCCCATGTGTGCTTGATTGGAGACAAGTGTGGAGATCATGCTGGCAAGGGAAGTTGACACACATCTTGCAGAGCTTGTTATGTTTCATGGGCAATGTGTGGGTGAGCAGTATCCTGTTGGAACAACACATCACCTTCCTGTTGCAAGAATGGCAAAAGAATGTGCCTCACAAAATTCTGCACATCCGAAATGCTGGTTAGTGTCCCCTCAAAAACACCTAAGGTGAATGAGAGTTTAACCGGCCGTGGTGGTCTAGCGGTTCTAGGCGCTCAGTCCGGAACCGCGGGACTGCTACGGTCGCAGGTTCGAATCCTGCCTCGGGCATGGATGTGTGTGATGTCCTTAGGTTAGTTAGGTTTAAGTAGTTCTAAGTTCTAGGGGACTGATGACCACAGATGTTAAGTCCCATAGTGCTCAGAGCCATTTTTTTTTTTTTTTTTTGAATGAGAGTTGTAGCTTATTGAAGCCCAGTCCACAAGGCCTGTTGTGGGATCAGAATGTCATGGACAAATGCACTCTATGAGACACCACTCACCAGGTCCACATCATATATGCAAACAACCATCAGGGGTGCAGGCAGAATCTGTTTCATTGCTGAATACTATGGCATGCAACTCAATCTTCCAAGTGCTCCTCTGATGGCAACAGTTGAGTTGTGCACATTGATCCTGTGGCGTGAGTGAAAAGCAGGCTAGAGGTAATTGCATGTCCATAGTTCCACTGCTATTAATCAGTTTGCAATAGTTTGTACTGACACATCCGGGCTTACAAGCCCTCTTATCTGTGCTGTGGTAGCTGCACAATCTGCCACCACTGCCATTACAGTACAACAATCCTGATGGGTGTCTGTGATGCATTCAGAATCTTGTCTACTGTTGTGAGAATGTATACATCACAATTGATACTAGCATCATTGCACAACTGATGGAGCATGTCCAAATTGCGTGCCAATTCTCTGAAACAACCAGCCCACCACTTGGAACACTGCAATTTGACCCCTTTCTAACTCACTCAGTTGGCTTTAGGAAACAGGAGTTAGTCTCCACGGCATGGTTCCCTGCTTGCTTCACATGTTTGCAATACACTGAACCTTCTGGCTGTGAACATTCCCTGTTAAAGAGTAGACACAGATGGTGCTCTGCTAGTTATGCCCTATCAGTGTATAATGTTGTAACCAGTATCAGTAGACCTACTGATCCCCAGGTGGCATATGCTATTGTCAGATCAAAAACGACATTGTCTTTGCAGGTGAACGAATTTTTTTTATTTTTTTTTTTTCTAGCAGAGTTTTAGGTGAACGAAATTTTTTTTTTTTTTTTTTCTAGCAGAGTTTTAAAAAAATACTCTGAACAAAATTTTGAAGTGTGTCTGTGGCAATTGGTGGTGGGGATCATGAATAATTAGCATCAAAGTCTAGTAGCTTGTGACAATATCATTGCATCGATTCACATCAAATTCAGTTTAATTAAACAATTTGTGAAGGTAATGGATCAAAGTGGCAGAGGGTTTGCATTTCTGGGTGAGACATTCTTATTTGAAATCTTCAGAATGTTATGGATAATGCAATGCTCTTGTGCTCTGCGAGTGCATTTACAATACTATACGTGATCTGAAGATGGTGTTAAATATGATTGAGACAAGATATAGAAAATTTTGAAAGTTTGAAAAAGCTTTATAGACATTTTTAAAAATACTTATAATTTTACACTTGATTATACATTTATGACCACTTTCACCTATTCTGACAATGTCAATTACATTTTACTGTTAAGATTAGTTGACACTCTTATCTCAGTTGCCTCCTTGATAATGCTTTTCCAGAAACCATTAGCAGAGCAATGGCAGTTGTCTTTTTGATACTGAGCATGTGCTTTTTCATTAACCTTTCCTCAGCCATTGCAGATTTATTTTCCAGTGCGTCATACATTGCATATACTTTCAGTGTAATATTGGGAGGCATAGTGCTGCATCAATCTGATGTGAGATTTTCCACATTCACACGGAATGTAATGGATCTCAGGTGTATGAAGTCTAAGGCTAGCTTTCATTCTGCATAAAGGGTTCCTTATTTTTTCCAGGTGCTCTAAGTTTTAGCTGGGTATCTTTTTTTTTTTTTTTGCCCACTTATAAATCTATAGTCTGCAAACCACTGTGAACTGCATGGCAGAGAGCACGTGCCATTGTACCATTTATGTACACATGGACCATGGGAAGAATGATTTTTTGAATGCCTCTGTGTGTGCTGTAATTACTCTAATCTTGTCCTTACAATACCTATTTGAGTGATACATAGGAAGTTGTAGTATATTCCTAGAGTAATGATTTAAAGCTGGTTCTTGAAACTTTGTCAGTATACTTTCTCATGTTGGTTTACAACCATCCTCAAGAGCCTGCCAGTTCAGTTTCTTCGGCATCTCTGTGACACTCTTCCATGTGTCAAACAAACCTGTAACCATTTTGCTGCCCTTCTCTGTATATGTTCAATATCCCCAGTTAGTACTACGTGATGTGGGTTTCACACACTTGATCAATGTTCCAGAATGGGTTGAACAAGTGATTTGTAAGCAATCTCCTTTGTATACCGATGTCATCACTTCATTTCATATCACTTTTTTTAGTCATCACACTCCTGTCCAGTTTGATGTTGTTGTTGTTGTTGTTGTTGTTGTTGTTGTTGTGGTCTTCAGTCCTGAGACTGGTTTGATGCAACTTCTACATGCTGCTCTATCCTGTGCAAGATACTTCATCTCCCAGTACTTACTGCAACCTACATCCTTCTGAATCTGTTTAGTGTATTCGTCTCTTGGTCTCCCTCTACGATTTTTACCCTCCACACTGCCCTCCAATGCTAAATTTGTGATCCGCTGGTGCCTCAGAACATGTCCTACCAACCAATCCCTTCTTCTAGTCAAGTTGTGCCACAAACTTCTCTTCTCTCCAATTCTATTCAATACCTCCTCATTAGTTATGTGATCTACCCATCTAATCTGCAGCATCCCTCTGTAGCACCACATTTCGAAAGCTTCTATTCTCTTCTTGTCCAAACTATTTATCATCCATGTTTCAGTTCCATACATCGCTACATTCCATGCAAATACTTTCAGAAATGACTTCCTGACACTTAAATCAATACTCAGTTTAAACAAATTTCTCTTCTTCAGAAACGCTTTCCTTGCCATTGCCAGTCTACATTTGATATCCTCTCTACTTCGACCATCATCAGTTATTTTGCTCCTCAAATAGCAAAACTCCTTTACTACTTTAAGTGTCTCATTTCCTAATCTAATTCCCTCAGTAACACCCGTCTTAATTCGACTGCATTCCATTATACTCGTTTTGCTTTCGTTGATGTTCATCTTATATCCTCCTTTCAATACACTGTCCATTCCATTCAATTGCTCTTCCAAGTCCTTTGCTGTCTCTGACAGAATTACAATGTCATCGGCGAACCTCAAAGTTGTTGTTTCTTCTCCATGGATTTTAATGCCTACTCCAAAATTTTCTTTTGTTTCCTTTACTGCTTGCTCAATATACAGATCGAATAACATCGGGGAGAGGCTACAACCCTGTCCCACTCCCTTCCCAACCACTGCTTCCCTTTCGTGCCCCTCGACTCTTATAACTGCCATCTGATTTCTGTACAAATCGTTAATAGCCTTTCGCTCCCTGTATCTTACCCCTGCCACCTACAGAATTTGAAAGAGAGTATTCCAGTCAACATTGTCAAAAGCTTTCTCTAAGTCTACAAATGCTAGAAATGTAGGTTTACCTTCCCTTAATCTTTCTTCTAAGATGAGTCGTAAGGTCAATATAGCCTCACGTGTTCCAACATTTCTACGGAATCCAAACTGATCTTCCCCGAGGTCGGCTCCTACCAGTTTTTCTAGTCTTCTGTAAAGAATTCATGTTAGTACTTTGCAGCTGTGACTTATTACACTGATAGTTCGGTAATTTTCGCATCTGTCAACACCTGCTTTCTTTGGGATTGGAATTATTATATTCTTCTTGAAGTCTGAGGGTATTTCGCCTGTCTCATACATCTTGCTCACCAGATGGTAGAGTTTTGTCAGGACTGGCTCTCCCAAGGCTGTCAGTAGTTCTAATGGAATGTTGTCTACTCCCAGGGCCTTGTTTCGACTCAGGTCTTTCAGTGCTCTGTCAAACTCTTCACGCAGTATCGTATCTCCCTTTTCATCTTCATCTACATACTCTGCCATTTCCATAATATTGTCCTCAAGTACATCGCCCTTGTATAGACCCTCTATATACTCCTTCCATCTTTCTTCTTTCCCTTCTTTGCTTAGAACTGGGTTTCCATCTGAGGTCTTGATATTCATACAAGTGGCTCTCTTTTCTCCAAAGGTCTCTTTAATTTTCCTGTAGGCAGTATCTATCTTGCCCCTAGTGAGATAAGCCTCTACATCCTTACATTTGTCCTCTAGCCATACCTGCTTAGCCATTCTACGCTTCCTGTCGATCTCATTTTTGAGACGTTTGTATTCCTTTTTGCCTGCTTCATTTGCTGCATTTTTATATTTTCTCCTTTCATCAATTAAATTCAATATTTCTTCTGTTACCCAAGGATTTCTACTAGCCCTCATCTTTTTACCTACTTGATCCTCTGCTGCCTTCACTACATCATCCCTCAGGGCTACCCATTCTTCTTCTACTGTATTTCTTTCCCCCATTCCTGTCAATTGTTCCCTTATGCTCTCCCTGAAACTCTGTACAACCTCTGGTTTAGTCAGTTTATCCAGGTTCCATCTCCTTAAATTCCCACCTTTTTGCAGTTTCTTCATTTTCAATCTACAGTTCATAACCAATAGATTGTGGTCAGAGTCCACATCTGAACCTGGAAATGTCTTACAGTTTAAAACCTGGTTCCTAAATCTCTCTCTTACTATTATATAATCTATCTGATACCTACTAGTATCTCCAGGATTCTTCCATGTATACAACCTTCTTTTATGATTCTTCAACCAAGTGTTAGCTATGATTAAGTTATGCTCTGTACAAAATTCTACCACACGGATTCCTCTTTCATTTCTTAACCCCAATCCATATTCACCTACTATGTTTCCTTTTCTCCCTTTTCCTACTGACGAATTCCAGTCACCCATGACTATTAAATTTTCGTCTCCCTTCACTACCTGAATAATTTCTTTGATTTCATCATACATTTCATCAGTGTCTTCATCCTCTGCAGAGCTGGTCAGCATATAAACTTGTACTATTGTAGTAGGCATTGGCTTCGTGTCTATCTTGGCCACAATAATACATTCACTATGCTGTTTGTAGTAGCTTACCCACACTCCAATTTTTTTATTCATTATTAAACCTACTCCTGCATTACCCCTATATGATTTTGTATTTATATCCCTGTATTCACCTGACCAGAAGTCTTGTTCCTCCTGCCACCGAACTTCACTAATTCCCACTAGATCTAACTTTAACCTATCCATTTCCCTTTTTAAATTTTGTAACCTACCTTCCCGATTAAGGGCTCTGACATTCCACACTCCGATCCGTAGAACGCCAGTTTTCTTTCTCCTGATAACGACGTCCTCCTGGGTAGTCCCCGCCCAGAGATCCGAATGGGGGACTATTTTACCTCTGGAATATTTTACCCAAGAGTACGCCATCATCAGTTAACCATACAGTAAAGCTGCATGCCCTCGGGAAAAATTACGGCTGTGGTTTCCCCTTGCTTTCAGCCGTTCGCAGTACCAGCACAGTAAGGCCGTTTTGGTTAGTGTTATAAGGCCAGATCAGTCAATCATCCAGACTGTTGCCCCTGCAACTACTGAAAAGGCTGCTGTCCCTCTTCAGGAACCACATGTTTGTCTGGCCTCTCAACAGACACCCCTCCGTTGTGGTTGCACCTATGGTACGCCCATCTGTATCAGTGAGGCACGCAAGCCTCCCCACCAACGGCAAGGTCCATGGTCCATAGGGGGGAGTTTGATGTAGCCCACCAAAAATTCCTCTCATCTACCAACCTTTTCATCTCAGAGCAGCACTTGCAGTCTACACCCTCAATTATTTGCTAGATATATTCTAACCTCTGTCTTCCTCTAAAATTTTTACCCTCTACAGCTCCCTATAGTGCTGTGGAAGTTAAACTGTGATGTTTTAACATGTCCTAATGTCCTGTCCCTTCAGCTTGTCAGTGTTCTCCATATAGTCTTATCCTTGCAATTCTTCATAGAACTTCCTAATTTCTTACCTTACCTGTCCACCTAATTTTCAACATTCTTCTGTAGCACAACATCTCAAGTGCTTCAATCCTCTTCTGTTCCCATTTTCCCACAGTCCACGTTTCACAACCAATCCCCACAAAGCATTAAATGCAGGTATATGTGCGAGTTGGCTGATTCCAGCAGTGACTCATTGATATTATATGCATAGGATACTACATTTTTTTTCGTTTTGTGAAGTGAACTGTGTTAAATTTCTGAACATGTAAAGCAAGTTGGCAATCGGTTGCACCACTTTCATCTTATCAAGAACTGACTGAATATTTGCGCAGATTTTTTCAGACAGTACTTCATTATACATAACTGCATTATGTGCAAAAAGTCTCAGTTATTGCTAATATTGTCAGCAAGGTCATTAATATACAATATGAACAGTTATTTTTACACCTGACGATGACTCTGCATCCAAGGAAACATGCTACCTCCTTCCCACCAAAAAGTCCTCAATCCAGTCACAAATTTCCTTTATACCTCATTTGATTATACTTTTGACAACAAGCTTAGGTATGTTACTGAGTCAAATGCTTTTTGTAATTGAGAAATACTGCATCTACCGGCACGCCTTGATCAAAACCTTTCAGTTTGTCATATGATAAAAGTGCAAGTAGGATTTCACATGATCAGTGTTCTTGGAATCCATGCTTGTGGGCATAGAGGAGGTCATGCTGTTAGAGATGCCTCATTATGTTTGAGTTCAGAATATGTTTCAAGATTCTACAACAAATTGATGTCAAGGATATTGGATGGTAGTTTTGTGTATCACTTCTACTGCCCTTCTTGTAGATGGGTGTGACCTCTGCTTTCTTTCAACTACTGGACATGATTTTTTGTACAAGGGATTTATGACAATGTATAGTTAGATGAGGGGCTAACTCAGCCTCAAATTCTGTATAGACTCTAACAGGGATCCCATTGGGCCCTGGAGCTCTGTTCTGGTTTAAGGATTTCAACTGTTCTCAATGTTACTGGTACTAGTAGATATTTCACTTATTTATTCAATGGTACAAGGATTAAATTGAGGTAATCCTCTTGGGTTTACCTTTTTGCAGGAACATTTGATAACAGAATTAAGTATTTCAGCTTTTGTTTGGCTACCCTTAATTTCAATCCCTGTCTCATTTATGAGGGTTTGACTCAAAATTTGGTGCCACCAATGCCACTTTCATATGACCAGAATTTCTTCTGGTTTTGCGAAATATCGTTTGACATTATTTTGCTATGGAAGTCATTGAAGGCAACACACATTGCTCTTTTGACAGCCAAATATGTTTCATTCAGCACGTCTCTCTCTATCAATCTTAAGCAGAGCTCAGCTGTTTATTGCAGAAGCTGCACCTACATACAGCAAGAATACGATCTTTTGTTCTCTTTCATCGTTTTGTTCTCTGCTGCTCTCATTGTTGCGTCTGTGGGCCCCAACTGCCTACTCAATTTCTTTAGCCACACCAAAGATGGTCATTATAGCTTGCACTTCAAACTGGAATTCAGGTATATTTATGAGTCTTACTAAAATGTCATTAGCCAATGTTTTAACTTACATCTGGTTTAGTCCACAGTTTCTGTGTACAGATTTCACTTCAGTGTTTTGCCAATCATTGCTGGTGATTGTGACTACACTGAGCTTTGTGTCTTTATTCTGCAGGTATTAGTGCATGTGACTCAATTACTGGGCAGTACTTGTGCAACCCAGGCATTACAGGGTTCACCTGTGCCCAGTCAGTACATACGCCCATAACTGCCAGAAAAAATGTGCCTGCGAGAAAGGCTTAGAACATCACCATGTTACAGGTTAGTATACAGTGAGACTATAATTTGTATATTATGTGTGTGTGTGCTTACAATTGTAATGTGATGATTTTCATAACTCCACAAATAAGTAGAACTGTTGAGTTTTCCAAGCAAAATTTAAATAAATTATGTTAGTGTTGTTGCACAATTGTTCAACATTCATTCATGCTGTTATTGGTGTTATTGATCATTTATTCTATATTTATATAATGTGAAAATGACATTGGCATTTCCCAAGACTTATATGATTTCGAATTCTAAACGCTAACAGTAAGGTGCAGTAGATGAGTACTACTTTTCTCTAATTGCGGTAGTGTTGCCAGTGCAAGATTTTGTGCACAAACTGACCTCTCAATTATGTCCTATAAATGTTTAGTAGGTGGCCAAATCATTTGCTAAATGTCTGCAATGTTCTTCAAACCAGTTGACAACAATTGTAGGCTGGTGACATGGTGCAATGTCATCCATAAAAATTCCATTGTTGTTTGGAAGCATTAAGTCCATGATTGAATGGCTGCAGATGGTCTCCAAATAGCCAAACATAACCATTTCCAGTTGACAATCAGTTCTGTTGGAACAGAAGACCCAGTCAATTCCATGTAAACACAGCCCACACCATTATGGAGCCACCACAATGCCTTATTGACAGCTTGAGTCCATGAGTTCATGGGGTCCACACCATACTCTAACCCTACCATCAGCTTGTACCAACTGAAATTGAGACTCATCTGACCATGACACAGTTTTCCAGTCATCTGGGGTCCACCTGATATTGTCACAAGCCCAGGACAGGTGCTGCAGTCTGTGTTATGCCATTAGCTAAGGCACTCATGTTGATCATCTGCTGCCATAGCTCATAAATGCCAAATGTCACTGCACTGTCCTAATGGGTACATTTGTCGTATGTCTCACGTTTATTTCTGTGATTATTTCATGCAGTGCTGCTTGTCTGTTAGCACTGACAACTCTATGCAAACATTGCCACTGTCAGTCATTAAGTGAAGGCCGTTAGCCGCTGCATTGTGAGAGGTAATGGCTGAAATTTTGTGTTCTTGGCACACTTTTGATGATGTGGATCTTGAAATACTGAATTCTCTAATGATTTTTGAAATGGAATGTCTGATGCATCTAGCTCCAACTATCATTCTGCATTCAAAGTCTATTAATTCCCTCTGTGCAGCCAAAATCACATTAGAAACCTTTCCACATGAACCATATGAATACAAATGACAGATCTACCAATGTACTGTCTTTTATGCCTTGAATATGTGATCCTACCACCATATGTGTGTGTCCACATACCATCTCATGACTTTTGTCACCTTAGTGTATATTGTCATGTGGTCTTCTAAAAGTAGCAATAATAAATAAATTACAAACACCTAGTTGTTCTTCACTGATTTATTGTAAAAAAAACCTCTCAGCCAACTTTTTGCTTCTGATGAATAAGGTGTTTTACTGCATCTCACATTTATTTTAATGAAATTTAGAAGCTGAAATATGTACAGCTGCAGAATAATGTCAGTTCTTGCAAAAACATGTATCTGAGTAATAGCTCCATTCTCTTGCAAAATATCACTTAGAAACTTGCTGAAACTTTGCCTCGGCATGAAATGATTTCTTGACCAAGAACCCAGAAAGACTTGTTCACTGAGAGAGCCTGCTCTTACAGAAATTCTTCTTGTAAATTGATATGAGATCCTTCTACATGACTAAATAAAAGACCATTTGTTTCATGCCAAACGCATTATACTTGTTTTTATTTATTAAATACCTTTAGTGCTATGCAATACAGGTTTGTTTTATGTATGTAATAATTGTGTCATATAATGTTTCTAGATATGTAACTACATTACAGTTTTTCATTATTCTGTTACTGATAGGTAAGAAACAACTTTTGGAGTGCAAGTTTTGTAAGGTTAAATTACTGTATGGTTCTTTTATTACTTTGTGATGGTATTATTTCATGTGTCCTCTTGGAGATGCACTTAGTTGTCCTGCAACCATCAGGAAACCCCATTTCTAGCATTTTTGAGCACAATTCACTTTCACTGTACATATTACTGATGGCTATCACTGCGTGTTTTGGTGTCTACATAGCAAAGCAACACATACAGTTGTGACACTCCTGATCTTTTTTGTTATATGCTGGAACAGGTGCACACTGTTGAATACAGTGTCTGATCAATGTGTAAATCTCATTTATATTTATTTGTAACATGGTTTGTACAAAAGGGAACATATGGAAGTGCAGTAAATTGTAGTGATAATGAAAAGAACACAAGGACTACCACAGACATCAAACAGCATATTATAGGACTGTTTGGTTATGATGTTCTTGTGACCTTCAAACATGTAAGGAAGAATAACATTTCTTTTAAGAAACTAAACAATTAGGGAGGAAAGGAGACGACTCACTGAATAGCGGAAGCATTGAGTCACCTACGGGCCAACTTTTCATTCTTTTTTGTGTGTCTGTTGACAAATCAATGTTTCTACTATTTGGTTAGTGTCTACTTTATTCCTAAATTATTTGCATTTGGGCAGAATGCTTCTTCTAAGAACAAGAAATAGATAGTATGCAACAGAGGACATGATTAACTGTGGAAAGATGTTATGAAATTTTACTCATTATGCTTTGAAACAAACCAGATTGTGAATTAGTAAAATAGAAAACCAGTATGGAGTGCAATATCTACATTATTTTATGTACCACATGAACCAAAATGAGTGTAGCTGAAGAGAAAACTAGCACAAAGGTGTGATGATAAAATGACAAAAACAATATCTTTTCCCCCTCTCAGAAGAGACCAGTTCTGCAATTGTTGCTACATCAGAGTTGTAAGTGTCAGAATTTTTCAACACAAACATTTTCTTGTAAAGGATAATTATATTGAACAAATATTTGTGAATGGGAAAGTCAAATGAAATGCAACAAAATTGTCTTTGTGTAAACCTGTTGCATGTCAGAGAAAGCACCAATCTTGCAAACGGTCAGCAACTGAAACATAAGCTTCTTATAGGTGAAATAATGTGTTTAAATTCTCTTGTTTTTATTGGGATAAGTGGCAGGTGTATGTATGTTTTGGGAGTATTTCTTTATGAAGGCAATGTAGTTTGTGTCACTTCCTTCATTAGTTTTGGCCCTGTTTGTATTTATTTTATGATTATTCAGATCTCCTGATATTTTACTAATGACTAGGATTAAAAAATATAGTAACTATTTTATAAATGAACTAGGAAAACAACTGAAAATGGTCATTAATCTATGCGCATATGGCAATAAGTGTCAAATGGCTTCTTAGCTGCTAATGTGTCTTCAGCTATCAGAAAATAACAATTTGATAGTTGTGAATATTAGTATCATTACGGTATATCTTAGATTTTGGTACTTAGTTCGAAATCTGTTTGTTACTTATGTAGGTGTGTGGGGTTGATTTGGTGGAAGAGACCAAACAGTGAGGTCATCGGTCTCATTGGGTTAGGGAAGGATGGGAAAGAAAGTCAGCTGTGCTCTTTCCAAGGAACCATCCCAGCATTTCCCTGAAGCAATTTAGGGAAATCACAGAAAACCTAAATCAGGATGGATAGATGTGGGATTGAACCGTCATCCTCCCAAATGTGAGTCCAGTGTGCTAACCACTGTGCCACCTCACTCAGTATAGGTGTGTGTGTATGTGTGTGTGTGTGTGTGTGTGTGTGTGTGTGGTGGGGGGTACCTTGGAGAAATGTGGAATTGAGGGCAATGGAAGTATCAGTACTGTGAAATGAGATAAGTTATTAGTTACTCTTTTCATATTCTGCATCTCATTTTGTTATTATTTTAATGGCTAATGTGATCAGAGAGTTGTTACTTATATTGATGAGGTTATAATGGTACAGCCTCTCCCAACATTCATATGAAATTTCTGATACCACCTTTTCTTTTATATGCACCCGGATAGTTATCGGACAATTCAATGCTTCCTAAGGTCTTGTTTGTGTGTCTTTATGTATATCATTCTGTCCAATTTGCTAAAACACTTTATATTCATTTTGAAAGAATACAGAATATTCTGGAAGCACATGCATTGTCATGATAGTCAGTAGAGTGTTGCCATTAATAAAATTATGTACATATGCTAAATTAAATATCTAATCAAGAAATTGAAGTAATAAATATTCAGTAACAGATAATAAGAAGCTGTGGAAATGTTGGCATAAATAACTATTGCTTCTAATTGCCATAATTGCAATTGAGTAACGAGTAAACACAGAGAACTTCATTATCTTGAGAAACAGCTTAAAAGGTATTACCAAGCGATGTATTTATAGATACATACTTAGATACTGTATAGATACTTTACAGATACATACTTAATAGATTAAGCTCATTCATTACTGATGCTGTAGAACCAAGTGGCTGTGTGTTAAATGAAATATGATTACAGATAACTGAAGCAACATGCTACAGTACCAACACTGTGCACACTTACATCCAAATAAACACAGAACAGATAACTTTTCTTTATTTTTTCATATGATAATTTCAACTTTATGGCTACTGTTCATACAGACTGTGTAACATCCCTGTTTAAAATATTTTTGTGACAATAAATTATAAGTGTAGACAACCTCCAATGTGGTGTACCCTAGGCATATTATTCCCCACTTGTCTGGCTACAAATCTCCATTCGATACATTGGCCTTCTGCCACCTTATGAGCAGGGCCTGTATGCCCACAGCGTATCAGTCCACTGGTTGACTTAAGAGCCAATGTCTTGTTGTATCAATAAGCTCCCCATCATCTGTGTATTGCTTCCATTGGAATGCATCCTTGATTGGGCCAAACATGTGGAAGCTGGAAGGTGTGAGAACAAGACTGTAGGGCTGATGGGAAGAATATTCCAATGAAGTTTTGTGAGCTGCTCTTGGATGCACAGACTTATATGTGGCCTTGCATTGTAACTGGGACGGAGAAGTTAATTTGCATTTTTGCAGTGACACACATGCTGAAGTTGTTTCTTCAGTTCCCCGAGGTAGCACACTACACTTCAGAGTTGATTGTTGCACCGTGTGGGAGGACATCAAACAGAATAACCCCAGAAGACTGTCTCCATGACCTTACCAGCTGTGGGTGCGACTTTGAACTTGTTCTTTGGAGGGGAAGTAATGTGGTGCCATCCCAAGGATTTGGTTAGAAGTGATGAACCCATGTTATATCTCCCATGATGATGTACAGCAAAAAACCATCATGATCAGCCATGTAATGTGCAAAAAATTCTGCACAGATGGTCCTTCATCGCTCTTTATGGTCTTCTGTTAGGTGGCGAGGAACTCGGCAGACACACAGCTTTGAATCCCCCAACTGGTGAACAGATGTGTCATTGCTACAAACAGAGAAGCTCAGTTGCACAGCAAGGTGTCTGACAGTGATTCCGCATATTCCAACATTGCAGCAGCCACAGCTGCATGCAGCCAGGCAGCTTGTGGGTGATCAGACAGCTTTGTGCGGTGAACTAGTTGCTGCAATAACAGATGCCTCACCCAATGACTCACCATGATTTTGTTAAATTCCAGCTCTCTATAGACATTCTGCAATCACCTATGAATATCTGTGATGCTTTGGTTTTCCGCAAAAAGAAATTCAATGACAGCTCGCTGCTTGGAATGCATCTCCATTAGAGACACTATTTTAAGGCTACATGTAGTGCCAGCACTCATCAGAACTTCATGAAGCTGTAGAGGCTGAAACAGGAATATTCCACCATGTTTCTCAACAAATTACACACTTTTTTAACCAAAAAGAGTTTTATTACTTACAGGCCACACCTGGTATGTTCTTGGTGCTACAAAAGCTGGGTAAAGGTACCATTAGTAATAATTAGTATAACTGGAAAATAATGTGTGTTCATATACATTTAGCTGCAAAATGCGATTTGAAGTATATTATTGTCTTTAGTACACTGATGTATCATGTTCTAATATTTGTGGGTCTCAATTGCTTAGAACATTCATGGAAGCAGTGCACGAGGTTCCAGCGATTCTGCGTGCAGGACAGTGCCAGTACCCACCTGGCTGGTTGGGCAGTGACTGTTCAGAGAGGTACCCAGGGGACACATATGGCACAGGCTGCAGTCAGCAGTACATGTGGCAGAACAGCGGGAAGTGCCGCAGCAATGATGGAGCATGCCTCTGCACTGCTGGTTTGATGGGCAAGTGCGCACACATAGTGAGGACTGGGGTGGGAACCACTGGTATTTGGGCTAACAAATGTACCGTATTTTTTGTTCACTACATTTTAGCCTTAAGTTCTGATGTTGCACAAGGGGATACCCAAAAGAAACTGAACTAATTTTTTGATAGGCAGAGGTTTTGTAGTGCCATGTTTTGCCACTATGAGCACATACAACAAACATTCCAGAGTCTGTAAGTTGGGTGCTGTCACTGGAGGAGGTTCAGGACTAGTTGTGTCAGAGTTTATAATGACAACTGTTTTGAGTGATTTTCATTTTTGCAATGGCTGATTTTCATGGGCAGTGTGCAGCAGCGAACTTGATATGATAAAAATCAGCATAGTATGGGGGTGATGTGGGGGAAAAATGAAGTGTTTGAGTAGTTTTCCCGTTTCAAAAATGGTGACGTGCCAATTGATGACAAACCTTGTTCAGGTCATCCTTCCATGACCCGAACACAAGAAAATGTTGAAAACACTCATGCAATAATAAAAAAAGATCAAAAACAGACCACTGAAGAAATACATGAAACATATCTGCAGTTGCAAATGTGGATAACCATCAGCTATATAATGGAAATGACAATAATGGAAGTTTGTACCACACTGGGACTTGAACTTGGATTTACAAACACACACACACACACACACACACACACACACACACACACACACACACACACACATGCATCCATCCGCACATATACAGACACAAGCAGACATGTGTAAAGGCAAAGAGTTTGGGTAGAGATGTCAGTCTAGGCGGAAGTACAGAGGCAAAGATGTTGTTGAATGACAGGTGAGGTATGAGTGGCGGCAACTTTAAATTAGTGGAGGTTGAGGCCTGGTGGGTAATGGGAAGAGAGGATATACTGAAGGGCAAGTTCCCATCTTTGGAGTTCAGATAGGTTGGTGTTAGTGGGAAGTATCCAGATAACCCGAACGGTGTAACACTGTGCCAAGATGTGCTGGCCGTGCACCAAGGCAAGTTTAGCCACAGGGTGATCCTCATTACCAGCAAACACTGTCTGCCTATGTCCATTCATGTGAATGGATAGTTTGTTGCTGGTCATTCCTACACAGAAAGCTTCACAGTGTAGGCAGGTCAGTTGGTAAATCACGTGGGTGCTTTCGCACGTGGCTCTGCCTTTGATCGTGTACACCTTCCGGGTTACAGGACTGGAGTAGGTGGTGATGGGAGGGTGCATGGGACAGGTTTTACACCGGGGGTGGTTACAAGGGTAGGAGCCAGAGGGTAGGGAAGGTGGTTTGGGGATTTCATAGGGATAAGCCAAGAGGTTACGAAGGTTAGGTGGATGGCAGAAAGACACTCTTGGTGGAGTGGGGAGGATTTCATGAAGAATGGATCTCATTTCAGGGGAGGATTTGAGGAAGTCGTATCCCTGCTAGAGAGCCACATTCAAGTCTGATCCAGTCCCGAAAAGTATCCTGTCACAAGTGGGGGCTCTTTTGGGGTTCTTCTGTGGGAGGTTCTGGGTTTGAGGGGATGAGGAAGCAGCTCTGGTTATTTACTTCTGTACCACGTTGGGAGGGTAGTGACAGGATACTTTCAGGGACTGGATCAGACCCTGAATGTGGCTCTCCAGCAGGAATATGACTTCCTCAAATCCTGCCCTGAAATTAGATCCATCCTTCATAAAATCCTCCCCACTCCACCAAGAGTGTCTTTCCCCGTCCACCTAACCTTCGTAACCTCTTAGTTCATCCCTATGAAATCCCCAAACCACTTTCTTCCCTATCCTCTGGCTCCTACCCTTGTAACCGCCCCCGGTGTAAAACCGGTCCCATACACCCTCCCATCACCACCACCTACTCCAGTCCTGTAACCCTGAAGGTGTACACGATCAAAAGTAGAGCCACGTGTGAAAGCACCCACGTGATTTACCAACTGACCTGCCTACACTGTGAAGCTTTCTATGTGGGAATGACCAGCAACAAACTGTCCATTCACATGAATAGACACAGGCAGACAGTGTTTGTTGGTAATGAGGATCACCCTGTGGCTAAACATGCCTTGGTGCACGGCCAGCACATCTTGGCACAGTGTTACACCATCCGGTTTATCTGGATACTTCCCTCTAACACCAACCTATCAGCACTCCCATTACCCACCAGTCCTCAACCTCTGCTAATTTAAAGTTGCTGCTGTTCATACTTCACCTGTCATTCAACAACATCTTTGCCTCTGTACTTCCGCCTCGACTGACATCTCTGCCCAAAGTCTTTGCCTTTACGTGTGTCTGCTTGTGTCTGTACATGTGTGGATGGATATGTGTGTGTGTGGGTGAGTGTATACCTGTCCCTTTTTTCCCCCTAAGGTAAATCTTTCCACTCCCAGGATTGGAAAGACTCCTTACCCTCTCCTTCAAAACCCGCAACCTTTCACCTTTCCCTCTCCTTCCTTCTTTCCTGATGAAGCAACCGTGGGTTGCGAAAGCTTGAAATCTGTGTGTGTGTGCGTTTGTATGTATTTATATTGTGTCTATCTACCAGCGCTTTCTCGTTTGGTAAGTCACAGAATTTTTTTTAATATATTTTTCCCATGTGGAAATACACATATAAACAAAGATGCAATAACTTAGCTAATGAGAAAGCATTGGTCTGTGTTTTTTATTGTGTCTATCAACAGACAAACACTTTCTCGTTTGGTAAGTTATTGCATCTTTGTTTTTATATGTATTTTTCCCACGTGGAATGTTTCCCTCTAAATCCGGGTTCAAGTCCAAGTGTGGTACAAACTTCCATTATTGTCATTGCATTATATAGCTGATGGTTATCTACATTTGCAACTGCAGATATGTTTCATGTATTTCTTCAGTGGTCTGTTTTTGATCTTTTTTATGATTGCATGAGTGTTTTCAAAATTTTCATGTGTTCAGGCCATGATAGGATGACCTGAACAAGGTTAGTCATCAACTGGCATGCCACCATTTTTGAAATGGGAAAACCACTCAAAGACTTCATTTTTCCCCCACATCACCCCCATACTATTCTGGTTTTTAATATATCAAGTTCACTGCCGCACACAGTCCATGAAAATCAGCCATTGCAAAAATGAAAATCACTCAAAACAGTTGTCATTATAAACTCTGACACAACTAGTCCTGAACCTCCTTCAGTGGCAGCACCCATCATACAGGCTCTGGAACATTTGTTGTATGTGCTCATAGTGGCAAAACATGGCGCTACAAAATCTCTGCCCATCAAAAAATTAGTTCAGTTTCTTTTGCGTTTCCCCTTGTACATCATCAGAACTTAAGGCTAAAATGTAGTGAACAAGAAACACAGTACATCTATAAACCCAAATACCAGTAGTTCTCACCCCTGTCGTCACTGTGTGCGTGCTTGCCCATCCAACCAGCAGTGCAGTGGCATGCTCTGTCATTGCTGCGGCACTTCCCACTGTTCTACTAGATGCAGTGCTGATTGCAGCCTGTGGCATATGTGTCCTCTGGGCACCTCTCTGAACAGTCACTGCCCAAACAGCCAGGTGGGTACTTGCACTGTGCTGCAAGCAGAATCACTGAAACCATGTAATTCATGCACTGCTTCCATGAATGTTCTAATGCAATTGAAACCCATAAATATTAGAAAATGATACATCAGTGTACTAAAGACAATAATATACTTCAAATCGCATTTTGCAGCTAAATGTATATGAACACACATTATTTTCCAGTTATACTAATTATTACTAATGGTACCTTTACCCAGCTTTTGTAGCACCAAGAACATACCAAGTTTGGCCTGTAAGTAATAAAACTCTTTTTGGTTAAAAAAGTGTGTAATTTGTTGACAAACATGGTGGAATATTCCTGTTTCAGCCTCTACAGCTTCATGAAGTTCTGATTAGTGCTGGCACTACATGTAGCCTTAAAATAGTGTCTCTAATGGAGATGCATTCCAAGCAGCGAGCTGTCATTGAATTTCTTTTTGCGGAAAACCAAAGCATCACAGATATTCATAGGTGATTGCAGAATGTCTATAGGGAGCTGGAATTTAACAAAAGCATGGTGAGTCATTGCGTTAGGCATCTGTCATTGCAGCAACTAGTTCACCGCTCAAAGCTGTCTGATCACCCACAAGCTGCCTGGCTGCATGCAGCTGTGGCTGCTGCAATGTTGGAATATGCGGGATCACTGTCAGACACCTTGCTGTGCAACTGCGCTTCTCTGTTTGTAGCGATGACACATCTGTTCACCAGTTGGGGGAGTCAAAGCTGTGTGTCTACCGAGTTCCTCGCCACCTAACAGAAGACCATAAAGAGCGATGAAGGACCATCTGTGCAGAATTTCTTGCACATTACATGGCTGATCATGATGGTTTTTTGCTGTACATCATCGTGGGAGATATAACATGGGTTCATCACTTCTAACCAAATCCTTGGAATGGCACCACATTACTTATCCTCCAAAGAACAAGTTCAAAGTTGCACCCACAGCTGGTAAGGTCATGGAGACAGTCTTCTGGGGTTATTCTGTTTGATGTCCTCCCACACGGTGCAACAATCAACTCTGAAGTGTAGTGTGCTACCTCGGGGAACTGAAGAAACAACTTCAGCATGTGTGTCACTGCAAAAATGCAAATTAACTTCTCCGTCCCAGTTACAACGCAAGGTCGCATACAAGTCTGCACATCCAAGAACAGCTCACAAAACTTCATTGGAATATTCTTCCCTATCAGCCCTACAGTCTGGATCTCACACCTTCCAGCTTCTATGTGTTTGGCCCAATCAAGGATGCACTCCAATGGAAGCAATACACAGATGATGGGGAGCTTATTGATACAACAAGACATTGGCTCTAAAGTCAAGCAGTGGAGTGATACCATGTGGGCATACAGGCCCTGCCAGTAAGGTGGCATAAGGCCAACATATCGAATGGAGATTTGTAGCCATAAGAGTGGGGAATAATGTGGGGTTATTGATGATGATGATGATGATGAATGTTTAGTTTGTGGGGCACTCAACTGTACGGTTATCAGTGCCCATACAAATTCCCAAACTGTGCTCAGTCCAATCCTGCCACAAAATGATGATGAAATTATGAGGACAACACAAACACCTAGTCATCTCAAGGTAGGTGAAAATCCCTGACCCCGCTGGGAATTGAACCCGGCACCAGGTGCTCAGGAAGCGAGAACGCGACCTCGAGACCATGAGCTGCGGACTATGGTGTTATTGGAATCATGAATAGCACCAACTTGCTTACAGAATAAAAATGTGTTGCATTACTTTTTGAATACCTCTCATAATTATCTGTCACAAACAGAACAATACCTCAATCCTTAACACAAATGTAAGAAGAATAATGTATATAAAAAAATGTAAACTTTGATAGAAACATGACACAACAGTGCACAGCTGAAGCGGCCCGATTTGTGACAGCTGTGTGACTTGTTTTTCCATTGTGAAAACGCCCCTGCTCACACACCACTGTCTGTGTAACAGTTCTTGATAAAAATTGGTATGGTCCCTGTTTGTTATCCCACCCACTCAACAATATTGCCCTGTGTGACTTTTTTTCATTTCCTAGAATGAAAAAATACATGAAAGGAAAGTGTTCCACTGATATTGCTGAGGTGAAGAAAAAAATGATGGACGCTCTGTCAATCATCATGAAAGATAAAGTTAAGCAATGTTTTGAAAAAATTGAATAAAAGATTAGGCAAGTGTATTAGTGCATTGGGATTGAATTTGTGCTTAAAGTGTGAATAAATACGTAAAAAAGTAATAAAAAAAATAAAATAAGAAATGTTTGGTTACATTGAGGTACCCCCTTGTATGTTACACTTTCTTCACTTCCAACTTCTATAGCTCTCATTTGCCCATATTTTAAGTTTGTTTACTTGGTATTGAGTCTTCAGTAGCCTCATAGTGATAACTGTCTTCAATCCGCTGAAGGATCAGGTGACCACATGTCAAATAATTTATGCAAAACTGCCATAATTAATTTGCAAACTCATCATGTTTACTTATAACCAATGTTCCCTTTTTGGTGATCAACTTTGTCTCAAATTATGGTTAAAACATTTGCAGCGGGTAGTCAAACCTCATTGATAGATAGCATATAGTGGCAAGCTAACATAATGTTTGATAGTCTTGTAGGTCAAGGAGATTCACATTTTACAGTCTGGCACTGACTGACCAATAACACATGACTTTTACATTTCAATAACTGACCACAGATTGTCTCAAACCCAAGGTACACTTTAACGCGCCGTTGACTATGCAGTGTATATGTTTTGGTAGGCTAATGCCCCCTTCTAACAGCTGTGTATCGCAAGTCTCTAGAGGAACGGAAGGTTCCAAATGATTGGAAAAGAGCACAGGTAGTCCCAGTCTTCAAGAACGGGTGTCGAGCAGATGCGCAAAACTATAGACCTATATCTCTGACGTCGATCTGTTGTAGAATTTTAGAACATGTTTTTTGCTCACGTATCATGTCATTTTTGGAAACCCAGAATCTATTCTGTAGGAATCAACATGGATTCCGGAAACAGCGATCATGTGAGACCCAACTCGCTTTATTTGTTCATGAGGCCCAGAAAATATTAGATATAGGCTCCCAGGTAGATGCTATTTTCCTTGACTTCCGGAAGGCATTCGATGCAGTTCTGCACTGTCGCCTGATAAACAAAGTAAGAGCGTATGGAATATCAGACCAGCTGTGTGGCTGGATTGAAGAGTTTTCACCAAACAGAACACAGCATGTTGTTCTCAATGGGGAGACATCTACAGACATTAAAGTAACCTCTGGCATGCCCCAGGGGAGTGTTATGGGACCATTGCTTTTCACAATATATATAAATGACCTAGTAGATAGTGTCGGAAGTTCCATGCGGCTTTTCACGGATGATGCTGTAGTATACAGAGAAGTTGCAGCATTAGAAAATTGTAGCGAAATGCAGAAAGATCTGCAGCGGATAGGCACTTAGTGCAGGGAGTGGCAACTGACCCTTAACATAAACAAATGCAATGTATTGCGAATACATAGAAAAAAGGATCCTTTATTGTATAATTATATGATAGCAGAACAAACACTGGTAGCAGTTACTTCTGTAAAATATCTGGGAGTATGCATGCGGAACGATTTGAAGTGGAATGATCATATAAAATTAATTGTTGGTAAGGCGGGTACCAGGTTGAGATTCATTGGGAGAGTCCTTAGAAAATGTAGTCCATCAACAAAGGAGGTGGCTCACAAAACACTTGTTTGACCTATACTTGAGTATTGCTCATCAGTGTGGGATCCGTACCAGGTCGGATTGACAGAGGATATAGAGAAAATCCAAAGAAGAGCGGTGCATTTTGTCACAGGGTTATTTGGTAAGTGTAATAGCGTTACAGAGATGTTTGGCAAACTCAAGTGGCAGACTCTGCAAGAGAGGCACTCTGCATCACGGTGTAGTTTGCTGTCCAGGTTTCAAGAGGGTGCGTTTCTGGATAAGGTATCGAATATATTGCTTCCCCCTACTTATACCTCCCGAGGAGATCAAGAATGTAAAATTAGAGAGATTCGAGCGCGCATGGAGGCTTTCAGACAGTCGTTCTTCCCGCGAACCATACGCAACTGGAACAGAAAAGGGAGGTAATGACAGTGGCATGTAAAGTGCCCTCTGCCACACACCGTTGGGTGGCTTGTGGAGTATAAATGTAGATGTAGATCACTTGTAACACACTGTTTATTTTCTGGCAGCGAAACAGGAATTGACTGACATGCCTAGTCATGTTAGGTTGGTGCACAAGTTTGTAGAACTTTCAGTCTGCGTGTTGATATTCCAGTTGCTATGGGTTTATTTATTGGTTTTCAATTTTCACTGTTGCCACCTCAGTTAACATATCGTAATTTTGTGACTTGGGGATTTTGTCTCACCAGGGACTGGGTGTTTGCATTGTCCTCATCATTTCATCATCATCATTCATAACAATGGCTAGATGGGATTGCATTAAAAATTTGGATTGTGTAAAAATTGGGACTTTCTACAGGTGATGATGACTGGACAGTTGAGCACCCCTCAAACCAAACATCAATGATCAATTTTGTGACTCATAGATAGTGAGTGCAAATGTGGACAACAGAATATGGAGTACCAAGTGGAAAATCAGGACATTTCCAATATATTCTTCTATTTGAGTTCAAAAAAGGGGTGGCAGCAGTGTAGGCAGTCAGAAACATTTGTGCTGTGTATGGGGATAATGCCATCGGACAGAGCATGGGAAGGAAATGGTTTTCTCATTTTAATGAGGAGTGTTTTGACATTAGTGACTCTTCATGTTCAGGAAGACCTTTGGGATTTGATGAAGGTCATTGAAATGCATTAACCCACTATGATCCATACCAGTGTATTTGAGAACTGGCAAATATGATGAACTGTGAACATTCCATCACCATCTGTCATCCGCACATAGTGGGAAAGGTTCAAAAGTCGGGTGTATCGGTACTGAATACTTTAAGTCAAAATCACAAATTTCTGTGGGTGGCCTATGTACATCTCTGCTCGCTCATCATCAATTGGCTCATGAACAACACTGATCATTCCTGTCCTGTATAGTTACTGGTGATAAGAAATGGTACGGTTTGGTTGAGACAAAACAAAGCAGCAACTCCCTGAAAAAAGACCTGCGCACATCCGCAAAGAGATAATGTTGTGTATCTGGCAGAACAGTGATTGTGTGGCATACTACAAATTGCTTCCCCATGGTGTATCTATCACTACTGACATTCATTGTCAACAACTGAGATGTCCTGCACAGTCCAAGAAAAATGAACAGGAAGACTGCATGAAGTAATTCCACTCCATGATAAAGCCTACCCACATTTTGCTGGACTAACAGAAAACACCAAAGAATAGTTGACATGAAGAGTCATTCTGCACCCACCTTATTCACATTATCTTGTGCCCTCAGATTTTCACCTTTCCGCTCTCTATTAAACAGGTGTGGAATTGAAAAGTTACCACAGTGTTGACAAGTATTGCAAATAATAGAATAGAATATACTACTGCTAACTAAAATCTCTGTTATGTAGATATGTTGTGTTTATTAAACTTATGGGAAAATGCTATGACGTAGAGGTGCAGGATATTAAAGACTAGAAGTTGTTAGTACCTTTCAAATGTAGATGTAAAAGAAAAAAATAGGACACAAAGTCATAGTAGACAAAGAAACAAGCCTCTTTGACTATGATGTGTACAGTTGGAAAATAGCAAAAACAATAGCTACTACTATATGAAGGTAAACTTCTGTGGACTCCCAAACCTCAGAGAAAAGTTTTGAGAAAGTTAAATTTTTCAAATTGAATAATTTACAAACTAGCAAGTTGTTCTAGTCAAAGTAGACATTTTTGGAATTTGAAAAATCTGTGCAACAAGATTACGGTACCAAATTTTAAAAATAATCACTAGCTGACTTATCAACTTCTGTGTAGCCATCAGTGGCCACAGCTGGCAGCTCTGCTGCACTGCTGTCAGCCTCATGACAGTCAGCATGTTGAGACTGGGACAATCTAGTACACGAATACTATGAATATGTATAACTTTTGAAATAAAATATTTGGAAAAAGTGGGATATTTTTAGAGGGCTTTCAAATGAGCTGTGTTACTTTAGAAATAAACAGTTGTTTCCTCACTGAAAATACCATATGACAGTGTTTTGTCTGACTCGTGAGTCCTTAATATTTCTTTAAATTAAATATTTTGATAAAAAGTAAATGTACTACTCCCGTTAGCATTCCTTAAAATATCTAGTGTATAATAAATTTTGGACTAATAAAGTGTGAATAAGAAATTAGCTGTTTTGTTGAACTATTATGTATGTGCACTTAGCAAAATGAGATCAAATAGAGAAAAAATTATATTAATACGAGGAGTGGTATAAATAAAAGTAGGAGGCTTCACCTTGTCCTCATACAATGTGTTGTCCATTATTGTACAGGGTCTACAAAAAAAGCCAGCTAACAAGATTAGAGTAGCCTGGGGGATATCAAATTGAACTAAATTTTCTAAATAACTGGAGTTGAGAAATGAACTGTTTTGGAGCACTGTCCAAAAAATGAGAAAGCCAACTGAAGACAAGTATGCATTAGGCTCATTGCAGATGAGCAAGTAACAACCACATTTGCTCATCACATCATCAGAAATGTTTCAGTACACACATTGTGACATTACAGCAACAATATTGTGCAATAATAATCGACTGGAAGGCAAACTGGTGCAGCTATAAGCTGAAGAAATCAGGCAGTGTGGCTGCTACATAGTAAACCAATGATTACATTAACTGTTATTATTGACTGAAGATTTCTATATTCAAGTGAAAGGGCTCTTGCCAGGACACAAAGCATTTGCTGTATAATTCTATTTCAAGTTTTTAATGACCACATATGAGAAAAAATTCCCCCAGTAGAACACAAACATAAAATAATTTAACAGTGATGAGTCTTTATGCCATTTCGTAGTTGATCCTGGTATGAAGCAAAATTTTTCAGGCTCTTTAAACTGTGTAGATCTCTTCTTAATCTTACCACAGTACTCTTAGCAAGTTGGATATCATATTTCAGGGTACTTCTTCACCTCTTCAATAAATGGATCCACATTCAAACTGGCTGCATCCATGGCAGCTGTTTCAGGGCTGCAAACAAATGTATGCTGCCCAGTTCTCCCACAACAGCTGCTGCTGCACTAAAAATTAATGCCATTAGTTTGTTAAGGAGATAAGCTGTACTGCAGAAACAGCAGTGCACCAAGATAGTAGACATGTTTCACTATAAGGTGCAATGTTATTAATAACGAAATCTAAAGAAAACATGTTTTAGTTTGTGATAATTTACAGAGAGAATGAATGAAATTTTAGTGAAGTATAGCAGCCACAGCAGCAACTTAGTCCAGTGCTTCCCAACCTTCCTGAAATCATTACCCTCGATTAACATTACAGGGTATTACTACAATAACAATTTCAGTGTACAATGTTACCCATTGCACAAGATTTAAAGTTGACTATTATTGTGTACTGCTGGAAGTTAACTGGACTGTACTTCATTACCTGAAAGGTTACATATTGAAAGGATGCAATAGTTACACTTGTGGCAGTTGAATCAATGGTAGGTTGTTGGAAAAGTAAAAGCTGTAATCATGCAAATAAATATGGTTGCCAGCCTAATTAGGCAAAAGTAATTTCAAGCAGATGAACAGAAAATCAAGTAAATTAACTGCTGTTAAACTTTGGTTCAAACAGAAATTTATTAGATAAATGGACCCGAAATCAGCAGCATGTTCTATCATGTATTAGCAGAATGATTATTTGTGCTGCTATCTGGTTAAGTTTAATGGCAACAAACTCCTTCACACCAACATGCACCATCTGTTTTAGAGTGTGTAAAATAATGCTAATTACAATGTATCACCCAACAGAAGAAAAATACTGATAATTTTGACATGAAGTGACACTAATACTTTGTCACTGAAAGACAGTAATTTTGAAAAAGTTACCAGGCTATTATATGAGTCCATGCTGGAAAGTAACACCTCCAGGTTTTTTATGTGACAACTCGTAAAGCTTTTAAAATAAACTTTGTTAACATTCTGTATCTTTTCTCTTCATGTCTGCATACTTTCTTCTGAACATACTGATAGTCACCCTGGTGATGAACACATTTATCCCAATGAAAGACCATTTTGTTGATACCATCACTGCATAATGTTTCACTTTG
This sequence comes from Schistocerca americana, assembly GCF_021461395.2. Classification (NCBI taxonomy): domain Eukaryota; kingdom Metazoa; phylum Arthropoda; class Insecta; order Orthoptera; family Acrididae; genus Schistocerca; species Schistocerca americana. The sequence continues at coordinate 91,647,847 of NC_060124.1, read as the reverse complement.
TTGATGAAGCCACAACCTCACATCTGGTTTCACTGCTTCACTACGATCAAAGTCTCCAGTCATCGAAGGGGTTCTTTAAGCTTTGGGAAAACATAAAAAATCGATATTCACATGTTGGGACTTTATAGAGGATGATCAATGACAACCTGAGATGTTGGATTACTGCAGATGTTGCAGCACTCATGTTTGGTGTGGCATTTCCTTGTTGAAGGACAGGGTACTCCATATGTGGATTAACTCTTCATATCCAAAACTTGATAGCACACTGTTTCTCACACACTGATGTAGTTACGTTACATGCCACCATGTTACATCCTGCAATTCAGTGCCTTCTGCAAATGTGTAGACATGTAAAATAAAGATTTCAAATATTAATAGCATTTTTTTTTATTTGAAAAGCCTTAAAAATTCTTACATAAGAAGTTCAGAGACATTTCTTTGCAGCACGCCCTTATACTAACTTGGCACTATTAGTATTCATGGAATGCATATAAGCTTTTGTATTGTACAGAACATGAGTGATATATGGGGATCTACTATAGTTGCCACTTATATTTTCAATTGTGACTCTGTACCAACTTTCACCATAAAATACTAAATCATTGTCTCATCAAGTGGAAGGGAAGGGGCTGGGAGGGGGGAGGGGGGGGGGGGACAGGTCTAATGACATGGTTTTACACTAAAGCCCATAACATGACACAAGAACAGTAGGCTCATAAACACAGATACACAATCAAAAGCCACAATCAAACCTGTAATATAAATGAAGACAGTATAGGCCTTTGAAATGTTATGACCTACACTTGGTTTTTGTAACCACTGTTCCACTATGCAACATTTAATTACTGTGCCATGATTTCAATGATAATTTCAATTCATCATTTCAAATAAGCATTTTTATACACTTATTCTTTTGCTATAATTTCGCATAGGCCCTTTGATAACCATGTGGAACATCTGTCAGGAATGGCTAATTAACCTATTTAAAAAATCCTTACTCCATTAAATTTAGCAAAATTTTTAAACAATACTGATTGAATAGTTCATTAGCTTTGAGAAAAACTTGGAATATCTAATTAACAGGAAAAGGACCTTATCAGGGTAAATGATTGAGGATAAATCAGGGTCCAAGACACAAGTTAAAACTGTGACACACATTATTTGAGATTTTGGAAGACTTCGGGTATGTGTGTTTAAATATAAAGTTAATATTTACTTTGGAAGAAGGTGGTTACAGTGGCGCTCTTCTGTGGCATTGGAACAAAACTGTGTAATGTGACCATGGCTTCTTGACATCAGAGTCCCACATTTCAGAGCAAACCAACAACTGATTTGATATAACAACAAATAATAGTTCACATCTGAGGCATATTTGTTTCACTTTTACTGCAATTCTTGCTTTTCTAAGCACTCAGTATGTTAGCTCTTTCAATGCTGGCCACAGCATTGATAGATAGATAGATAGACTGATTGATTGACTGACTGAGTGATATGTTGATAGACCGATTAGTCAACTGGTCGATTAATTGATACATGGATAGATCAACAGACCGAATGGTGTATCAATTGATTGGTTAGTCGATCAGTTGATCAAATGGTTGATCAGTGGATTTGTCAACTGGTCAATCAATGGATTCATTGAATGGTTAATCTAGGTGATTGATCAGTTTCATCATTTTTGTAAGTAGTTACAAATTGGCATTGGAAAAGCAAATTTTTGTGAGATGATGAGATGAGACAACATGAATTTATGTGTGATGATTATGAATTGTATGTCTGTGCCAAATAGGCTTCTTGTGCCGCTTTGGATGGAAGCACCTTTTATATTCCAGCCTAAACTTCTTGGTTGAAAAGCAATTTCCCTTCAGCTTATTTCTCATACACTCCATGACAAAAAATACACACCACAAAGGAATTATCTTAATGGGATGGAACTTGGTAGTTGTGTTATTGACATACAGATGAGCAAATCATTAAAAATTCAGAAAAATTGGAAGATTTATTTCAGACAAGCAGCTTCACAAATTGCAAAGTCAGAATCACGCTGGTCCACCTCTGATCCTTACACAGGCAGTTATTTGGCTTGCTATTGGTTGTGGAGTTATCGGATATAATCCTGCATGATATCATGCCAAATTTTATCCAATTAGTGAGTTAGATCATCAAAAGCTCAGGTTGGTTAGAGAGCCATGCCTATAATGCTCCAAATGTTCTGAATTGGGGCAATGATAAAGCAACCTTGCTGACCAAGATAGGGTTTGACAAGCACAAAGACAAGCAATGAAACATTTGCCGTGTGTGGGCAGATATTAACTTGTTGAAATGTAAGCCCCGGGTGGCTTCGCTCAAAGAACAACAAAACAAGGCAAAGGAAATCATTGATGTACTGGTGTGCTGCACGGGTGCCAAGGATGACAAGCAAATGGGTCCTGCTATGAAATGAAATCTCACCCCAGGCTATCACCCCTGGTTGTTCAGCTGTATTGCACATGACAGTCAAGTTGGTAGCCCACCACTGCCCGAGGCATCTCAGGACATGTTTGCTGCTCATCATGGATCAGTTCAGTGTGGGATTCATCATTGAAGACAGTTCTATTGTAGTTAATGAGATTCCAGGTTAAAGATGTGTCTGGAGGTGTCCTGGACAGGGCGGCATACCAATCTGACAGTTTCCTGCCACACAGCCCACTAACTAAAAGTGATTTCCAGTTTTATTTTCTCTGTGTAACCAGTTTCAGCATAACATTACACCATCCTCAGGCTACCCAACTGACATGTAGGAGAAATCCTATCTCTCGTACAGTCAAAATAGGGGCCAGTGTACAGTCACTGGTATCTGTAGATTTCTTCTTAAGACTATGATCCCTTCAACCATCACTTACTGATGTAATGTAATGCTGAAACTTGTTACACAATTTAAATAAAACTGGAAATTTAGATGGCTGAAGACATTCTGATTTGACATTTTATATTTATTTCTCCTGCAACCATCTTGTATAAAGATTGACTTACAGAGGCTAGGAATTACAGCCTGCAGTGCTATTTCATTTTGTAGCAGAGTCCTTTGGTTGTCATCCACAGCACATCAACTATATTCTATGCCCCATTTTGTTGCCTCTCATAACAAGCCACAGTGGACTTACATTTCAGCAAGGTAATGCCTGCCCGCACACAGTGAGAGTTTCTGCTGCTTGTCTAAATGCTTGCCAAACCCTACCTTGGCCAGAAAGGTCACTAGATCTCTGCTCGATTGACAGCACTTGGAGCATAATGGACAGGGCCCTCCAACCATCTCAGGATTTTGATGATCTGATGCACTAGTTGGACAGAATTTGGCATGACGTCCCTCAGAATGACATCCAACCAATGCCAGGCTGAATAATTGATTTCATAAGATCCAGAGATGGACCAATGCATTACTGACTTGCTCAATGTGTGGAGTTCTTTCTCATGAATAAACACTCCAACCTTTTCTGAAATTATAATTATTTGTTTGTCCATGCACATCATATCTACCAATTTACATCCCATTTGGATAGTTTCTTTGTGATGTGTCTTTTCTTTTTTCTTAGGGTATACACAGTCCTACAATCCCAAAGAATGAACTAGTTGTTTATACAATAATTTAGTACATACATGCCACAAAAGAACTTAGTTTTAAAAAAGCACATTTACAAAACTGTTTTCTTGTTACATGAAGTTATGGAACAAGAAAAATTACTTTCATACATTTAAAGCCAAAGAACATACATAACACAGATCTTACAACATCTGTAAGAAACTTAGAGATTACATAAATGCATCCCCCTTGATATCAGATATCAGTGTTAAAAGTTGAAAAAGATATTAGCTAGAACCCCCTCCCTTCCTGCACCATCACCAACATTTGCACTTAACTAAACATTAGGAAGAAAAGACTTTTCCTTGAAAACTTTTATTTTTTAAAACTGGGTAATATAAATAGTATTTAGGATGGAGTGTAACAATACTATGAGAAGGAAAGTTGCTACCCACCATATAGCAGAGATGCAGACTTGCAGATAGGCACAACAAAAAGACTCTCACAATTACATCTTTCAGCCATTAAGGTCTTTGTCTGCAATACTCACAACTCTCTCTCTCTCTCTCTCTCTCTCTCTCTCTCTCTCTCTCTCTCTCTCTCTCTCTCTCACACACACACACACACACACACACACACACACACACACACACACACACACACACACACGTGTGTGTGTGTGTGTGTGTGTGTGTGTGTGTGTGTGTGTGTGTGTGTGTGTGTGTGTGTGTGTACCTTGTCTACTGCAGTAACCACTGACAACTTGGGAAAGGCATTTTCCTAAGATATTTGAGAGAGAGAGAGAGAGAGAGAGAGAGAGAGAGAGAGAGAGAGAGAGAGAGAGAGACACAGACAGACAGACAGACTGACTGACTGACTGACCGACCATGGACACCTCTCCTCCCACTGCCAGTGAAAATTTTTTTCTACCACTTGATTTGAACAGGCTTACACCCAGGTAAACTGTCACAATACAAGCATGCATTAGTGTCCTTGGCCATTGAGCTTGGTTGCGTTAAGGTTGGTGTTTCAAAAAAATGTAATTATTGGTGTCTTTTAGTCATAAAATAAAGTTAAAAGCAGTGATCTTTTAAAAATAACTTTTAGTGACTGTAATGCAACTGAACCCTTTTGTTTTTACATCCATATTTGCATTTACATAGATACTCCGAAAGCCACCATAAGGTGTGTGGCATGGGGTACCCTATACAGCTACTAGCCATTTTGTTTTCTGTTCCACTGAGAAATAGTGAGGGAGAAATGACTGTTTATATACCTCCATACGAATCCAATTTCCTCATACCTTATCTTTGTGGTCTTTATGTGCATTGTATGTTGGTGGCAGTAGAATCATTCGACACTCTGCTTCAGATGCAGGATCTCTAAATTTTCCCAAAAGTAGAAGTTGCCATGTCTCTGCAATATCCTTTCTTCCAGGAGTGCTAGTTCTACAAGGTCTGCAGAAGGGCTTCTGTGAAGTTTGTTGAAGGTAGGAGATGAGGTACTGCCAGAACTGAAGCTGTGTGGACAGGCCGTGAGTTGTGCTCAGGTAGCTCAATTGAGCACTTGGCCGCGAAAGTCAAAGGTCCCAATTTTGAGTCTCAGTCAGACACACAGTTTTAATCTGGCAGGAAGTTTTCCAAAAGTGTTTTTCAAAAAGAAAATTGCCTTCTCTCCACTGATTCTCATTTGACTTCCCAAAGCATCTCTGTAACAATTACGTGTTGTTTGAACCTACTGGTAACAAATCCAGCAGCCACCTCTGAACTGCTTTGATATCTTCCATCAGTGCACCTGGTACAGATCCCCCAACATTTGAGCAGGACTCAAGAATAGATTGCACCAGCATCCTATATGTGTTCTCTTTTACAGGAGAACACTTGTTTCTGAAATTCTCCCAATAAACTGAAGTTGACCATTCACCTTCCCTACCCTCAGATACTTATATTTTATCTTTCAGGGGTAATTATCCCCAAGGTTGTAAATGAAAGGCTTAGTCAGACAAAACCATACTCCAAGCAATGCATGAAGATGTTCACTTATCAGACAAACTTCTCCATGCATGCTGCTGATCAGCTGTCACTTTATGGCGATAGCTGCACAAAGTGCCTTCCTGACTTACAGTTATCTGGAAAATTTTGCTTGATTCATCACCCCACACCCTGCTGTGACCCTATCAGATTGTTTCTCTCCACCGTATATTTTAATGGATGACAAGCAAGGTTGCTACTAGCAGGTGGATAAGTTACAAAGAAGGAACCAGGTGTAAGATGATTCAAATCCTTGTGGCGGAAAAAATTTTCACTGCCAGTATTTGGTGGTTCAGCAAGGGAGGAGAGGTGGTGGCATAAAGTTCCTGATCACCAGACGTTGTGCCAAGATCCTAGTTTAAATGCCAAACCTCTCCGCCGTCTCCCATGAAGTAAGAGCATGTGACACTGTTGATGGTGATACATTTGTCAGATGCACGAGCATGTGAGAGCACATGCACGCACGCGTGCGCACTCTCTCTCTCTCTCTCTCTCTCTCTCTCTCTCTCTCTCTCTCTCTCTCTCTCTCTCTCTTTTACCCCTTTTATTTTTCCTTCTTTTTTACATAGCATACATTGTATGAATATTTCAAAACACCAGCACATTGAGGAAGTTTTCAAACTGCAGCATTTTAGGTCTGAATTTGTCATAAACAATGAAAGGAAAGTACATATCAGTTGTCAAGGGCTTCCCATGTGTGATGCTTTCAGTACTATAGTTTGTGTGTTTCATAGCACACTGTTTGTGCTATGTCACAATGCTGCTCTATCGAAAGTGTGTGGTATATGAATATAATAGAGGGAAACATTCCATATGGGAAAAATATATCTATAAACAAAGATGATGTGACTTACCAAACGAAAGCACTGACACGTCGATAGACGTGTCTATCGATGTGCCAGCGCTTTCGTTTTATGTATATATATGATGTGACTTACCATACGAAAGCGCTGGCAGGTCAATAGAAACACAAACAGATTCTGAGGTGGGAAACTAGGAGATTGGATAGTTTTTTGAGGTGGAGGGTGGCATGTTGTTCTAATTTACGGTTGGCCTGTAGGAGGATGCTCTGAACAGCCAGTGTGGATGTGGGAGAGGAAAGATTAAGGACTTTTATTAAGGATAGGAGTTGACGGGTGTGTTCATTGGCTGAGTTGATGTGTAGGTGAAGGATTAGGTGGGTGAGGGCAATGGATTGTTCAGTTTGGAACTGGTATAGGGACTGATGGAAAGAACGGTTGCAGCCAGAGATGGGATCTTTAAGTGTGAGGCCTTTGGGGGTAATGCCAAATGTCAGACAAGCCTGAGAAAATAGAATATTGGAGTGTAATCTGGATAGGGTGAAGGCATGTTTGCAGAGGGAATCCTTCACCTACACATCAACTCAGCCAATGAACACACCCGTCAACTCCTATCCTTAATAAAAGTCCTTAATCTTTCCTGTCCCACATCCACACCGACTGTTCAGAGCATCCTCCTACAGGCCAAAGGTAAATTAGAACAACATGCCACCCTCCACCTCAAAATACTATCCAATCTCCTGGTTTCCCACCTCAAAGTCTGTTTGTGTTTCTATCGACCTGCCAGCGCTTTCATATGGTAAGTCACATCATCTTTGTTTTTAAATATATTTTTCCCGCGTGGAATGTTTCCTTCTATTTTTATATATATATATATATATATATATATTTCCCACTTGGGAAAAATATATCTAAAAACAAAGATGCTGTAACTTAAGCATTGGTATGTTGATAGGAGACAATAAAAAAACACACAAACACACACACAAATTTTAAGCTTTCGCAACCCACAGTTGCTTCACCAGCAAAGAGGGAAGGAGAGGGAAAGACAAAAGGATGTGGGTTTTAAGGGAGAGGGTAAGGAGTCATTCCAATCCCGGGAGCGGAAAGACTTACTTTAGGGGGAAAAGGGACAGGTATACACTCGCCCCCGCGCCCCCCCCCCCCCGCCCCCTCCCACACACACACACACACACACACACACACACACACACACACACACACACACACACACACACACACACACACACACACATCCATCAGCACATATACAGACACAAGCAGACATATGTGAAGGATTGGAATGACTCGTTACCCTCTCCCTTAAAATCCACATCCATTCATCTTTCCCTCTCCTTCCCTCTTTCCTGATGAAGCAACCGTGGGTTGCGAAAGCTTGAAATTTGTGTGTGTGTGTGTGTGTTTGTGTGTTTTTTATTGTCTCCTATCATCATACCAATGCTTTCATTTGGTAAGTTACAGCATCTTTGTTCTTATATATGCTGTAACTTACCAAATGATTCAAATAATGAGATTTGTAAATAGAGCCTTTAAACAGTGTTTACCACATAATTCAGGTGCAGTTGCCTGGTGAAATTGTAGGATAATTGATACCATCATAAACTATAAAGAGAAAGGTAGCTGCTTCCATCCCCCCCCCCCCCTTTTGTCTTATAAAAGATTCAGGATCTTTCTTATACATTCAACAGAAGTATGTTATTTATCATAAATAATGTACTTGCTGCAATTCTTGTTGCATAGGCCAATGCCTGGAATGTGGCCAGAAATCTTAACATGCCTGACAGTCTGTCTGAAAGTAAACTAAAGTTACACACTTGAAGTTTTTGCTATTATGAAACTTTCTGTAAAATTTATATACCTGCAGACTGCCTCACATTTGTATCTTATAGGTAAACATCTTTTTCAACAGTGGTGAACTGCTTGAGGCGAGTTCCTCTTCCATTTTAATAAAACTGTGAAACAAATCCCAATTTTGAAACCCACATGAGGAAGTACGATACTTCAGTGATGGTAATCAATACAGCTTTGAAAATATGAATATGATGCATGCACAGTCTGACATCAGACTCAATATTTTAACAATATTCAATTTAAAACCAAATATGAAATGGATATTCAGATGTATTAATGACTAACTTCTATTGGTATGTAGCTCAGATCATTACAAAGCATTATGTAGTGTCCCCTAACAGCAGTTTGGTCTTCAAGCTATTGATGAAACTGCACTCTTCTTCACAGTTTTCTCTGCTGTTTCTCAACAACTACTAACAGAGTTAAGGTTTGTGCACCAGATGCTGCTGAAGAGTATTGTGGTCACAAATCATGATGAGGAGCAATTTGTTCCACAAGATGTCAGGAGGTCATTTCAGAGTGTACAACAGCCTTTATGGACCCCATATCTGTGGAGCTTCATAATGAGAAACACATTCCACCTTTATAGTTATATTTTCAATTGCTGTAAGGGTGATTTGATAAGTCTGGTAAATTTTCACGAATGAAGGAACAGATTTGTTACCTCTCCACACTTTATTACTCCAAGGCATGTACAAATAATTTCAACAGTGAACAGTATACAGTTCATTGTTGACAACCATATGAATTGGTCAGTGTGGTGACTGTGGCTGAGAAAGGAGAAAATAAAGTTTTGTTTGAACAGTTGGACCACTGCCCAAAATAAAAGAGATTTGGCTGAAGTTTATATGAACTCTGTGCTATCATTGAAGACCATTAACTTTTGGATTAATGGATGTAAGTAAATGTACTCTGGTCGTCCAGGTCAGGTCACCACTGACAAGATCCATGATGTGGGAAAGGGTAACAAAAAAAGCTGAATAAAAATTCGTGAGCTTGCTGATCTGGATACATCATTACACACCAGAGTCAAAACGACAGTCAAAACAATGGACAAAAGCTGGTGAAAGTGAGGTGATGGCCAATGTGCTTCCCCCCCCCCAAGGAATAATACTCATAGATTACTTTGAAAAAGGCTGAACCATAGCTGGACCCTATTATGCTTTATTGTTGGTGCATTTGAAACTTGCATTGGCTGAATAAATGCCAAGAATGGCACAAAAAGTGCTCTTTCATCAGGATGCTGCACCATCCCACACTTCAGCTGTAACAATGGCGAAAGTGTGCAAATTGTGCTTTGAATTTGTTCCTCTTCCTCCCTCTTCCCCATACTTTGACTTCTTCCTGTTCACTAACTTGAAACTGTGGCTTGCTATGAATTTTCATCAAATGAGGAAATGACAGTTGTAGCCGATGAGTATTTTCCAAAGTTTGACAGAATGGATTTTTCTGACAGGATGAGAAAGCTGGAGGGTAACTGGATCAAGTGTACATCCCTCAATGGATACTATGTCAAGAAGTAAGGCAAGTTGTTTACGTAACAACAAATATACAGAAATTGTTTATGAAACTTATCAAACCACCCTCGTATATAACTGATTTGTGGTCTAAATTCTTAAAGAAAAAACATGGGAATGCAAACTAAAATGCTTCAAAAAGTAGTAAGTGTACTAGGAAAATATTCAAAAATGTAAAGTATAGGAACTTTGATCTGATTCCTAAATTTAACTAGACCACCAACCCATCAGGGCCCAATGTGCTAAATCAGTTCATAGACAGTCAGTCTATTCAGATGTTTCAAAGAGCTAACAAACCAGTAAATAGTCTAGGCAGTGTGGAGAGTATTGAAAATCATGAGCAGGTCATTCATTCTCAAGCCATACATGACTGAGAAAAAATAACACAAGTTATTATTCAAATATGCTGTAGAATTATTCAAATATGCTGTAGAATGACCAGAGCAAAATCTGTAATATTTGATGATGACACAAACATACTAATTGATGGTTCAAACTAGGCCTTACCTAATACATCTCTGATAGTATCTAAATATTCCTTCTACTGTTTCACAGAAAACACTTAAATCCTAATGTCACAGAGGTTCATATTCTGCATATTCAAATGTAACCTGCAAACTCCAGATTGGACATTAATGTTCACATACTAAATGAAACACTGTATGTAAAATTCTCTGGTATCCAGTTTGATAGAAAGTTGAGAGCAAATGCATAGATAAATTAATCAAGATGCTCAGTTAAACATATTTTGTTCATATAGAATATTGATGATGGTAGTACATTGTGTTATTACGGAAATATTTTATTTAAAAAAATATTCAGAATTTATGTTGTTGTTGTTGTGGTCTTCAGTCCTGAGACTGGTTTGATGCAGCTCTCCATGCTACTATACAGTAAAGCTGCATGTCCTCGGGAAAAATTACGGATGTAGTTTCCCCTTGCTTTCAGCCGTTCGCAGTACCAGCACAGCAAGGCCGTTTTGGTTAATGTTACAAGGCCAGATCAGTCAATCATCCAGACTGTTTCCCCTGCAACTACTGAAAAGGCTGCTGCCCCTCTTCAGGAACCACATGTTTGTCTGGCCTCTCAACAGATACCCCTCCGTTGTGGTTACACCTACAGTATGGCCATCTGTATCGCTGAGGCACGCAAGCCTCCCCACCAACGGCAAGGTCCATGGTTCATGGGGGGTCAGAATTTATGACTCATACAAAATATGTGCAAATGGCATTTTCAGTGAGCTAAAGCTGTTTATCTTTAAAGTAACAGAGCTTGTTTGAAATCCCTCAATCTCCTCTTCTCAACAAACATCTTACTTTTCCAAAATATTTATATTTTGAAAGTTATTCATATTCAAAAGTTTATGTTCCATAAGGTACCAATCTTAACTAGTGATTATTTCCAAAATTCTGTACCATATTTGTGTAGAATGGAGTTTCTTGGTGTAAAATGCCTACGTTCACTAGAGTAATGAGTTATTTTGTTAGATGTTCCATTTAAAAAATTTAACTTTGTTGAGACATTTTCATGGGCTTTGGGAATAACCACATACTTAGAAATCACCTTTACAACTTAGTACCTATTATTTTTGCTTCTCTATGTTTGTACAATTCACGGTTAAATAGAGTTGCTTCTTTACCTACTGCATCTTTGTGTTCTCTATCTTATTATTGATTGTGTCAATATTTAAAACTTAATAACAAATCTTGATGTTTAATTTGCACACAACTGAAACTAAGTTTTGTGTCAAGCACTGTAGTCTATCCCTGTTTCACTACCAAAACATAGACATTGTATTGTCATGACTTCCTGTTATATTACCAAAATATGTACACAGTGTAGTTGATCGTAAGTTAAAGTATATATTGACTTTGGAATGATATGGAATATGGAAGTCATGTGTTAATTGCTAATCCATGCTGGACTGTGGAAAATGTGAATCCACTTGGCCTATAAGAACGGTGACACTAGAGAAGTTTGTGATATGCTGCCTATGGATGTAGTTTGCCTACATGGTACAGATGTCTGGATTATCACATGTGACAAAACTTATCATCAAACAGGAAACACTTACTATAAATGAACATAGAGTGATCAAAAATCAGCTATGTTAGGTTGGTGTACCTATGTGTATGTTCATCACATCATTCAACAAATGGAAGACAGTCATTCATTTTCTTCACACTTACAGGATTTGTAAGTCAGGACTCCAAAATCACTTTCCTAAAGTAGTACAACACAGTTCTCAAATAGAATGGAAATACCACCTTTGCAAATTACATTTCCAACTACTTTTCACTACTGAGTACTTTATTTATTAACATAGTTGCCTACAACATAAAAGTCTAGTTGGTCTAATCATGAAGCCATTTGTAGAAAATTTATTTATTTATTTACACATTTATTTTTTTACTTGCATTTTAATTCCATATTTATTAAAAAATGAAAGCTATAATTAACAAACATTGAATCATGATTTTTTAATAAAAAATAGCATCTTTCTATATTAACATATGTGTCCTTGTCAACATGTACACCATCTTTCTATTCTTAATTACCGATTATGTAAAAGTAAATTAAAACTTTATAGACATTTCTGTATGTAAAAGTGGCATACAGTCCAAAGACTGGTTCAATGCAGCTTTCAACATTAGTCCATATGGTACATTGATAATAATGTTAGAGTATTTTATTTTCTATTTGAGTTTCACATCAAACTTAGTGTGAATACTCATATTTTCTTATAAATAGCTATTAAAAATGGTAAGATGCTGTTTTTATTTTCAAAAATTTTAGATTGGTATTTGTTAGTTAATATTTTATTTTGTTAATACATATGGAATTTAAATAACAGTATAAAAAAGTTTCTGTTAATGAGATTTAAATGTAAAGCCTTACAATCATTTAAGTCTTACGTAAAAGACTTAGTTACTGGCAATTATACTTGTAAAGTAGAAATATGTTGAATCTGACAGCTGCCAGAAATCAACTTATTTTTTAAGATGAATTTTCTTGAGAATTTTGTTGTTCTGCTTTGGTAAATTGATGTTCAGACACTGACCTTAAAATCCTATAAGCATTAAATAAATCAGAGAGTGTCAGTCCATGGACTATCTTGTTAGTAGCATCAACAAGATTATGAGACGGGTAGACTGCTACTCACCACAAAGGTGACGCATTGAGTTACAGGCACAATGCACTTTATTTATTTTATTTATTTATTCTCCGTGGACAAATACAAGGATTTTTTTGGATAGTTTACATATTGATTATTTCCCCTTATAACATTGTGGGAAACAATTATATACAATCGGTCTAACAGATAAAATGTTATGTTGCATTTTTAAAAAAATACTATTTATACAAATGAAAGTATTCTACTCCTCTGAGAGGAATTCCTTAATACTATAAAATCACTTATTGCTGAGGAACTCCTCAAAGGCAGCTTCCACTTAAGCTTTTTAATTTTTTTGGAAGTCTGTTATAAAATTTGATCCCCATGTAATAGGGGCTCTTGTCTGCACTTTTTGTATTATTTCTTTCCAGGTGATAATCATTGTCCCTCCTAGTATTGTACATGTGCACTTCTCTATTTAGATGATTGTACTGCTTGTATTTTAGCATCAGCTGAACAGTTTTATAAATATATAGTCATGGGAGTGTTAGTAATTTCTTAATTTTAAAAACTGCTTTGCAAGACTCATTATATCTAAGCTTACACATGATCCTAACTGCCTTTTTTTGAAGGATGAATACCCTATTTACATGCTTGGCAGCGGCACTTCCCCATACTTCAGTTCCATATGTGAGGTATGGATACACTAAAGCATTGTAGATTATATTCATTTGCTCATATTTAAGAAATTGTGACATTGTCCACATTGCATAAATTGATTTGCTAAGTTTTTGGCATAAGAAATCAATATGATGCTCCCAAGAGCGATGCTGATCTAACATTACACCAAGGAAGGAAGTTTTATCTTTCAATTTTATTTCTCAACCACCTTCAGACACAACACTCCGTTGCATTTCATCTTGTTTGTGGTGTATTTGAAATTCCTTTAGATTTGTTTTATTGATGTTTAAGCTTAAGTGATTGTTTTTGAAGTAGTTCTTCAATCCAAATAAGACATCAGAACAATTTTGGGCCAAATCATTCTCATTGGTTCCCCAGTTAAAAATGGTTGTGTCATCTGCATAGTTAAGTATCTTGCTGTTGTGTTCTGTGGGCAGATCATTAACATGCATTATGAACAATAAAGGACCCAGAACTGACCCTTGGGGCACACCATACTTTACTATAGCTGGACTGGAGCTGTACTTCTTAATAACATTGCCCACTTTGTGTGTGACTTGTGTAACCTGATTTCTGTTGTAGGTATGGCTGTATGAGACTTTTGGCTATTCCTCTAATACCATAAGTTTCCAGTTTCTCAAGTAGCAGCTCATGAGAAGCTGTGTTGAATGCACTTGATAAATCTAGGAACAAACATGCCACCCTTCCTTTTTCATCTAATTTCATGAGTATCGTATGTAAATCACATATGGCAGATGATGTTGAATAGCCTTTCCTAAAACCATGTTGGGTTTCTCGTAGCACTTTTTCTTTAACAAGAAAGTTTTCTAACCATAGTGAAATAATCTTTTCTAACACTTTGCTTAGTATTGAAATTAAGCTATTGGGTCTGTAGTTTTTGACTTTGTCGATACTACCTTTTTTGTGCAATGGCTAGACCATTGTACATTTTTATTCAGATGGAAACACACCTTTATTCATACTTTCATTGAAGAGGTGGACCAGAACATGTATGAGTGAATGTTTGCACCATTTTAATATAATGGAGGAGATTTCATCCCATCCCGTAGAGAATTTGTTTTACATTTTATTTATTATTCCCTCTACATCAGTTGAATGTGTTTCATATATAAATACTGATTTTTGTACCTGGTAAAGGAGTTCTGTGGTCATCAGTGTCAGAGGTCACACACATGTTACCTGAACTTATAAAGTGGGTGTTAAAAACATTGCTGATCATATAAGGATCTGACATATTTACACTATCAGTCGTTAGTTGGATATTGTTGACACTACGCTTTGGTTTTCTGCTGATTCTCTCATTTACACATTTCCATACTGATTTGTTTATGTTATTTGAGGTAGCAATTTTTTGCTGTATTGTTTCCTTTGTGTACACATTCAGTGCTTTTTTATAGGCTTTTCGACATGTTTGGTAGTTGTCTCTAGTTGATGTGTCCTGGAACTCTTTATATATTTTCCAAGTAATAAACATTTTCTTCTTCAGCTGTTTTACTTCTGAAGGAAGTCTTATACAGTTTTGAGTATATTTCTTTTTGAAAGTAACTGGACATTTTACATTGAAATGGGCAAAGAAAGTGCTATAAAAGTTATTCCATTTGTCTGCAATAATTTCTGCATAATATATATCATTCCATGTCTCAGACTGCAGTGCAGACCCCAACTTCTCTGAACATTATTCATTTGTACATCTTATTTCAATCATCTCATATGTACTTTGTGAATCATATATATTCAGTATTTCCATTGTCTGGCAAAGATGATCAGAGAGGTGAAGGTTTATTTTGTTTATTTATTTATTTATTCCTTCAAATCCTATATGTATAGAAAATATACAAGGATATTGGACATGGTTAGGTATTTACAAGATAAAATACAGTTTGTATTGCAATCCTAAGGACTAGAAGTAATTTAGCACAGATTCATAAATACAACAAACATTACAGGCAACATACAAAGTAGAATATTAATAATGCATCTTTATTTTTGTTGTTTGGCTTTTATATATTCTGTCAGACTGTAAAAGCAATGATCAATTAAATATGCCTTTACTTCAGCCTTAAAACTACAGAGTTTACCTATTGATTTAATATGTTTAGGTAGATTATTGAAAATCTTTATCCCAGTATGCAGTGTGCCTTTTTGGCACAATGATGTTCTCACCTGTTTCATATGAAGGTCAGATTTTTGCCTTGTATTGTGTGCATGTATATCTTCATTTTTTAATAAGATATCTGGGTGTCTATCGATATATTGTTTGATGAAAACTGATGTTCCGTAGATAAAAATGCAAGGAAGAGGAAGAACTGACAGTTTTTTGAATATGGGTCTGCATGATTTCGTATTGTTTACCCCTTCAATAATTCTTAGTATTCTCTTTTGCATCCTGAAAAGTTTAATACTTGTTGTTGTATTGCCCCAGAAGATTATGCCACTTGTTGTTGTATTGCCCCAGAAGATTATGCCATATTTAATTACAGAATGCACATAGGAGCAATATACATTTAACGGGCTGGCTTCGCTGCAACAAGTTTTTAAGATCTGTATCATGTAACAGGTTTTGCTTAGTTTTCTTTGCAAATATTCAATGTGTGCCTCCCATTTTGTGTTGTTCTGGAGCCAGAGTCCCAGAAATTTAGTGCTGTCAACACTTTCAAGAACTCTGTCCCTAAGTTCTATTTCTATGTTTGGGTGGTGTCTTCCTTTTACATCATAGAAGTTCAGTGCCACTGTCTTTTCTTTGTTTATAATTAGCTTGTTGTAGCTGAACCACTGTTCTACACTGTTCATTGTTTGGATAGTGGAGTCTTTTAGTTTTTCTTCTGTTTTACCACTAATAAGGAAGCTTGTATTGTCTGCAAATTGGAGGATAGTTTGGCAATACTTGTTGTACACAAGATCATTGACATAGAGGAGAAACAGAATGGCTCCTAACACTGATCCTTGAGGGACACCATATTTCACATTTTTCATATCCTGAATAGTAGTAGCTGATTTTGTTATGGTCAGTATATTGCACTTCAACCACCTGTTTGCGACCACATTGGTATGTCTTGAGCCACTCATTGGATATACCTCTAATTCCTAATCGGTCAAGCTTCTGCAGTAGGGCATTATGGTCAATGACATCAAAAGCTTTAGATAAATCAAGACATATGCCTGTCACAAACTCACTTGCATCCAATTTAGTATAGATTTCATTAAGAAATTCAAATATTGCACTTTCAGTTGAACAGCCTTTCCTGAAGCCATGCTGTGAAGGAGAGAGAATTTTATTTTTATTTAAGAAATCAGACAGTCTCTTATAACAAACTTTTTCTAAAATTTTTGAAAATACAGACAGTAGGGCTATTGGTCTATAATTTGAAACACATTCTGGGTTTCCTTTTTTGAACAGTGGTTTCAGTTTTGCTGTTTTTAAGCATGAAGGAAAGTTTCCTGATGCCAGTGAGTTGTTGCACAAATGTGTCAATGGTTCAGTTAAGACAAGACAGCATTTTTTAATAATTGGATCTGGTATTCCATCAATTCCACATGAGTACCCTGTTTTCAAGGTTTTTATTACTGATAAAATTTCTTCAGAATTTGTGGGTGAAAGGAACAAAGATGTAGACGCATTTCTTATACTATTCCAGTCCACTCACCAACTGTTCACTTATGTTTGCAAAATATTTGTTGAAGGTCCCTGCAATTTCTGTTGGGCAAGAAATCATTTGTCCTTCACAACATAAATTCATATTTTTATATTGTTTAGTTTCACTTGTTGTTTGATTTTTTATAACTTCCCATATAGCTTTAGATTTGTTTTTTGAATTTTCAATGTATTTGTCATTTGCCATTGTTTTAGCTTTCCTTACAACATTTTTGAGGATCCTCTTGTAATTCTTCAGGTACAAATGAAATTCATAAGGTATGTTCTGTGTCTTTGCTATATCATGTAATCTTCTTTTCTCTGCACAAGATATTCTAATACCTGTTGTAATCCATTTGTTCTTTTTGAAGTTAGGTTGACATTTTTGCTTTTTTAATGGAAATGCAGCTTCAAAGTATGACATGAAGATTTCCATGAATTTTTCAAACTTTTTGTTAGTATTTTCACAAGTATACACTTCATACCAAGTTTCTTCACTTAGTCTCTGTACAAAAAGGTTTATTTGTTTGTTAGTGAATTTCCTTGTTTCTTTTACAAGTTCCTCTTTCTCAGTTGTTTCACTTGGAGTGTGCAAATCAATAAACTGCGCATAGTGATCACTGAAGCCAGTATTAAGATTTCTGCACAGAAATTGTGATCTACATTTGTGTTTACTAATATCTGATCAATTGTTGAGCTAGTTGTTGGTGTAACTCTTGTAGGAGAGTCTATGGTGGTTTTTATGTTATATGTTTCCAGTAGGGTCATCAAGCTTTGCTGGTCTTTTGAGATTTCTTGAAACTCTTTGAGATTTCTTGAAACTCAATACTAAAATCTCCACATATGATCACTGTTTTGTTGAAGTTTTTTTTAGTACTTAAAACTGCTTCTAGTTGATGACAGAAATCATTTAGGTTCCCATCAGGGCTCCTATATACACAGATGATTATTAATTTTAATGCAGAGAGCTCAACTGTGGATACTTCAAAAATTTTCTCTTCAGCTAAGAGTTCAATGGGTTTTATGTTACAATAATCAATGCCACTTTTAACAAATATACATGACCCTCCATGACTGGATGTAATTCTAGAAAAATGATGATGAAAGATTGAAGTCTGGAAGTTTTGTGACTGCCATTGCATCTTTAGGCAGCCAGTGTTCGGTTATACACATCACAGAAACGTTTTTTAGCTCATCAGTACATAAAATTTCAACTTCACTTAATTTGTTTAGCAATGATTGGATGTTTTGATGAATCAGCATGAAATTAAAGGATTTGTTAGGCTTTGGCATATTGTTAGACTTTGGCATATTTAATTGATCACTTACCTTTACCTTGTCATTAAAAAATCAGTCAGGTATGCTGGAAGTACTGCTTTTATTTTCCCGACTGCACCTATTCTTCTGTTATCATCTGCAGCAGAGTTTTCTTCTGTGTCTGGCTCCCCTGGTAGTTGTTCGGCCGCTGCTCCTACTGTTGATAATATTGCTGCTGGTGTTAGAGCTGGATCTGCAATTGGTAGAGCTGTTACTGCATTCATTGTTGTTGCTGTGCCTGAATATTGGAGGCACCTAGTTCCTTCTTTTGTTGTTGCTGTTGGTGAGTGAGGTCTTGCTGGCATTGTTTCCTTCAGATATTTGGGGGGCCAATCCAGGACGATTTTGCTTTTGAGTGTTTGATGCCTCTTGATGATAATTTCTTCAATTTTTCCGACGAGCAGTTTTTTCTCCATATTGTTAACGTGCAACCCATGTAATGTGTGGAATCTGCACCCAATATTGTTAACATTTATGAGTTCTACATTTCTGAAATGTTTGCAAAGTAATGAAATTTGTTGGTTGGCATTGATTATTTCTTTATTTACGCATGACCAAGACGGTAAGTCATGCTGATGTGGAATGTTCAGCACTAAAACATTTGTGTGTGTCAACTGTCCTAAGCACCTTTTTAGTTCTTGTTTTGCTTTGTGGGTTTCGTTTTTGTATACGTCATTTGACCCACCAATTAGCACAACAAAGTCTTCAGAGGATAAGTCAGCAATGTCTGTGGATCGTACTTGATTGCAAACTTCCGACATAGAAGCACCAGGCTTTATATAAGCGATTGTTTGTAAACTGGACTGACCGTTCAGAAGGCGAGCAAATCCACGACCATGACTGTCTGCCATCAAAACTACTTTTCTTCGTTTAGGTTTCTCTGCATGTTTAGAAGACTCGCCGTCATTATGGCCAAACAATTTAGTATCAGCACTGGACAAATACATGATATTAGGGTCACGCAAGTGTACAGGTCTTTCAGTTTCATTTCCTTCCATAACAGTAGTTGCATTGTTAGGCGTTCTTTTGGATGTATCACTCCGCGTATTTGTAATTTCATATTCAGCTCGGAAGCTAGTTTTATCACATGCACAATGTTTCTTATCTTGCACGGTTGATTGCACACTGAACCTGCTTGTAAACGTGATGTTAGGCTCATACAATAAGCTTTGTTGAGAATGAGGCACTTTGTTTTTCACTTTGCCTGGAATTTCATGGTTACTGTGAGGCAAGTTTGATGTAGGTTCACACTTTCCAGACGTAAGTTTTTTTAGTTCGCTCATCAGAGTATTAATGGTTGGTTGCAGACTACTTACATGATCATTTAACTTTCTGATTTCATCACTACAATTCGTGCACATGCTGCTTTTATTGGTGTAATTTTCACTTTTTTTTCACATGAACACTATGCATATCGACACTAGTCAACTCTGCAGTTATCTAAGTTGGTGTAAAAGTGTTCTATACAGCTGGAGAAGTCTTTAGTTAGTGTGGTTGGCCCATTAAGCCTGTTTGACAAATTATAGCTACACAGAATATCATTTACTTTTTGATAATCTTTAGTATACTTTAAAGAATCTATATTAAAATCACCAGCTATAACAATACCTATGTTCTTATACTTATTACATACAATTTCTGTCATTTTTTCCATGTTTTGTAAGAAATTGTCCACAACACTACTAGGAGATCTGTACAGAGCTACAACAATCAGGGGCACTTTGTTTACCAACAGCTTTATTGCTGAAATTTCAAATGTCATTCCACACTATGTGATAAAATCCAGTTTTATTGCTGAAATTTCAAATGTCATTTCCACACTAAGTTATGTGATAAAATCCAGTTTTTGATATGTACCGGGTGATCAAAAAGTCAGTATAAATTTGAAAACTGAATAAATCATGGAATAATGTAGATAGAGAGGTACAAATTGACACACATGCTTGGAATGACATGGGGTTTTATTAGAACCAAAAAAATACAAAAGTTCAAAAAATGTCCGACAGACGGCGCTTCATCTCATCAGAATAGCAATAATTAGCATAACAAAGTAAAACAAAGCAAAGATGATGTTCTTTACAGGAAATGCACAATATGTTCACCAACATTCCTCAAAAATAGCTGTAGTCGAGGAATAATGTTGTGAATAGCACTGTAAAGCATGTCCGGAGTTATGGTGAGGCATTGGCGTCGGATGTTGTCTTTCAGCACCCCTAGAGATGTCAGTCTATCACAATACACTTGCGACTTTAGGCAATAATCACACAGACTGAGGTCTGGGGACTTCGGAGGCCAAGCATGATGAAAGTGGCAGCTGAGCACACGATCATCACCAAACGACACGCGCAAGAGATCTTTGACGCGTCTAGCAATATGGGGTGGAGCGCCATCCTGCATAAACATCATACGTTCCAGCAGGTGTTTATCAGCCAGGCTTGGGATGATGCGATTCTGTAACATATCGGCGTACCTCTCACCCATCACGGTAGCATTTACAAAACCAGAATCATGTATTTCCTCGTAGAGAAAAGGCCCGATAATGGTAAATGTGGTAAATCCAACCCATACTGTGACTTTCTCGTCATGCAATGGAGTTTCCACGACAGTTCTAGGATTGTCGGTAGCACAAATTCTGCAGTTTTGGGCGTGACAGACCCTCAGAGTGTGAAATGAGCTTCATCGGTCCACAATACACTACTCAACCAACCGCCATCTTCCGCCATCTTTTGAAATGCCCACACCGCAAAGGCCCTCCACTTCACCAAATTGCCAGGTAACAGTTCATGATGCCGATGGATTTCATATGGATAAAATCGGAGGGTACACCTAAGTGCCGACCAAACAGTAGTGTATGGAATGCCGGTGCAATGTGCGACTGCACGAGCGCTGACTTCCCCGTGCATAGATGAACCCACTACAGTCTCCATTTCTTCCTGAACTGACTCAGCAGCATTACGCCTTGTGCTAGGTCGGCCACTACGAGGTCTATCATCTAAACAACTTGTCAACGGACCTTTACCCATTCTAATCCTCTTCCTATGGCGATAGGATCGTAACGATGAACTAGCACATTCCCCATTCTGATAATACAGCTGCACTAAAAGTGCCTTTTCAGGAAATGTCAACATGCTGCTACTGCTGGCACATCTGATTCTCTCTCTCGTTACAGCTCTTTTTATACACAATTTTCATGCACAGTCACTGATGCTTTGCTGTCCAGCGCCATCTGTCGGACATTTTATGATTTTTTTTTTTTTAATAAAACCCCATGTCATTCCAAGCTGTGTGTCAATTTTTACCTCTCTATCTACATTATTCAGTGGTTTCTGGTAGATGTTCTTTACAATATATGGCAACTTCCCCCACTTTTATATTCTGATTGACAGAAATTACTACTCAGAGTATAGTTGTCAAACTTAGTCATTGTAATTAAACTATTAGAGAATCCATGTTCTGTAAGAATAACTGCATCTGCATCTTCCTCACTTAGTGCTTGCTGCAACTGTATGCACTTTTTGCTTAGGTACTGAATGTTTTGATGCAACACTTTGACACCTCTTTTATTTTTTGTTTCTTCAGGACACCCCTTCCAAAAAACTGCCTTTTCAAAACTTTGTGATGTCTTAGGTGCAGAAATGTGGACATTTTTCTGTTTAAATAGTTTACTACCCCCATCAGGATATATCAGTTTCCCTCCTTTATGATTTTGCAAACATCCATGTACATTTTACTTAAAGCTGCAGAGCCTAGTCTGTTCAAACGAAAACCATCCCTCCCTAGACGTTTATCATTTAAAAATTTATTAGGATCAATGAATATTGCTCCAAGTCTGTTGCACTGCTCTCTCACACCACTGTTTATTTTGAAAATGTACTTTTCACTTACCGACCTCCTACTTAAATGCCATTAATTATTATTTTCAAGGATGGATAAGCTCTTTTTGCCGAACAAATCAGGTTTCTGGCTTCATTGATAAGTTCTTCAATGATGATTACACATTGATCTTTTGGTGAAAGCCTTCTTCAGAACAGAAAATGCATGCACATTCATACAAGCAGGCATACTTCGCACACATGACTGCTGTCTCTGGGCAGAATGCTACTGTCGCATAGAAGAAAAGCAGCAATTTGGAGGAGGGGGGATAGCTGGATACAGGGGGAGAAAAGAACCCAGCACTGTATCGCGGAATGTGCAGGGACTCGATGTTGGAAGTACAAGGCCACCAGGTGCAGTGTCAGGAGACTGTGGGGAAAGGGGGAGGGTGGACAATGGGCAAACATGGAGTGTAAAACAAGGGGAACAGGGAAGGAAAAGGAACAGGGGTGGGTGAATTGAGTAGATCTTGCACCTGGGTCTTCCACAGGGATTTGATCGTTGTGGCAAGGGGTTGGGACTGGGAATGGAAAAGTCAGTGACTAAGATGTTGTGGAGGTTGGGTGGTCAATGGAACACCACTTTAGGAGAAGTGGGAAGGATCTTGGGTAAGATGTTCATTTCAGAGCATGATAACAGATAATCGAAGCCCTGATGAGGGATGTGGTTCAGTTGTTCCAGTCTGGGGTGATATTGATTGGTGAAGGAGGTGCCACTTTATAGCTGATCCTTTGGATTGGGGGGGGGGGGGGGACAATTGAGGAGTGTTTGGATATATGGTATGGGACATCTGTTAGCAGACTAGGTCTAGGGGATAGTGCCTGTTTGTGAAGGCCTTTTTGAGACCTTCAGCTTACTGGGCTAGGGAGTGCTTGTCACTGCTGATATGCTGTCCTCAGATGGCTGTTTGTATGGGGGGATTTTGTGATGTGGAAGGGATGGCAGCTATCAATATGCAGGTACTGTGGGTGGTTGCTGGATTGAGTGTGGACAGAGGTGTGGGTGGAGCCATCAGGGAGGAGGAGGTCAAGCCCCAGGAATGCAGCACACTTTCCTAATCCGAGCTTGTGCTCCGTCTCTAATGACCTCGTTGTCGACGGGACGTTAAACACCAATGTCCTCCTCCTCCTTCACTTTGAAAAATTTATAAAACAGAGATACAATGAGTTACAATATATAATTATTATAAATTATGAGTACTTTATTTCAAAATTTTAGGGAAAACTGATGAAATTGTTTTTAAAATCCACACCACCATGAAAACTGAAATGCACATTAGTGGGCAGTAGGGACTAGGCTGACTACCACTGACTTAGATAATCAATTGAAAATATATGTTAGTTACATGCAAGTGACAGTGTTTGTTCTGAAGCTGCCTGTACAGTAAACTGGACTCACTATCTATAAATGTTGGTAGTTATTTTCTTTGCAAAATACTTTTGTAATGAAGTAAACAGTAAGCCATCAATAAAAGATAATCAGCAACTATTTAATATAACTGAGAAAGCAATGATCTCATTGTGGTCTTCAATCCAAAGACTGCTTTGTTGCAGCTCTCCATACTACTGTATACTGTGCAAGCCTCTTCATCTCCAAATAATTACTGCAACCTACATCCTTCTGAATCTGCTTTCTGTATTCCTCTCTTCATCTACCTCTATGATGGTTAATACCCCTCACACTTCCTTATAGTACTAAACTGGTGATTCCTTTATCTCTCAGAATGTGTCCTATCAACCAATTCCTTCTTCTAATCAGGTTATGTCACAACTTTCATTTCTCCACAATTCTATTCAGGACCTCCACATTAGTTACATGATTTACCCATCTAATCTTCAGTATCCTTTTTGTGCACCACATTTCTAAAGCTTTTACTGTCTTCTTGTCTAAACAGTTTGTCATTCATGTTCACTTCCATACATGGCTACACTCCATACAAATACTTCCAGAAAAGACTCCCTGACACTTAAATCTATATTTGCTGTGAACAAACGTCTCTTCTTAAGAAATGCTTTTCTTGCCATTGTATGTCTATATTTTATATCCTCTCTACTTTGGCCATCATCAGTTATTTTCTGCCCAAAGAGCAAAACTCATCTACTACTTTTAGTGTCCCATTTCCTAACCTAATTCTTTCAGCATCATGTGATTTAATTCCACTGCATTCCACTATCCTCATTTTGCTTTTGTTGATGTTCGTTTTATATCCTCCTGTCAAGACACTGTCCATTATGTTCAACAGCTCTTCCAAGTCCTTTGCAGTGCCTGACAGAATTTCAGTGTCATCGGCAAACCTCAAAGTTTTTATTCCTTCTCCCTGAACTTTAATTCCTACTCCAAATTTTGCTTTTGTTTCATTTAGTGCTTGCTCAGTGTGCAGTTAAAATAACATTGGGGATAGGCTACAACTCTGTCTCACTCCCTTCTCAATCACTACTTCCCATTCATACCCCTCAAATTGAGCAACTGCTGTCTGGTTTCTGTACAAGTTGCAAATATCGTTTCACTCCTTGTATTTTACCCCTGCTACACTCAGAATTTCAAAGAGAGTATTCCAGTCAGCATTGTCAAAAGCTTTCTCTGAATCTGCAAATGCTATTAACATAGGTTTGCATTTCCTTAACCAATCTGCAAGAGAACTCGTAGGGTCAGTAATGCCTTGATGGTCCTACATTTTTCTGGAATCCAAACTGTACTTCCCTGTAGTAGCCTTCTACCAGTTTTTCCATTCTTCTGTGAAGAATTCGTATTAGTATTCTGCAGCCCTGACTAGGTAAACTGATAGCTCAGTAATATTCACACCTGTCTGCACCCGATTTATTTGGAATTGGAATTATTATATTCTGCTTGACGTCTGAGGGTATTTCACCTGATGGAAGAGTGTTGCATGGCTGGCTCTCCCAAGGCTATCAGTAGTTCTAATGGAATGTTGTTCACTACTGGGGCATTGATTTGACTTGGGTCTTTCAGTACTCTGTCAAATTCTTCTTTCAGTATGAAACAATGGAATCTTCCTGCCCCACAACCTCCTGACATTGCACAAGTTGGCACTCTAATTCTTGCACACTCCACCAGACAGCATTTGTCACTCTCTTGACTTGTACACTACCATCCCTTCCCCTTCCCCGTTCATCCAGATTGTTGCTTGCATTCCACACGGTAGTAGTATTCTGGCCCAAGATGCTGGAACTGGTGGTCATGTGTGCATAAGGTGTGCATACTTGCATGTGTGAATGGTCTGTGTCTCTCTTTTACTGATGAAGGCTGTGGCCAGAAGCTTTAGGTAAGTGCCTTTTAATTGAGCCTGTCTGGAATGTATAACATTCCTCTCAAATCATTATATGTAACTTAACTTTTTATTGCCTGGAATTCGTTTGATGGCAGAATATAACAGTTTCTGACTTCACAAAATTTATTGACAACTGAACTTGTATTGTATTGTATTGTATTGATCCAGGCAATCATAGTATTGTACAGTTGTACATGTGATATTGGACAGGTCAGGAGAACATATTTGCAAGTAATTTTTAATAAATTGATTTTACATTATTTTGTAATGAGAAAATTATCTATCTTTAACAAAACAGTAAATACAAATGTTGTATAGTAATAGTAAAATAATCCAGTATATTTCATAGACATGCACAGTATATAATTTTCAGACCTAATTGAACATTTATTATAAATTTGTTTACAATTTTAACCCCTTTCAAAAAAATGATCAATTGCATAAAAGCATTGGTTCAAGAGATATATTTTTTTTAACTTATGTGTGAATGAAGCGGGAACGTGTTGTATCTCCGCTTACAGTCGATCATGTGCAGTGAACCGGCATTTATCGCCACGCCCACGCACTATGCTCATGGGAGAGGCTCCGTGGCAATAAATGACTAAAGCAGTTTCTGGACAGGACACATTTATTTTTCCTGCCGTTACAATAAATGACAAATAATATACTTCGCTAATGTCTGCCTATATAGGCGCGTTGCACTGGCGGCACGGCTCGGTCACCGATCCCGGAGGGTGCACACTCCAGTGACGAGCCGTGGCGCGACCGCGAGGACCGAGCGAGACAAAAGGCCGCGTCACAGAATGTTCTGCTCTTGGCGCGACCGGAGGCGCCGTAACGTCCGCGAAGAAGCGAAAGACAATTTAACGGCGACTGCGTTTACAACCGCGCGTACGCATTTACGGCGGAGTCACGTTGACTCGACGCACGTGGTCCGCGGCGGAAGAACTGGGGAGACGTGTGTCGCGTCGCGTCGACTAGCTCGCACTGGTGGCAGCTTTGTTCCCGTGCGGTCCGGTGTGCGACGCACCGTTGCCGAAATTCCGCATAACGGTACAGCTGCCCCTGCGTGTGTCGGCAGTGCAGTAGTTCAGCCCTTCGTGCGTTGGACGGTGCTGCCGCCACACAGATCCCCCCTTGGAGAGCGGAGCTCCGTAGCTGCGAAAACGCGGTGATCGTTCGGTGGCGTGCGTGTGTTTAAAGTTCGTGCACTGCGTGATGGCAGTGCGGCAGCTTTGGCGGGGGTCGGTCGGCGTCGGAAGGGCGGCGGCCCGTGACGTCAGCGCGCCAGACCGGCGAGCGTGCGGTGGGCGTGTCCTCGCGGTGGCGGCTAGTGACAGCGGCAGCAGGCACTGGCTGCGACTGTCCGTAGCGATGCGCGTGAAGGCGCGCATTGCAGGTCATTGGTGGTGACGTCTCGAAGGCGCTTGCGCGAGTGCGGTACCGTCGGAACTCGAACGCGGGTCCGGGAGCTACTACGGACAAGCCGGGCGGTGTGGTGTGCGATGTCCGGAGCTCGACGGAGAAGCGAATGAGGTAAGCTGGCGCGGGTGCCGATCCGGCCTCAACGCCCGACGCGGCGGAGGCAAAAGACGCGAACGCGGGTCCAGGAGCTGTGACGAACGCTCGACTGGAGTTACCGGCCGAAGGCACTTGCAGCTGGAGGTCGGGTCTCTACAGCGGACGGCGGCTCGTGGGCGCCGAATTCTGACGGCGTTCGGTGGCTCGGGCGCGTGATTGCCGGTTTGGGTGTCGTGGCGCGCTGGCGACGCAGCACGGCCGTTTGAATCGGACGCGGCGGCCGGCGCGCGTGACGTAGTCCGCTGGCGGCTGTGGTGGGGGCGACCGGTGCGCCTGTGGTGGGCGCGGTCCGGGCGGCCGTACCAGCTGCCTGGGCGTGGTGGAGGGAGGCGCACGTGGCGGCGCGATGACAGCAGGCTGCGGCTGTGCGTCACCGGCGGCTCCGGGTGCGGGTTCCGTCTGACCGCTGGCAGAGGGCGTGTCGTCCGTGATCAGATCTTCTGCCGGGTCGAAGAAATGCGTGGCTGATGGAGCGGGCAAGACGTAGGCTGGTTTGACGCGCTCGACTGACACTGTCGACGGCTTTCCGTTGCACTCGAGGACCAGCGTTTTGTCTCCTCGGGCGATCACGCGGTGCGGTCCACTGTAGGGCGGTCGGAGAGGTGGCCGTACTGCGTCGGTACGCAACATGACGTGCGTGCAGCGCTGCAGGTCGGCGTGGACGAATATCTTCCCAGTGCCGTGCCGCGTCGGTGCGTGCGCTCGGAGGCCGGCCATGTGACTGCGCAGACGTTCCGCCAGAGTGGGTGCCACGGCGTCACGTGGGAGACTTGCATCTTCGACAAAATCGCCCGGGATTGTCAGAGATTGCCCGTAAACGAGGTCGGCAGGTGACGCGCCGATCTCCTCCTTCGGCGTGACTCGCAGGCCGAGCAGCACCAGTGGGAGCGCCTCTGGCCATGAGGTGTCGTGGCAGGTTAGAGCGGCTTTGAGAGTCCTGTGGAACCGTTCGACCATGCCATTCGACGCCGGATGGTAGCTGGTTGTCCTGTGTAACCGGGTGCCACACAGTCTGGCGACGTGCGTGAACAACGCGCAGTCAAACTGGCGGCCGCGATCAGTTGTCACGTGACTGGGACATCCGAAGCGTGCCACCCAGGTGTCGACGAATGCGGTGGCGACGGTCTCGGCTGTGACGTCCGCGACGGGCGTTGCTTCCGGCCAGCGAGTGAAGCGGTCCACCATTGTTAGGAGGTACCGCTTGCCTTGTGAGAGAGGAAGCGGGCCGACGAGGTCCACGTGGACGTGTGCAAATCGGCGTGTCGCGTCCGGGAAGGTGCCCACGGGTGCGTGGGTGTGCCTCCCGACTTTGGCGCGCTGACATGACGTGCAAGTGCGCGCCCATTCGCGGCAGTCCTTCCGAAGCCCGGGCCAGACGAAACGCGCAGCCACGAGCGTCGCAGTGGTGTTGGTGCCGGGGTGTGACAGTCCGTGGACACGGTCGAAGGCACTGCGTCGGAATTTCTCCGGGAGAAACGGTCGGTGCGTGCCGGTTGAGGTGTCACACCAAATCTTCCGTGCGGAGCCGGGGACAGGCACCAGCTCCAGTTGCAGGCCGCTGGAAGTGTCGTGACGGAAGCGGTGCAGTTCTTCATCACTCTCCTGTACTTGGGCCACGTCCTCAAAGTTCACAGGGGGTGAAATAACGGCACACGCTCGGGACAAACAATCGGCGACGATATTGTCTATCCCCGAAATGTGTCGAATGTCAGTCGTGAATTGCGACACGTACTCTAACTGCTGGAGTTGGCGCGGTGAACACTTAGTGTGGTTGTTCTCGAACGCGTGGGTAATGGGTTTGTGATCGGTGAAAATGATGAACTGTCGGGCTTCTATGGACGGTCGGAAGTATTTCACCGCCGCGTACACCGCAAGCAACTCTCGGTCATAAGCGCTCCAAGCACGTTGCGAATCGGAAAGCTTTTTGGAGAAAAAACCGAGAGGCTGCCAACTCCCGCCGACGCGCTGTTGTAACGCCGCGCCGATGGCGGCCTGGCTGGCGTCCACGACTACAGCTAAGTCCGCGTCATGTACCGGGTGCGCGAGCAGCGTCGCTTCCACGAGATTCCTTTTTGAGTCCGTGAAGCTCTGCTCCATTGCGTCTGTCCAATTCACGAGGGTCTTCCCTTTAGAGATAGGACCTTGTAACGCCTTAGTCAGCGGCTCTTGCACCGCTGCGGCGTTGGGCAGGTGACGATAAAAGTTCAACATGCCGAGGTAGCGTCATAATTCTTTGTGCGTCTGCGGACGCGGCATGTTCTGTATTGCCTTAACTTTCTCCGGTAGCGGTGTCGATCCGGTGGGCGTAATTAAATGGCCAAGGAACTCAATTTCCGTCACGCCGAACTCGCATTTAGCGGGGTTAATGACGATGTCGGCTTCACTCAGGCGCTGAAAGATGGTCGTTAAGTGGCGGCGGTGGAGTTCGGGCAACTTGGAATACACCAAGATGTCGTCGAGGTACGCGAAGCAAAATGGCAAGCCTCGCAAGACGCCGTCCAGGAACCGCTGCCAAGTCTGGGCAGCATTCCGAAGACCGAAAGTCATAAACAGGCTTTCGAAAAGCCCAAAGGGCGTTACGATGGCTGTTTTTTCGATGTCTTCGGGCGCCACCGGAATTTGGGTGTACGCCTTTGCGCAGTCAATCTTGCTGAACACCGCGCAGCCCGCCAAGGCGTAGCTGAAGTCTTGAAGGTGTGGGACTGGCTATCGGTCCGGCACCGTTCGCGAATTAAGGGCGCGATAGTCCCCACACGGGCGCCACGAATTGTCTTTCTTGGGCACTAAATGCAACGCCGATGACCATGGGCTGCTCGATGGTCGCACGATGCCTTGCCGCAGCATGGCCTCGAACTCTGCCTTTGCTGCTGCGAGTCTGTCCGGCGCGAGTCGACGTGGGCGACACGATGTGGGGGGTCCGGGTGTGGTTATTATGTGGTGCACCGTCGAATGTTTGATGTCTCTCGGTGCACCGGCTGGGCGGGTGAGGTCGGGGAATTGTTCCAGAATGTCAGCGTACGGTCCGGGGCACTTCACGGGTTTAACGCTGTAGTATGCAGCCTGCCGGCACTGTCCCGCTATCTTTAACTTAGTCGTGGCGTCGATGAGCTGGCCGTTTGCGATGTCGGCTAGTAGCCCGTAGTGGCCGAGAAAGTCTGCGCCCAGGATCGGCTCATTGACGTCGGCCACGGTAAAAGTCCACGAGAACGTGCGCCGTAGGCCCAGATCTATATTGCGGCTGTGTGTGCCGTAAGTTTTAATCGTGGAGTTGTTCGCCGCTGTAAGGCAGAGTGCCTCGGCCCGCCTGCGGTCTCGTAACATAGAACGGGGGAAGATCGAGAGGTCCAAACCCGTGTCGACGAGGTACCTCACGCCTGCCCCCCGTTCCGCAACAAACAGACGCTTCGATATCATATTGCAGCCGGGTGCGCCTAGGTCCGGTCGCAGCTGGCGTTTGGGTGCGAACAAGGAGCGCGGCACCTGGTTGCTTTGTTGCCGAAGCGGGCGTGGTACCAGCAGTAGCCGCTTTGTGCGTGCTGTGACGTCGGCGGGGTACCGTTGGAGCGGCTGTTGCTGCGTTGCCGGCTGCGCGAGCCACGCCGCCTGTCGCCCGGTCTGCTGCCGCTGCGGCGCGTGCTGCCCTCTTGCTGCGAGCGCGCCAACCGGTCGACTTGCGTCGAGAGAGCTGCCACCTGTGCCGTCAAGTTTTGCACTAGCTGGTGCAGGTCGGCATCCGATGCGGGTGCGGGAGGCGCTGGCCGCCACGGAGGTGGGGGGACGGAGTCGTAAGCTGCCGCAGCCGCGGTGCTAGGCGCCGTTGTCAGCGCATCGTGCACCCTGTCGGCCAAGTTAGCGACGGCGTCCAGCTGCATCTCCGTCTGTGCGGCTATCACTGCCTGCACCTGAGCTGGGAGGCTGCGCACCCAGATAGTGCGCAACAGCGAATCTGGCACCATATCGGACTGCGCGAGGCTCCGCAAGTGACGCAGGAATTGCGAGGGCCTCCGATCGCCGCATTCCTCTTGCCGCAGCAGTTGGTGCACACGCTGTTCCTCTGACGACGAAATCCGCCGGATCAGCTCCTCCTTGAGCCGTTTGTAGCTCGACTGCGTCGGTGGGGCGGTGATTATATCCCGCACTTCGGCCGCATAGTTCTGGTCCAGCTGGCTCACCACGTGCCCAAATTTCGCCAGGTCGCAGGTCACGTGGTTGCTCATAAATACCGCCTCAACCTGGCTGAACCACATCACAGGGTCGCGCGGCCAAAAGGGAGGCAGCCTGATCAATGCCCGTCCAGCGCTTGTCGGCATTCCGGCGGTCGTAGGAGGCGTCGGTGTGGCGGGGATTTGCGCGCCAACATTGTCCTGAGCTGTCTGCGGCTGCGCGGCGTCCGCGCGTGTAGTCCGTGCCTGTAGCTCATTCTCTAGCCTCGTGTTGCGTGCGAGCAGTTCTTCGACGGTCTTTCGCAACTCCTCTAGTGTCGCCATCTTAGTTCAGAGTCGAATTCTCGTACAAGAGGAAAGCACACAGTGAAAATAACACAAGGGAAACACACGAAAAGAAAAAAATAACACTAAGCAGTCCGCGATCAAAATATACGCACACAAAAACAATACAAAAAAAGTTAGTTAAAAAAAAAAAAAAAATTACTACGGAGCACTGTTCGGCGCGGGCGTATGCGCGCAAGCCTACTCGCGGTTCCACGTCTCTCGTACCGACGAACGTTTGTCACCACTTGTTTTTTAGCCTCAGATCACGTCGGGGTCACCAGTGAAGCGGGAACGTGTTGTATCTCCGCTTACAGTCGATCATGTGCAATGAACCGGCATTTATCGCCGCGCCCACGCACTATGCTCATGGGAGAGGCTCTGTGGCAATAAATGACTAAAGCGGTTTCTGGACAGGACACATTTATTTTTCCTGCCGTTACAATAAATGACAAATAATATACTTCGCTAATGTCTGCCTATATAGGCGCGTTGCACTGGCGGCACGGCTCGGTCACCGATCCCGGAGGGTGCACACTCCAGTGACGAGCCGTGGCGCGACCGCGTGGACCGAGCGAGACAAAAGGCCGCGTCACAGAATGTTCTGCTCTTGGCGCGACCGGAGGCGCCGTAACGTCCGCGAAGAAGCGAAAGACAATTTAACGGCGACTGCGTTTACGACCGCGCGTACGCATTGACGGCGGAGTCACGTTGACTCGACGCACGTGGTCCGCGGCGGAAGAACTGGGGAGACGTGTGTTGCGTCGCGTCGACTAGCTCGCACTGGTGGCAGCTTTGTTCCCGTGCGGTCCGGTGTGCGACGCACCGTTGCCGAAATTCCGCATAACGGTACAGCTGCCCCTGCGTGTGTCGGCAGTGCAGTAGTTCAGCCCTTCGTGCGTTGGACGGTGCTGCCGCCACATGAAGGCTCTTGGGTTCTTTGTTGCTTTGATTTCATTTGGTAGATTATTATACATTTCATCCCAACATTTAAAACACTTTTTTGGTAGCATGTAGTTCTGGACTGAATCATATGTAGGTCAGATTGCTGCCTTGTTGCATAGTTATGAATATCTCCATTGAATTTTAATGTGTAGTCATTGTTTAACAGGTATGACTTGACAAATGAGACGATATTATAAATGTAAGCAGAGGGCAGTGTCATAATGCCATTTGTTTTGAAATGTTGTCTCCATGATTCGTTATGTCTTAGGTTACATATTATGCGTATTGCCTTTTTTGCATTTTGAAAATATATCTACCCCCAGATGAGTTCCCCCAAAATATGATTCCATACGGTAGTGCAGAGTGGACGTAAGCATAATATATATGTATGAGAACAGATTTTGTGACTGATTTTTTGAGTATCCTTAAAATGTAACACACAGTTGATAGCTTTTTTGAGATATAATTTGTGTGAGTCTCCCACTTAAGATTTTCTTCAAGCCATATGCCAAGAAACTTGAGAGTCCACACACCTAAGCTCTTGTTTATTTAGAATCACACTGGGCATTTCTTGTTTTTGGGACAAGAGTCTTCATACTCGCCACGTTAACAAAACACTGATTGACATACTTCACAGATCTCTTTGGCTGACTGACAAAACAACAATTCAACAACTAACTTGCAGTCTTGCTGCATCACTTTATATAGAATTTTAACAATAAATTTCAAAATAACCCATTATTAATTTTGTACAATTTTGATGTTATAATTACAATTTACAAAATGTAAAGAAACTGATGTTACAGCCAAATAAGGTATAAAATACAATATCATGTTACATAATTTTTTTAGTATTATTTGTAGTTTTAAATAGAAAAATCAATCCGAACTTTAAATACAATAATGTCTCTTGTATTATACTATTAATTACAGTTTGTATTTGGTTACTAGCATTCAATGAAAGTACAAATCTCATGCTTTATCCATAAAATTTAGAAATAAGGCCTTAAATTCTGAAAATCAGAAAGTTGTGTGGTATAAACAATTGAAGAGTTAATTATAAATGTAATTACAAGGGATATTAATTACAGTGGAGGACATAAAAACAGATAACAAATGAAAATAGATTGCTTGGTAATAACTTTTAAGCCGTGTCTCAAGATAATGATGTTCTCTGCATCAACCCACCAATCAACTGCAGTTAAGGTAACTAGAGACACCAACCACTTATGCCAACATTCCCACAGCCTCTTAATATTTGCCGCCAGATATTTAACACTTCAGTTACTTAATTAAACATCTAACTCAGCACCTATACATAATTTTGTTAATGACAACAATCCCCTGACAATCATGGTAATATACATCCTTCCAGAACATTCTATATGCTTCCACAATGAATATCAAGTGTTTTAGCAAATTGGACAGAATGATGTATATAGAGACACACATACAAATCTCTAGGAAGCACTGACTCGTTCAACAACTATTCGGATGCATATAAAAAAAGTTGGTATCAGACATTTCATATGATTCTTGGGGGAGGCTGTACTGTTGTAAATGTAACATGTCTTTTTTATGGTAAGTAGCAATCTGCCCTCTCACAGTATCATACCTCCCATCTCATCCTCACCTATATCCTCTTCTATTTCTATAATATTGCTCTCAAGTACATCTGCCATGTATATACACTGTACACTGATCAGTCAGATCATTATGA
This sequence comes from Schistocerca americana, assembly GCF_021461395.2. NCBI lineage: Eukaryota > Metazoa > Arthropoda > Insecta > Orthoptera > Acrididae > Schistocerca > Schistocerca americana. The sequence continues at coordinate 91,613,409 of NC_060124.1, read as the reverse complement.
CCACTGACTTACTATTGCTGTGAATACATCCAGGCAATAGCAGTATCACCTGCTAAGGAATGACTGCTAGTCAGGCAAATGCACATAGCATGCGGTATCAGAGAGTGTGCTGACCGTGTGTAGCTTGGAGAAGGCATGCGATGTATTTGAGATTGACCAAGGGCAGATTGTGATGGCCTGAAGGCTCGGCACAAGCATTTTGGAAACTGCACTACTTTTTGGGTCTTCAAGGAGTGCTGTGTTGAGTGTCTTCAACATGTTGTGAAACCACATCGAGATACTGTGGAATTTGGTGGCCACCCCTCATTACAGATGTTGGATGTCATAGGCTGGGAAAACTGGTAAAACAGGACAGGTGGGGAATTGTGGTGGAGCTAACATTGGACTTCAATGCTGGGCAGAGTAGAAGTGTGTCTGAACACACAGTGCACTGAACACTCCTAACTATTGGATTCTGCAGCCGACGACACACGCACATGCCAGTGTTAACACCATGACATCGGAATTATGACTGAAATGGATACATAACCATTGGCACTGGATGTTGGTGTAGTGGCAGTGTGTTGCATGATCTGATGAATCTTGATACCTTCTTCATCATGCTGATGGGAGTGTATGAATCCATCATCTTTCAGGTGAACAGCTCCTTGACATCTTTACTGTGAGATAGAGTCGAGCTGACAGTGACTCCATTAAGCTCTGGGTAACATTCACAGGGGAATCAATGGGTCCAGTGGAGCTTGTGCAAGGAACTGTGATTTCCAAGGAGTATTGTAAACTGGTTGCAGACCACGTACACCACTTCATGATGATCGTGTTTTCCAACAACAGTGACATTTTTCAGCAACATAATATGCCATTTCACAAGGCCAGTAGTGTTGAGTTCCAGTTGATGTGCTGGCACACCAACTCACCAGATCTGAACCTGATTGACCACATCTGTGATGTGTTTGAACATGGGTGTCAGAGGTCTTCACCTCCCTCTCTAGAATTTACAGGAATTAAGTGATGTGTGTGTGTGTGTGTGTGTGTGTGTGTGTGTGTGTGTGTGTGTGTGTGTGTGTGTGTGTGTGTGTTTGCGTGTGTGTGGTGGCATCTCCCTCCAGTGACCTACCAAGGCCTCATTCCCTCCATGCCATGAAGTGGCGCTACTGTTACCTGTGCCAGAGGTGGACATACTGGCTATTAGGTAGGGTGCTCATAAAGTTCTGGCTTATCAGTGTATATACTTGTTGCACCTTTCAGCTTTCCATTCTTTGCTTAGAAGAGAAAGCAGTACCAATTTTATTTTATGTTATTTATTTATTTTTCTTTATAGTAGCAGCACATTTTAAACCAGTTTCCTTGATGGCAAACAAAACAAATTAAGCAATGGTCATATCATATCTTTACTAAGTTACAAAGTTAGCATAAACACAAATTTCATTTATTAGTAGTTCATTGATAATACAGTGTGCATATCAAGTTTTTGTTAAGTTCCATGCCTTTAGGTTGATGTTTGCTTTCACTCCTCCCGTATCACTGAATGTTCTCCTTCTTTATGAAATCTACAGAACATGGTGGGTGGGTGGATGTATGGATGGAAGCACCTCAGTAGACATCAGTTGCTGAATATATTCATTTCTATTAATGTTGTAATTACATTTTTATCAAAAATTTTCCACTACAGGATATCAGAATTACTACTATCACCAAATGGCTTATAATAATAATAATAATAATAACAATAATAATAATAATAACTATCAACACAGTCATACACAACAAAATAAATGAAAATACAACTATGGAAGAGTTACAACTACTGGTTTATATAGGAGCACTCACTACACTAAATATACACACTAGGCAGAGATCAGAACCAACAAACACACAGAAGAAACCCACAAACCCAGCATGGCAACACAGGCTACAGATTAGAATAGAAAAACTGAGAAAAGACATCGGACAGGTAACACAATTTATAAGAAATGAAATATCAGACAAAAAACGAAAAAGGTTAGGTAAAATCTCACAACAAGAAGCGATAGAGCAATTAGATGAAAAGAAGCAGAAATTACAAGCATTGGTCAAACGACTTAGAAGATACAAAAAAAGTGAAAATAGAAGGAAACAAAACCAAACATTCAACACTAACCAAAAGAAATTTTACCAGACAATAGATAAAACACACATTAAAATAGACAATCCACCAAGCATAACAGACATGGAACACTCCTGGAGCAACTTATGGTCAAACCTGGTACAACATAACAGACATGCACGGTGGATACAGGCAGAAACAGACACATACAAGATGATACCACAAATGCCTGAAGTGATAATTTTGCAAGATAAAGTCACCCGAGCAATTAATTCTATGCACAATTGGAAAGCCCCTGGAAAAGATAAAATAGCAAATTTCTGGCTAAAGAAGTTCACCTCAACACATTCACATCTAACTAAATTATTTAACAGTTACATTGCAGACCCATACACATTCCCTGATACACTTACACATGGAATAACTTATCTGAAACCTAAAGATCAAGCAGACACAGCAAACCCAGCAAAATATCACCCCATAACATGCCTACCAACAATATACAAAATATTAACTTCAGTCATTACACAGAAATTAAGGACACATACAACACAGAACAAAATTATAAACGAAGAATGAAAAGGCTGCTGCAAAGGAGCACAAGGATGTAAAGAGCAACTGATAATAGATGCAGAGGTGACATATCAAGCTAAAACTAAGCAAAGGTCACTACATTACATACATTGATTACCAAAAAGCTTTTGATAGTGTACCCCACTCATGGTTACTACAAATATTGGAAATATACAACGCAGATCCTAAATTGATACAGTTCCTAAACATAGTAATGAAAAATTGGAAAACCACACTTAATATCCAAGCAAATTCAAATAATGTCACATCACAGCCAATACAGATTAAGCGTGGAATATACCAAGGAGACTCATTAAGTCCTTTCTGGTTCTGCCTTGCTCTGCACCCACTATCCAACATGCTAAATAATACAAATTATGGATGTAATATTACTGGAACGTACCAACACAAAATCACACATTTGCTATACATGGATGATATAAAACTACTGGCAGCAACAAATCAACAACTCAACCAATTACTAAATATAACAGAAGTATTCAGCAATGATATAAATATGGCTTTTGGTACAGACAAATGTAAGAAAAATAGCATAGTCAAGGGAAAACACACTAAACAAGAAGATTACATATTGGATAACCACAGCGACTGCATAGAAGCGATGGAAAAAACAGGTGCCTATAAATATCTAGGATACAGACAAAAAATAGGAATAGATAATACAAATATTAAAGATGAACTAAAAGAAAAATATAGACAAAGACTAACAAAAATACTGAAAACAGAATTGACAGCAAGAAACAAGACAAAAGCTATAAATACTTATGCTATACCAATATTGACCTACTCATTTGGAGTAGTGAAATGGACTAACACAGACCTAGAAGCACTCAATACACTTACACGATCACAATGCCACAAATATTGAATACATCACTTACATTCAGCAACAGAAAGATTCACATTAAGCAGAAAGGAAGGAGAAAGGGGATTTATTGACATAAAAAACCTACATTATGGACAGGTAGACAATTTAAGAAAATTCTTTATAGAACGAGCAGAAACTAGCAAAATACACAAAGCAGTCACTCATATAAATACATCGGCTACACCATTGCAATTTCATAAGCACTTCTACAACCCTTTAGATCACATAACATCAACAGATACGAAGAAAGTAAATTGGAAAAAGAAAACACTACATGGCAAGCACCCGTATCATCTAACACAGCCACACATCAATCAAGACGCATCCAACACATGGCTAAGAAAAGGCAATATATACAGTGAGATGGAAGGATTCCTGATTGCAATACAGGATCGAACAATAAACACCAGATATTACAGCAAGCTTATTATTAAAGATCCCAATACCACAACAGATAAATGCAGACTTTGCAAACAACAAATAGAAACAGTAGATCACATCACAAGTGGATGTACAATACTAGCAAATACAGAATACACCCGAAGACATGATAATGTAGCAAAAATAATACATCAACAACTTGCCATACAACATAAACTAATAAAACAACACGTTCCCACATACATGTATACACCACAAAATGTACTGGAGAATGGTGAATACAAATTATACTGGAACAGAACCATTATAACAGATAAAACAACACCACATAACAAACCAGACATCATACTCACCAATCAAAAGAAGAAATTAACACAACTAATCGAAATATCCATACCCAATACAACAAATACACAGAAGAAAACAGGAGAAAAAATTGAAAAATACATCCAACTGGCTGAGGAAGTCAAGGACATGTGGCATCAGGATAAAGTTGATATTATACCAATTGTACTATCAACTACAGGAGTCATACCACGCAATATCCACCAGTACATCAACGCAATACAGCTACATCCAAACGTATATATACAACTACAGAAATCTGTAATTATTGGTACATGTTCAACTACCCGAAAGTTCCTAAATGCAATGTAACATATACCATACAGTTGAAAGGAAGTCACGCTTGATCAAGGTCTGCGTCTCTTTCCATTTTTAACGAGACATAACGTCTGAGAAAGGAAAGAAATAATAATGATTAAATGAAAATCTCTATAGAGACATTGCAATACATGACGAGATAATTTTCTGAAACAATAAAAATATTCAAAGCTTAACAACAGCAAAAACAAAGCATATCCTTACCATAATTCCTATGACCATTCCAACACATCATCTCACACATAAAACAGTAAGTAACTAAACAGCTGCTAGTTATGAACTGATTCAATGAAGAATGGTAGCAAAGTGTAATAATAACTACACGACTGACTACTGGATAATAATAGTCAGCTGAGACTTTGCTATAATAGCACTGAATTAAAGAAAAATGCAGTAATGTTTAAATTATATACTGCTTGATAAAGAAAGAGAAGCACACAAAAGTGGAAAAGGAAATGAAATGAAACTTCACAGGCTGAGAGGATATGTGAGGTTATTTCAGATTTACCAAGAACTTGTCAGTATGAGCTCTCTTATTGGTATGATGTTGCCCCCTCTAGCCTGGGTGCATGCACTCATTCAGTTGGGAAGGGTGTCATAAAGCCAATGTATCCTCTCCTGAGGTAAGCTAGCCCCCAACTGTAGTAACTAGTCCTTCATACCCTGGATAGTGACACCGGAACGCAGTTGCCTCCTGAACTGGGCCCACATGTGTTCTGTTGAGTACAGATCTGAGAATCTCTCTGCCTTCAGATTTGTGCAGAAAATTTGTAAAGAGATAAGCCCTGTGTGGTTGAGCATTGTTGTGTTCAAAAATGGCATCACAATACTGTTGCATGAGGGGTAACACATGGGGCTGCACGATGTTTGTGATGTAACATTGTGCCATCAGAGTTTCCTCGATTACTACCAACTGTGACCTGAAGTCATACCCGATGGTTCCCCACAGCATTATGTACGAGGAACACCACTGTGCATCTCAAAAACATTGCAGAACGGAGCCTGACCCCAGGTCGCTGCTGTAGTAGCCTTTGGTGGTCATCCAGAGTAGTGCAGAACTGCGATTTGTTGCTGAACACAATGGACACCATTCATCAGCAGTCCATGCTTCCACATCTACATACAAGATGTGCAATCCATTGTACAGTGTGTGGTGGAGTAGACTTCATTCTACTATGAGCCATGTCATTTGATGTTCCAATTGTAAATAGTATAAGGGAAAAATGATCTCTTATATGCCTCTGTACAAGCCTTAATTTCTCTATCTTTGTGGTCTTTATATGAAATGTACGTTGGCAGCAGTTGAATCATCCTTCAGTCAGCCTCAAATGCTGGTTCTCTAAATTTTCTCAATAGTGCCTTTAAAAAAATTGTCTACTTTGCTTTCCTCCAGGGATTGCTATATGAGTTCACAAAGCACATCCATAATACTTCTATGCTGATCAAACCTACCAGTACTAACAAATCTGTCAGCAAACCTTTGAATTGCTTCAAAATCTTCCTTTAATCTGACCTGTTGGTGAGCCCCCACACTCAAGCAGTACTCAAGAGTGGGTCTCCTTTGAAGATGAGCTACACTTTCCTAAAATTCTCCAAATAAACTGAAATCAACCATTCACCTTCCCTACTATCATCCTTACATGCTTGTTTTGTTTCATATCACTCCATAACATTATGACTAGATATTTAATCAACACGATTATGCCAAGTAGTACACCACCAGTGCTGTATTAGAACATTATGGGATTCACAGAATGAATTTGCACTCTGCAGCAGTGTGTATGTTGATATGAAAATGCCTGGATGTGTGTTGGATCAGACCAGTCTTCAAACCTGGAGCCCTCCCCTGCAGCAGGCAAGTGCTGTACCAACTGAGCCACCAGACTGTGACCCATTATTTGTTCTGACAGCTTTACTTCCAACAGCATCTCCTCTCTTACCTTCCAAACTTCGCAGACATTTTCCTGTGGAACTTGTAGGACTAGCATTCCTGGAAGAAAGTGTATTGCAGATTGCTGGCAGAAGTAAAGCTGTGAGGGCAGAGTGGGTTGCTTGTGTAGTTCAGTTGGTAGAGCATTTCCCTCTGAAAGGCGAAGGTCCCAAGTTAAAGTCTCAGTCGAGCACACAGTTTTAATCTGCCAGGATGTTTCATATCAGTGCACATGCTGCTGCAGAATGAGAAGTTCATCCTGAAGCCACCCACGATGCTGTAATTAACCCGTGTCTTCCTGTCTTCTAGGAGTGCTAGTCCACAAGTTTCAAGTTTCATTACAGGATTGTTTCTTTCTAGTCATCTGCTTTAATTTGCATTTTTCTACATTTAGAGCAAGCTCCCATACATCACACCAGCTAGAACCTTTATTTTTTAATATTTTGCTTCCTTGAAACACAACCATTTTATTGTAGTGCTAATGGCAGCCTACATGTGGGACAATAATTCCTGTCTGTTGCTTGTCTCTGACCAATGCTGCAGCATGATACAATACCAGGTGCAGATGTGGGGAGGCTATGATGTGCTTGATGCTCAGTATGGCAGCCCTCCATTGTGGCAGTCAGTCTTGGGCAAATGGAACCTTTACAATGAGCATGCTTGCCCACATGTTCCTGTGTGGTCCAACATTGGGCCACTGTTACGTATGAATATCCCATAAATCTGGATAGTGCACTATTTGACCAGCTGCTCAAATGGAGATCCACGATTGGGCACCTTTCAAACAATAATCAGGTGCTGATAATGCTGTCTCACACAAGAAAGCAGTGTCTCTCTGTCCTTCACAGTGAGCACTCAACATCTGACGATGTTCACACAATCACACCACTGATGTAGACTACAAGGCCCAGTAACAAACTAAAAATGAACAACACTAATACAGTCAGACTGCCATTCTTCCAGTCGCAGTGAGCTGTGATTGTAATCATTGACATACACACAGATGCGTATGCATATGAATTTACGTTGACATCCTACCGTGGCTTCTGGGTGTTTGAGTTCTACACACACACACACACACACACACACACACACACACACACACACACACACAATGGAACATCGCTTAACAATCACCTCCCACAATGCACAATTCACATAACCAGCATAACAAACTTTAAAAAAGAAAAAATACTCACTTAACGAGTGATGTTTCACATAACAACTGATGACAATTTAGTGTGACATCACCAGCCATTTGTGCACGGTGGGAGAAACGTTCGACAACATCAGCAGTATGAACACCTTTCATTGCTGGCAGTGGCATATGAACAACATCTTTAGTACATACTGCAGTCTGGGTTTAATGCTCTTTTACTGCCGTCATGGTGCAGCTTGTAATCACACATTTTTTCTAAACTTTTGTTCACACAATGTTTTTTTGCATGCAAATTTTAATAATCTTCATAGAAATGTCCCTGAGAGCAAAGCTGCAAGAAGCTAACCACAAGAGAAAGAAAGTGACCATAGAAATGAAAAGTAAAATCATTGGAAAAACACGAAGGTGGTGTGAGCACTGCTGATTTATCATGCACATATGATCAGTCTACATCAACTATTTGCACCATCCTCAAGAACAAGGAGAAGAATAAGGAGATGGCTGCTTCAAAGGGAGTGACAAGAGTATCTTAACACCTGTTTCATACTCTGAACAATGTCGAAAGGTTGCTCCTTATATGGATAAATGAAAAGCAATTGCAAGGCAACACTATTAATGAGAACAACATTTGTTAGAGGTGAGAATTATTTTCATTGGCCTCATTAAGAAGATGCCAGGATCATCAGTGGCTGAAGAAGTATTTAAGGGAATCTGTGGGTCACTTGAGAAGTTTAAGATGAGAACAGGCATCCGTAGTGTTGTGAGGCATGTTGAGGCAGCCACCTCCAATGCAAAGGCAGCAGCGAACTTCATCACCAACTTAAAGATGCTCATAGATTCTGAGTGTTATCTGCTGTAACAGGTTTTTAATTGTGATAAGACGGGTCTATTCTGGGGAAAGATGCCGAAGTGTACCTTTATAACAGCAGAGGGGAATGCATTGCCCTGTCACAAGCCAATGAAAGACCATCTCATACTGATATTCTGTGCCAATGCAAGTGGCAATTTGAAAATTAAACCACTGCTTGTTTACCATTCAGAAACTCCACAAGCCTTCAAGAAGTGTAAAGTCCAGAATAGCAGGTTATATGTGATGTGGAGGTCCAACATTGAGACTTGGGTGACACACAATCTCTTTCATGATTGGAATAATGAAGTGTTTGGTCCTTTGGTGAGAAAATATTTACTTAAGATGAATCTGCCACTACATGTCTTGCTTCCTATGGACAATGCTCCTGCCAATTCTCCAGCCCTACAAGCCACTTCCTTGAATAATTTCAGTTCATCAAGATCCAGTTTCTGCCTACCAACACCACTCTGTTAGTCAAGCCTGTGGACCAGCAGATTATTTCTCTCTTTAAGAAGCTCGACACTAAGCACTCTTACAGCATTGCATTGCATCGAATCGAATGAAACTACTGATCTCAGTCTCAGAGAGGTTTGGAAATATCACTTCAACATTGTTGCCTGCATCAAGATCGAAAAGGCATAGGAAGGAGTTACCGAGAGAACTGTCACTTCTGCTAGGGAGAAGCTTTGGTCATAGTGCATTTTAAAATTTGACTCGGAGGCACTTGAGTCAGTATCTGTGGAGTCTGTAGTCAAAATTGATGATAATGCTGTATCATGTTTTTGCCAAGTGTTGAAGCATTGGCAGAAACAAATGATTACAGGTAACTTCCTAGTAAAAAAGGATTAGTTCTGTATCATGAATAATAAAGTACATAATACTAAAAACAAATATGATGTGACTTACCAAACGAAAGCGCTGGCAGGTTGATAGATACACAAACAAACACAAACATACACACAAAATTCAAGCTCTCGCAACAAACGGTTGCTTCATCAGGAAAGAGGGAAGGAGAGGGAAAGATGAAAGGATGTGGGTTTTAAGGGAGAGGGTAAGGAGTCATTCCAATCCCGGGAGTGGAAAGACTTACCTTAGGGGGAAAAAAGGACAGGTATACACTCGCCCACACACACAGATCCATCCGCACATACACAGTCACAAGCAGACATTTGTAAATGCAAAGTATCCAGATAACCAGACGGTGTAACACTGTGCCAAAATGTGCTGGCCATGCACCAAGGCATGTTTAGCCACAGGGTGATCCTCATTACCAACAAACACTGTCTGCCTGTGTCCATTCATGCGAATGGACAGTTTGTTGCTGGTCATTCCCACATAGAAAGCTTCACAGTGTAGGCACATCAGTTGGTAAATCACGTGGGTGCTTTCACACGTGGCTCTGCCTTCCGGGCTACAGGACTGGAGTAGGTGGTGGTGGGAGGGTGCATGGGACAGGTTTTACACCGGGGGCGCTTACAAGGGTAGGAGCCAGAGGGTAGGGAAGGTGGTTTGGGGATTTCATAGGGATGAACTAAGAGGTTATGAAGGTTAGGTGGACGGCGGAAAGACACTCTTGGTGGAGTGGGGAGGATTTCATGAAGGATGGATCTCATTTCGGGGCAGGATTTGAGGAAGTTGTATCCCTGCTGGAGAGCCACATTCAGAGTCTGATCTAGTCCCGGAAAGTATCCTGTCACAAGTGGGGCACTTTTGGGGTTCTTCTGTGGAAGGTTCTGGGTTTGAGGGGATGAGGAAGTGGCTCTGGTTATTTGCTTCTGTACCAGGTCAGGAGGGTAGTTGCGGGATGCGAAAGCTGTTTTCAGGTTGTTGGTGTAATGGTTTGCCACGAAGAAAAATGATCGTAATCCTACTTCTAATGATCCAACTCCCCAAGACACTATCCAAATTGAACACTGCCTGGAACAGTTCCGTCCTCCGTCACAGCGGGACCCACCTCCTCTTCCTCAAAAACACCCTCTCCAAACCTTCCAGGAATTTCTGACTTCCAGCCTTGCCTCTCAATCCTTCTTAAAAAACCTTAATCCTACTCCCAACATCACCACTGCTGAAGCCCAGGCTATCCGTGATATGAAGGCTGACCGATCCATCTTCTTTCTTCCGGTGGACAAGGGTTCCACGACCGTGGTACTTGATCGTCGGGAGTACGTGGCTGAGGGACTGCGTCAGCTTTCAGACAACACTACATACAAAGTTTGCCAAGGTAATCCCATTCCTGATGTCCAGGCAGAGCTTCAAGGAATCCTCAGAACCTTAGGCCCCCTACAAAACCTTTCACCTGACTCCATCAACCTCCCGACTCCGCCGGCACCCCGCACCCCTACCTTCTACCTTCTTCCTAAAATTCACAAACCCAATCATCACGGCCGCCCCATTGTAGCTGCTTACCAAGCCCCCACAGAACGTATCTCTGCCTATGTACATCAACGCCTTCAACCCATTACATGCAGTCTCCCATCCTTCTTCAAAGACACCAACCACTTTCTCGAACGCCTGGAATCCTTACCCAATCTGTTACCCCCGGAAACCATCCTTGTAACCATTGATGCCACTTCCTTGTACACAAATATTCCACACGTCCAGGGCCTCACTGCGATGGAGCACTTCCTTTCACGCCGATCACCTGCCACCCTACCTAAAACATCTTTCCTCATTACCTTAGCCAGCTTCGTCCTGACCCACAACTACTTCACTTTCGAAGGCAAGACGTACCAACAATTAAAGGGAACAGCCATGGGTACCAGGATGACCCCCTCGTACGCCAACCTATTCATGGGTCACTTAGAGGAAGCCTTCTTGGTTACCCAAGCCTGCCAACCCAAAGTTTGGTACAGATTTATTGATGACATCTTCATGATCTGGACTCACAGTGAAGAAGAACTCCAGAATTTCCTCTCCAACCTCAACTCCTTTGGTTCCATCAGATTCACCTGGTCCTACTCCAAATCCCATGCCACTTTCCTTGACATTGACCTCCATCTGTCCAATGGCCAGCTTCACACGTCCATCCACATCAAACCCACCAACAAGCCACAGTACCTCCACTATGACAGCTGCCACCCATTCCACATCAAACGGTCCCTTCCTTACAGCCTAGGTCTTCGTGGCAAACAAATGTGCTCCAGTCCGGAATCCCTGAACCATTACAAAAAAATGGCTCTGAGCACTATGGGACTTAACATCTGTGGTCATCAGTCCCCTAGAACTTAGAACTACTTAAACCTAACTAACCTAAGGACATCACACACATCCATGCCCGAGGCAGGATTCGAACCTGCGACCATAGCAGTCGCGCGGTTCCGGACTGAGCGCCTAGAACCACTAGACCACCGCGGCCGGCTGAACCATTACACCAACAACCTGAAAACAGCTTTCGCATCCCGCAACTACCCTCCTGACCAGGTACAGAAGCAAATAAGCGGAGCCACTTCCTCATCCCCTCAAACCCAGAACCTCCCACAGAAGAACCCCAAAAGTGCCCTACTTGTGACAGGATACTTTCCGGGACTGGATCAGACTCTGAATGTGGCTCTCCAGCAGGGATACGACTACCTCAAATCCTGCCCCGAAATGAGATTCATCCTTCATGAAATCCTCCCCACTCCACCAAGAGTGTCTTTCCGCGTCCACCTAACCTTCGTAACCTCTTAGTTCATCCTTATGAAATCCCCAAACCACCTTCCCTACCCTCTGGCTCCTACCCTTGTAAGCGCCCCCAGTGTAAAACCTGTCCCATGCACCCTCCCACCACCACCTACTCCAGTCCTGTAGCCCGTAAGGTGTACATGATCAAAGTCAGAGCCATGTGTGAAAGCACCCACGTGATTTACCAACTGACCTGCCTACACTGTGAAGCTTTCTATGTGGGAATGACCAGCAACAAACTGTCCATTCGCATGAATGGACACAGGCAGACAGTGTTTGTTGGTAATGAGGATCACCCTTTGGCTAAACATGCCTTGGTGCATGGCCAGCACATCTCGGCACAGTGTTACACCGTCTGGTTATCTGGATACTTCCCACTAACACCAACCTGTCAGAACTCTGGAGATGGGAACTTGCCCTTCAGTATATCCTCTCTTCTCGTTATCCACCAGGCCTCAACCTCCGCTAATTTCAGGTTGCCGCCGCTCATACCTCACCTGTCTTTCAACAACATCTTTGCCTCTGTACTTCCGCCTCGACTGACATCTCTGCCCAAACTCTTTGCGTTTACAAATGTCTGCTTGTGACTGTGTATGTGCGGATGGATATGTGTGTGTGTGTGCACGAGTGTATACCTGTCCTGCCAGCAGGTATTCACAAGTAAGGGATCATATTTCTTAACTTCTTATAAGCTCCTTCCTAACAATAGTCCATCTCATTTTGTGTATAGACCAGGACTGAAAGAAAAGTAATGCCTCCACCTTTGTTAATTGGGTTTGGATGGGAATATTTTAATAAATCAAGTGCAGAAATAATCCTTAAAATGTGATCTTTAATTACCAATATTCACTTGTCCACATAATTACCAGCCAATTGGATACATTTGTGCCAACAATGAACAGGTTTTCTGATGCCGTCATGGAAGAAGTAAGAAGTAATAAGTAAGAGCCTACAGAATATCAGAATGGCTGGATTGAAGAGTTTTTAGCAAACAGAACACAGCATGTTGTTCTCAATGGGGAGACATCTACAGGCGTTAAAGTAACCTCTGGCATGCAACAGGGGAGTGTTATGGGACCATTGCTTTTCACAATATATATATAAATGACCTAGTAGATAGTGTCGGAAGTTCCATGCAGCTTTTCGTGGATTATGCTGTAGTATACAGAGAAGTTGCAGCATTAGAAAATTGCTGCGAAATACAGTAAGCGGATAGGCACTTGGTGCAGGGAGTGGTAACTGACCCTTAACATAGACAAATGTAATGTATTGCAAATACATAGAGAGAAGGATCCTTTATTGTATGATTATATGATAGCAGAACAAACACTGGTAGCAGTTATTTCTGTAAAATATCTGGGAGTATGCATGCGATGATCATATAAAATTAATTGTTGGTAAGGCGGGTACCAGGTTGAGATTCATTGGGAGAGTCCTTAGAAAATGTAGTCCATCAGCAAAGGAGGTGGCTTACAAAACACTCGTTCAACCTATACTTGAGTATTGCTCATCAGTGTGGGATCCATACCAGGTCGGATTGACCGAGGATATAGAGAAGATCCAAAGAAGAGTGGTGCATTTTGTCACAGGGTTATTTGGTAAGCGTAATAGTGTTACAGAGATGCTTAGCAAACTCAAGTGGCAGACTCTGCAAGAGAGGCACTCTGCATCACGGTGTAGCTTGCTGTCCAGGTTTCGAGAGGGTGCATTTTTGGATGTGGTATTGAATATATTGCTTCCCCCTACTTATACCTCCTGAGGAGATCACGAATGTAAAATTAGAGAGATTTGAGCATGCATGGAGGCTTTCCGGCAGTTGTTCTTCCCACGAACCATACGTGACTGGAACAGGAAAGGGAGGTAATGACAGTGGCACGTAAAGTGCCCTCCACCACACACCGTTGGGTGGCTTGCAGAGTATAAATGTAGATGTAGATGAAGAAGTCGACACTCTGTTTCCACAACCACCATCTCACAGTAAGTCAGATGTAAGTGCTAAATCTGGATTGTATGGAGGATGCCATACAGTGGTGAGATTCAGTCTCTGAAGTTCTGCCATTCTGGCATGTGAATTGTGTGGTTTGGCATTCTCAAACTGCAGGAAAACATTTCCTTTTTTCTTTCAGGTCCTAGTTAGCCATCATTTTGGAGTTCGCAGCAATGCGATGCAACACTCTGAATGTATTGTTGTGCCATGATCAAGGAAATTAACATGGATAACACCATCTGCATGCTTTGTGCTGAAAATCCATTCAGTGCCCTAAGTTATTGGTTCTTCCACCTATTATTGATAATTTTTGCAAACTTCTAATAAAACATTCAAGGTTTCTTACTATTTTTGTTTTCTCTAGTCATGTTAGCATGTATTTAGCTGCATTTTTTAAAATAAATAAACTAAAATTTTTTGTCTCCAAAATTATGGGCGAGCTACATTTGCTATGCTTTATAATTGTTCTTTTTAGATTTTTTGGCAATAGTGTTGTTAATCACCTGTAGAAGCTGACAGTTTGACTTGATGCCATTCAGTGCTCCTCCTGCAGTAACTGATTTAATTCTATAATTTTTCAACTTCTGAAATCTAGATCCTTCCATATAACTTTTTTCCGACACACATGTAAGCAGGAAATGTGTTAATGCCTTCTCCTAAGTTACTCAAATTTATTATGCCAATGTCACCTAATTATTACAAACATTGATGTTAGCAGTTTCAGTATATTATTACCATCTTCTGATAGTTAATCCACAAACAGTTTTGCCATGATGTATATGCATACTGAGCAGTCTGAAAATGGTTTAAAGTATGTCAGTGAAATGTTCATTGTCTCGTCACGTGGTAAAAGAGACTGGCGCACGTGGGCGCACTCTTTATATACAAAAATGGCTCTGAGCCCTATCCGACTTAACTTCTGAGGTCATCAGTCACCTATAACTTAGAACTAATAAAACCTAACTAACCTAAGGACATCACACACATCCATGCCCGAGGCAGGATTTGAACCTGCGACCGTAGCGGTCGCTCGGCTCCAGACTGTAGTGCCTAGAACCGCATGGCCATTCCAGCCGGCCTTTATATACAGCTTGTGGAAGTGAGGGGCATGGAAAATTGGGATGGGGAATGGGACCACAATTATATTTAACTTGTATACTTGCTGTAGTTGTCATTAAGCAAATGGAAACACAAAACCAATACTACATTTCTATCTATGTTTAAATCAGTACTCTGCAGTCTTGTGGAGAGTACTCCATACCACTGCTAGTCATTTCCTTTCCTGTTCCATTCGCAAATAGAGTGAGATAAAAATCAACTGTTTATACGCCTCCATATGAGCCCTAATTTCTTGTATCTTACCTTTGTGGTCCTTATGCACAATGTATGTCAGACACAACAGAATCATTCTGCATTCAGCTACAAATGCTGCTTCTCTAAATTTTCTCAGTAATGTTTCTCAAAAATAATGCCTCCTTTCCTCCAGGGATTCCCATTTGAATTCCCGAAGCATCTCCGTAACACTTGTGTGCTTTTAGAACCTACCAGAAACAAATCTAGCTACCTGACTCTGAATTGCTTTGATGTCTTCCTATAATCTGACCTGGTATGGTATGTATCCTAAACACCTGACAGTACTCAAGAATAGGTTGCAGTAGAGCCCTATATGCTGTCTCCTTTACTGATGAACCACACTTTCCTGGAATTCTCTCCATAAACCAAAGTTAACCATTTGCCTTTCCTATCACAATCCCTACATGTTCATTCCATTTCATATTGCTTTGCAATGTTATGCCCAGATATTTAAATGACATGAGTGTGTCAAGCAGGACACTACTAATACTGTATCTAAACATTACAGGTTTGTTTTTCCCACTCATCTGCATTAACTTACATTTTTCTACACTAACAGCCAGCTGTCATTCATCACACAAACAATAAATTTTGCCTAGGTCATTTTGTATCAACAGTCACTTATCGTCAGTGCCTTCCTGTATGCCACAGCATCATCAGCAAACAACCACAGATTGATGCCCACCCCATCTGCCAAATCATTTATGTATCTAGAAAATAGAAATGGTGCTAGCACACTTCCCTGTGACACTCCTGACGATACCCTTTTATCTAATGAACAGTTGCTGTCAAGGACAACATATTGGGTTCTATAACTCAAAAAGTCATCAAGCCACATGCGTATCTGTGAACCTATTCCATACACTTGTACCTTCTTTAACAGGCTGCAATGGGGCACCATGTCAAATGCTTTCTGGAAATCTAAAAATATGGAATCTGCATGCTGCCCTTCATCCATAGCTTACAGTATATCATGTGAGAAAAGGGCAAGCTGAGTTTTTCATGAGTGATGCTTTCTAAACCCATGCTGATTCATGGACATAAGGTTCTCAGTTTCTGTTCTGTTAATTTATTTTGTCCACAGATAAATAGCATTTCTACCTTCTCTCCATTGGTGTATGTTGCAGTCACATGAACCTTTAACAGAAGATGCTGAGTCATGATAGGCACAACAAAGAGCAGCAGCACCAGTGCATGATGGGAGTGGTGACTGGATGGGGGTAAGGAGGAGGTTGGGCAGGGCGGGGGAGGGATAGTATGGTGGGGATGGCGGACAGTGAAGTGCTGCAGTTTAGATGGAGGGCAGGAGAGAAAGTGTGGCGGGAGGGGGGGAGGAAGTAGCAGAAATGAGAAAAATATAAAGAAATTAAAAGACTGGGTGTAGCGGTGAAATGACGGCTGTGTAGTGATGGAATGGGAACAGGGATGGGGCTGGATGGGTGAGGACAGTGACTAACAAAGGTTGAGACCAGGAGGGTTACAGGAATGTAGGATGTATTGCAGGGAAAGTTCCACCTGCGCAATTCAGAAAAGCTGGTGTTGTTGGAAAGGATCCATTTGGCACAGGCTGTGAAGCAGACATTGAGATGAGGGATATCATGTTTGGCAGTGTGTTCAGCAGCAGGGTGGTCCACGTGTTTTTTGGCCACAGTCTGTCAGTGGCCATTCATGCGGACAGACAGCTTGTTGGTTGTCATGCCTACTATGTCACTCCTCCTACCACCACCTACACCAGTCCAGTCACTAACATCACCTATCCCATCAAAGACAGAGTTACCTGTGAAACCAGTCATGTGATTTATGAGCTAAGCTACAACCACTGATCTGCATTCTATGTAGTTGTTTGATTTAACAGAAGATGGTTGACTGAATGAACAGTGTACATTTGTCTTGTGTTTCCATTCCTTTGTCAGCACCAGTAAGTGTAAGAGTTCAGTTACCCAGGACTCCTGTCCTGTGTGCTAGATCAGGAAGCACAAAGTCTTTTTTGTGTTTCATTTTTAGTAATGCGGTGTTTCTGCGAGTGGTACTGCCATATATTTTTCAACATGCCCAGAAGAGAGGAAGTGGATTACCAAACAAAAAATATACCGTGCTACTTATTAAAAAGTTGGTCAGATGTGAGTACGACTCTCACTTGGAGGGTTCAATATGAACTTAATTCTGTGTATAATCAGTTCATCAATCACAGGAATTAAGAATATCAACATTGTTGCCTGTTATTGTCATTGATGCTGGTGAGATGTCAGATGCAGGAATTCCAGGACTTTGAAAAATGTTTTAAGTTTGAAGTTCGGTAGTGAATGAGAAAATAAATATTTATTAGTCTGATATAATTACAAGTTAATAATTTTCTGTTGTTTTCCTTTACTTGTATTGTGAAAACATGATTATTGCCAAATTTTGTGCTTCTAGGCCAACCTGTAGGTCGGAATGAGTGAATTAGGGAGTATCAAAATATGAGACATAAACAGCCATAGCTTTTGATTGCACTGACTTAGATCTTCACATTTTTATACCATCAAGGGACTGTAGACCTTAATACATAACATAAGTATCAACGTGATGTGTTTAATTGTTCCAGAGAAAAAGGTTTTTTGCTAGTTGGACAAACAGACAGACAGATGGACAACAGAGTGATCCTATAAGGGTTCCATTTTTACAGACTGAGATACAGAACCCTAAAAACATGCTGCGATTCATATTTATCTACCAAATCAAATGAAGTTGCGAGAATAGAAATTATGCTGGCTGATGTCCCCCTGGTAGCTAAACATTATTTGCTTGATTAATATTTTATTTGGCTTCTGGACAAACAATTATTTAGGGTGTTCAGGATAAACAGGACATCCTATAGAATCTGATCAAGTGAAATGTGTTCACACCAGCACCAGTACTTCACAAGCTGTGCACACTGGTGGAAAGCTGTGGCCTGTCTCTCAGACGACAGCACCCTTTCCTCTTTCATGTCAGAGCCACTAGAAAAGTGTACCAGTAGCATTATTTTGGTAACCTGACACACACATCGACATGTTCCAGAGAATGTGACAGGCTTTTGGGAATATTGAAAGAATTAAAAGGATAGTTTTCTAAAAGTTTTGAGGACACTGATTGTCTATCATTTGATTTGAGACAGTTTGCCACTGTGGTTGAGAATGTTCCTGTGCATGTGCAGATGTAACTGGTTCATATGCAATGTAATTTCCATTTTAAAGACAAACTCTTTTACGTTAAAAATTTCTAGGATATCTACATTGTTTTCCTCACTTAGAGTCTCCATGTCTCCATAATGAGGCTGGAAAAGTGCTAAATATTACTCATGCTGGGACACTGCTCATGTGCCAAATTCTTGGCTGTCTCTAATCTAAAGGATTACTGATGGCCAATTTAGAGGTCTTACAGGAAGAAGATTTGGATAGTTTTACTACCTTACATGAAAAAGTAGCTAATTTATAAAAAATCAAACAACGGAAAATCCAGGATGGAATGTAACAATACCAGAGAATGAAAGTTGCTACACACCATATAGCGGAGATGCTGAGTCGCAATAGGCACAACAAAAAGATTCACACAACTAAAGCTTTCGGATATTAAGGCCTTTGTCAGCAGTAGACACACATACACACACACTCACATAAACGCAACTTGCACACATGTCTGAGAGCTGAGACCACACTGTGAACAGCAGGATCAGTGCATGATGGGAGTGGTGACCGCGTAGCGGTAAGGAGGAGGTTGGGGTGGCTGCTGTAAAAAGAGCTATGTGTGAAGCATTCAACCACTACCACTGTCATACCTTAGCAAAAGATCTTGCTGAAAACCCAAGGAAATTCTGGTCTTACGTAAAATTGGTAAGTGGGTCGAAGGGCTTCCATCCAGTCACTCACTGATCAGTCTGGCCTGGCAACAGAAGACAGCAAAACGAAAGCTGAAATTTTAAATTTAGCATTTGAGAAATCTTTCACGCAGGAGGATCGTACAAACATACCGCCGTTTGAGTCTCGTACAGATTCCTGTATGGAGGACATAGTGATAGACATCCCTGGGGTTGTGAAGCAGCTGAATGGGTTGAAAATAAATAAATCGCCAGGTCTTGATGGGATTCCAATTCGGTTTTACAGAGAGTACTCTACTGCACTGGCTCCTTACTTAGCTTGCATTTATCGCGAATCTCTTGCCCAACGTACAGTCCCGAGCGACTGGAAAAAAGCGCAGGTGACGCCTGTATATAAGAAGGGTAGAAGGACAGATCCTCAAAATTACAGACCAATATCCTTAACATTGGTTAGTTGCAGGATTCTCGAACATATTCTCAGTTCGAATATAATGAATTTCCTTGAGACAGAGAAGTTGCTGTCCATGCATCAGCACGGCTTTAGAAAGCATCGCTCCAGCGAAACGCAACTCGCCCTTTTTTCACATGATATCTTGCGAACCATGGATGAAGGGTATCAGACGGAAGCCATATTCCTTGACTTCCAGAAAGCGTTTGACTCGGTGCCCCACTGCAGACTCCTAACTAAGGTACGAGCATATGGGATTGGTTCCCAAGTATGTGAGTAGCTTGAAGACTTAAGTAATAGAACCCAGTACGTTGCCCTCGATAGTGAGTGTTCATCAGAGGTGAGGGTATCATCTGGAGTGCCCCAGGGAAGTGTGGTAAGTCCGCTGTTGTTTTCTATCTACATAATTGATCTTTTGTATAGGGTGGATAGCAATGTGCGGCTGTTTGCTGATGATGCTGTGGTGTACGGGAAGTGTCGTCGTTGAGTGACTGTAGGAAAATACAAGATGACTTGGACAAGATTTTTGATTGGTGTAAAGAATGGCAGCTAACTCTAAATATAGATAAATGTAAATTAAGGCAGATGAATAGGAAAAAGAATCCTGTAATGTTTGAATACTCCATTAGTAGCGTAATACTTGACACAGTCACGTCAATTAAGTATTTGGGCGTAACATTGCATATGAAGTGGGACAAGCATGTAATGACAGTTGTGGGGAAGGCGGATAGTCGTCTTCGGTTCATTGGTAGAATTTTGGGAAGATGTGGTTCATCGGTAAAGGATACCGCTTATAAAACACTAATACGACCTATTCTTGAGTCCCGCTCGAGCGTTTGGGATCCGTATCGGGTCGCATTGAGGGAGGACATAGAAGCAATTCAGAGGCGGGCTGCTAGGTTTGTTACTGGTAGGTTTGATCATCACGCGAGTGTTACAGAAATGCTTCATGAACTCGGGTGGAAGTCTCTAGAGGAAAGGAGGTGTTCTTTTCGTGAATCGCTCTGAGGAAATTTAGAGAACCAGCATTTGAGAGTGACTGCAGTACAATTTTACTGCCACCAACTTACATTTCGCGGAAAGACCACAAAGATAAGATAAGAGAGATTAGGGCTCATACAGAGGCATATAGGCAGTCATTTTCCCCTCGTTCTGTTTGGGAGTGGAACAGGAAGAGAAGATGCTAGTTGTGGTACGAGGTACCCTCCGCCACGCACCGTATGGTGGATTGCGGAGTCTGTATGTAGATGTAGATGTAGTATGGTGGAAGTGGCGGACAGTCAAGTGCTGCAGTTTAGACAGAGGGCTGGAGAGAAGGTGTGGTGGGGGCGGAGGGGGTAAGCAGCGGAAAGGAGAGAAATAAAAATAAATTAAAAGACTGGGTGTGGCGGTGAAATGATGGCTGTGTAGTGCTGAAATGAGAACAGGGAGGTGGCTGGATGGGTGAGGACACTGACTAACCTTCGTTAGTACTGATTTTATGTGTGTGATTTGAAACTATGTGGGTCATGTGAAGATTTTTGGTTTATTGATTTATGATTAGGACACGCGCCAAGTCGAAAATGGAACAGGAGCAGAATATAACTGACAATATTCAATCAGTTGAGGATGTCCCTTCCACTGATAGTTCAGTACCTGTAATGACCGCAGCTAGGACTTAGGAGTTTAACATTAAAGATCTTTTACTTACAATATCCCAAGTGGTGCAGATATTAACTGCAAATCAACGATCAATGTCTGCTAATGTTCAATCTATATCAACTGAACAGTCTAGGATAGCTTCCACACAAGAATCAATGGCAGCAGAACAAGACAAAATTTCCACTATAGTTTATACTGTAGCAGTAGAACAGGCAAGTCTCCCTGCTAAACAAGACGGTCTCGTTAAGCAGTAGGAGGGACTAGTAACTGAACAAACAAATATCATGCTAACTATGCTAGAGTATATTGCTGTGGTTGAGTCATTGGCAACCAAACAAGATTTTGAGGGTTTGAGATGTGAAGTGGATCATTTAAGCATTCAGCATTGCTGCTAAGGAAATAGCAAATCTTAAGATGTCCCAGGAGAAAGTTCCTGAAGAAATCTCCAAAATCCAAACTAAAGTAAAAGATGTTACCGCAACCATAGATTCTCTTGTGTCCAAATTGGAACTTGTTAAATCAGATTGAGTCGCAGTTGTAGAAGAGAGAGTGACAGTGTGTTGATGAACAACTGCAACAAGCTGTGCAAAATGTTCAACTGGCTAATGTATCAGATTCCACAATGATCCAGACTGATAATGATGTGATAAGCCAACAATTTGGTCAAGAGTTCTCGAAGTGGAAAGACAGTATAACCAAATCAGTTGAAGAATGTTCCAAGTCACTAAAGGAAATAAGAGTGAGAGGCTCTGACACACGTGTCACATTTTCCGATGAACTGAAGCAAATTGTGATGAATTCGGTATCAGTGGTGAGTATCCCGACACCTATGACAAAAATTGCATATGTGGTGCCTGACTCTGTTTATGGCAATATACCACCCAACAAAGTATACACCCAAATGCTGGTGAAGGAGAAGCTCCTAAGGCACTGGCAGTTCCAAGCCTTCTGTCCGGAGAAGAAAACTGTTAACCCCATCGTTTTCATTCATGGGTTCAGAGGTGTTTTACCCCTTGAGTGGACTGACGCACTAAAGATTTCTTCTGTCACTGGATACATACAAGGGGAAGGTAGTTTATAGTGCATGGACATTATGGAAACCTGTGGCACCTACGAAGATTTTAAGCGAGCATTCCTGAATAAATATTGGTCTAAGGGAATTCAAGAATGAGTGAGAAAAGAGGTTTATAATCCAGAAATATTTTCAGTCAAGTGTGGGAAATTGCATCAGTATTTTGAGAAGTACCTGAATAAGTCTCTCGTTGACTAGGCCAATGTGGTCTGCGTCGGCAAGGTCATTCATCGGTGTGAAGTTTTTCGCGAATACATCTGCCAAAGCATTTGCTTTGGCATCTGGTTCGCTAATTATATGGTTGCCCACATGTAGTGGGGGTAGCTTCTGTCCGCTTCTTAGTAGAGACTTCGTCATCTTCCAGGCCGATTGGTCTTGTAATTGTAGCAATGCAACCTTATCTGCCCAGACTCCTGAGGGCGGCGGCCGTCCAAAACCCCCTTCCCCCGTGAGGCGTTCTCTCCGCGGTCCGCGCCGGCGGCCGCGGGTCGGCGGTCGCTGAGAGGCTGCCGTCGGCGTCTGTGGTGGCGTCGGTGTAACTGCCTCGTCCGCCCTGATCGTTTTCTTTGCTGAGCTTCTTTTTAATCAGACTCAGTGCTGGTTCCCATGCCTTGCTGAGGTTATAGCCGCTATCTCTGTTGATGAGTCCGTCCCTGGTACGAATTTCGAGAGCCTCTCTAACGACGCTGTCCCAGTATTTAGGTGTCTGTGCCAAGACTCTGGTATGTTGGTAGTCCATTTCGTGATTTTCGGACAAACAGTGCTCTGCAACTGCCGACTTGTTAGGGTACATAATTCGAGTGTGCCTCTAATGTTCTCGGCAACGATCTTCGATGGTGCGCGCTGTCTGTCCAATGTAGGTCTTCCCACGCTCACAGGGAATCTGGTATATGCCGGCCTTCCGCAAACCGAGATCGTCTTTGACACTTCCCAATAATGCTCGTGTTTTATTGGACGGACAAAAGACAGTTCCTACTCGGTGTTTCCTCAATATTCGTCCTATTTTCCCCGATAGTGCGCCAGTATACGGTATACAGGCGGTGGCTATCTCTTCCTCGGTGGCTTCGTCCATCTCCACACGCTGTACAGTAGAGGTGGGGCGGACAGCGCGTTTGATCTGCCATTCCGAGTACCCGTTTTTCCGAAATACAGTTTTGAGGTGTTCCAGCTCATGGGGCAGACTCTCTGCGTCCGAGATGGTGCGCGCCCTGTGCACCAGTGTTTTTAGTACCCTATTCCTCTGTGAAGGGTGGTGGCAGCTATTTGCATGCAAATACAGGTCGGTGTGCGTTTTCTTCCTGTATACCCCATGGCACAGAGTGCTATCCGCTCTTCTTTTGACCATGACGTCCAGGAATGGTAAACTTACTTCTGCTTCGGTCTCCATAGTGAATTTGAGGTTCGGATGTATGGAATTCAGGTGTGTAAGGAAGTCTAGGAGCTTGTCCCTTCCATGGGGCCGTATCACGAACATGTCATCAACATAACGTACAAAACAAGTAGGTTTCCATTTGGATGACGCCAAAGCTTCCTCCTCGAAATACTCCATATAGAAATTCGCGACCACAGGCCTAAGTGGGCTCCCCATTGCGACCCCTTCTGTTTGCTCATAGTATTCTCCATTAAACAGAAAATACGTAGAGGTCAGAACATGCCTGAAAATGTCGGTCGTCTTCTTGTCAAATTTCTGTGCAATGAGCTCAAATGACTCTCGTAGAGGCACCCAGGCGAATAACGAGACAACGTCAAAACTCACCAGGATATCTGAGTCTTTCAGTTTGAAGTTCTCGAGACGTTTTACGAAATCCATAGAATTCCGAACGTGATGAGAGCATTTATCCACGTAAGGGCTTAGTAGTTCTGTCAGGTATTTGACCAGCAAATATGTAGGTTCCCTAATGTTGCTGACAATTGGGCGTAACGGCACCCCTTCTTTGTGGACTTAGGGAGTCCATAAAGTCTTCGCGGTACAGGTCCTTGAGGTGTCGATTTCTTGGCGACACCCTGTGGTAAATTCGCGTCCTTGAGAAGAGCCCTAGTCTTATTCTTCACCTTCTTTGTGGGGTCAGCGTTGATCTTCCTGTAAGATTCGTCACTTAGCACAGGGCGCGCACCATCTCGGACGCAAAGAGTCTGCCCCATGAGCTAGAGCACCTCAAAACTGTATTTCGGAAAAACGGGTACTCGGAATGGCAGATCAGACGTGCTTTCCGCCCCACCTCTACTGTACAGCGTGTGGAGATGGACGAAGTCACCGAGGAAGAGATAGCCACCACCTGTATACCGTATACTGGCGCACTATCGGGGAAAATAGGACGAATATTGAGGAAACACCGAGTAGGAACTGTCTTTTGCCCGCCAGTAAAACACGAGAATTATTGGGAAGTGTCAAAGACGATCTCGGTTTGCGGAAGGCCGGCATATGCCAGATTCCCTGTGAGTGTGGGAAGACCTACACTGGACGGACAGTGCGCACCATCGAAGGTCGTTGCCGAGAACATCAGAGGCACACTCGATTTATGTACCCCAACAAGTCGGCAGTTGCAGAGCACTGTTTGTCTGAAAATCACGAAATGGACTACCAACATACCAGAGTCTTGGCACAGACACCTAAGCACTGGGACAGCGTCGTTGGAGAGGCTCTCGAAATTCGTACCAGGGACGGACTCATCAACAGAGATAGCGGCTATGACCTCAGCAAGGCATGGGAACCAGCACTGAGTCTGATTAAAAAGAAGCTCAGCAAAGAAAACGATCAGGGCGGACGAGGCAGTTACACCGACGCCACCACAGACGCCGACGGCAGCCTCTCAGCGACCGCCGACGCGCGGCCGCGGGCGCGGACCGCGAAGAGATCGCCTCACGGGGGAAGGGGGTTTAGGACGGCCGCCCGCCCTCAGGAGCTCAGTTCGTCAGCGCACCTGACGATGGCGACACGTCTGATCGCCGACATGTTGTGCCCGTTGGACACTATGGACTGGCAGTACACCCGTGGACTGTTCGAGCAATATGTCTCTTGCCAGATTTAACTGCATTGTTCATCAGTACCTTGTGATATCCTTCCTTCTTTAATGTTACACTAATTCTCACTAGAAAACTGACACTAAACCCACAAGACTTCCCCAGACCATGACCGACCCTCCACCACTTTTCGCCATTGGTGTTACACACTGACTTCATAGTTCTCGATGAAGTCAATGAGTAAACATTCAATGATGGCTTCCAAATTTCAAACTTGATCAATACATGAACAACACCTCGGGGCATTGCTGAACTCTCCAGTTTTTATGTTGCTGTGACCATTGCAAATCAGTTCAATTTCTTTAGTTTGTGTAATAAAGGTTTTTTGGCCACTATCCATCAGTTTAAGTCACGTTCAGGTAAATGGCATTGCTCTGCTGAGACAAAGCTCGCATATTGTTTACTCTGCTGTTAATTTCAGGTGCAGCAAGAGTCCTCACGTTTACACTGTATACATATGAACTAATCTTGGCTGGATGTTGCTCACGGTCTTCCAGATTGTGAAACGCTTGCCTTGGCACCACCTTTCCACGGCACAGCGCTGCTCTACTAGATCCGAACGGCTGCAAGCGGCGTCTCGGACATGCCGGTTAGGCGGACGCCCATTTCACAGACGTTTCTCGTGCTTGCGCTGTGATATGAACCACGACCCGAGCGGCAGTCAAGCAAAGTCGGGGCATGTCGGGACGGAAAAGGACAGATGCGAATGCACTGCGCAAATCACGCAAATATCTGGAAGAGCGCCGCGCATCGTGTGTCAGGTGAGGAAGTTCCCGTCGGCAGCAGAGGCGGTCTCCGGCGGGACACTGCCACTCTCGACACAGGCCACCCGCCGCCCGGCCGCGCGCAAACCCTCCGCCGGATAACGGGAACAAGATGCATCGCCCGCGAGTGTCGGACGCCGCACGCACCAAGCGAAACGAATGACAGGCGGCGCACCGAGCAGCTGTGTGTCGCACGCACGTGGCTGCGCGCCCGCCAATTCGGCAGTCGCCTCCGAGACGCCGGGCGAACAGGTTGTTCCACTCCGAGGCTCTAGCTGCCCATTGTGCGTCGAAGTTAGACGAGGATCATTGGCCGT
This sequence comes from Schistocerca americana, assembly GCF_021461395.2. Classification (NCBI taxonomy): domain Eukaryota; kingdom Metazoa; phylum Arthropoda; class Insecta; order Orthoptera; family Acrididae; genus Schistocerca; species Schistocerca americana. Next base: position 91,586,780 of record NC_060124.1, on the reverse strand, counting down.
CGAGCCGTCGCCGCCCGACATTCCAGCGCGCCGCGCCCGCATTCGCTGCCGGCTCCCGCGCCGCGCCAGCCGTACCTGCTCACTTTAACGTTCGATTCAACGATCTGGTAAGTCACCATGACTACGTACAACCGTTCGAACACGAGCTTGCAACTGCAATTCGATCATGAATACGTGAGGCCGACGGCCTATGTAGTCGAAGAGTGGATGTTCAACGAACTGCGTATGGAGGAGGAGGAATTAGAAGGACTCATGGTCGATTTTACTGTGTACAGCTTGTTCTTAAAGACTTTGATACGGTGTAAAACCCTCGTACCACACTTGGGGGAATACGAAAATGTAAACATAGAGATGGCGCAGTGAGTGATGTGAAAATCCCCTTCGCCGGATACGGAGAGTGGCTCTTGAAATGGTTCAAATGGCTCTGAGCACTATGGGACTCAACTGCTGTGGTCATAAGTCCCCTAGAACTTAGAACTACTTAAACCTAACTAACCTAAGGACATCACACACATCCATGCCCGAGGCAGGATTCGAACCTGCGGCCGTAGCGGTCGTACGGTTCCAGACTGTAGCGCCTTTAACCGCTCGGCCACTCTGGCCGGCCAGTGGCTCTTAAAAGGTGTATAATCTGTCCCGTACCAAGTGCCCGACGATGAAGTAGGACGTTACTTGCGTCTTTATGGGGAAGTACTGTCCGTGAACCGAGAGTTCTGGGGTGCTAGACACCGGTACAATGTGGACTCAGAGCAGTGGCAAAATGACATGTGACTAGGGCCTCCCATCGGGTAGACCTTTCACCTGCAAGTCTTTCGAGCTGACGCCACTTCGGTGACTTGTGTGTCGGTGGGGATGAAATGAAGATGATAAGGACAACACAACACCCAGTTCCTGAGCAGAAAAAATCTCCGACCCAACCGGGTATCGAACCCGGGCTATTAGGTATGACGTTCAGTCGTGCAGATCACTCAGCTACCAGGGGCGGACAGAGCAGTCACGATGGTGCTGAAAGAGCACTTGCCATCTTTTGTGATGATCGGTGGGCGTAGGGGTGTTGTGCAGTATAACGGACAACCACAAACGTGCTCAATCTGCAGCTCCACAGAGCACATGAGGGCAAACTGTCCGAGGAGCAGATGTCCGGCGCAATTGCCGCGCGTAGAAGCCACGGATGCACCGCAAGAAAACGAGCAGTAGCGCGCGACGCTCCACGTGCTCACGAGACGGCTACAGCGGAAGCGGCAGCCCTGTTAGCCGCCGCCACGGAAAGCCCGCCGGCTGCCCCAACCCCTGCCACCGTCCCGGCCCTTGCTCCGGCCGCCGCAGGTAGCGCGGGTGAGAAAAGCCAGCTGAGCTCCGACTCAGGAATCGTTAGCGCTAGGATTTCACCCGGAACAAGTCCCGCCCACTCACCCCCGGTTTTCCCGGTCTTTGTTCGGCGCCTGGGCATCGTTTCAGTTGACCCACGTGGTTTACCGCGTTCGGCTGCACTTGGAGTGAATGTTAAATTAATATCTTGCTAGGTCTTAAATTTTGCCAGGTAGTCAAAAGACACGTTACAAAAAAACGTGCACAATTGTCCTCAACTATGCCAGGCACTTCCACAGCAAACATGGGTGAAAACAATTTAGTACTGGAATGAGATTTTCACTCTGCAGCGGAGTGTGCGCTGATATAAAACTTCCTGGTAGAATAAAACTGCGTGCCGGACCGAGACTCGAACTCGGGACCTTTGCCTTTCGCGGGCAAGTGCTCTACCAACTGAGCTACCCAAGCACAACTCACGCCCCGTCCTCACAGCTTTACTTCTGCCAGTATCCCGTCTCATACATTCCAAACTTTACAGAAGCTCTCCTATGAACCAAGCAGGAAACATCTCCCAGGCTGTGGCTAAGCCATGTCTCCGCAATATCCTTTCTTTCAGGGGTGCTAGTTCGCAGGAGAGCTTCTGTAAAGTTTGGAATGTAGGAGACGAGATACTGGCAGAAGTAAACCTGTGAGGACGGGGCGTGAGTCGTGCTTGGGCAGCATTTCCGGCTTTCGCTGTCGCCGCGGTCAGACGTGCTAGCTGGTTGCTCCGCGTCGTCGTTGTCCTTGCCAGTGTTTACTGTTTGCCGTTGTGTGTTTCTGTGTTCCGAGTGATTCACGTGTTTTGTACTTTTTTGTGGTCGTCCTTTTCGTCAGCAACTTGTCGATTTTGTACAGGATTCGGGCTTGACCGGATTCCCTACAGCTGCTGCGCCATGTCTACCACCATCCGGAAAAACACCTTGGTTTTTGGCTTTGACAAGGATACCCGCCGAGTTGAACCGACCGCCCTCGAGATTCATGACTGGCTCACCGAAGTAATAGGCATCACTTCTGATTCTGTGGACACCACCCAGCCAGATTCTGATCGTTATTGTCAAGTTTCTCAGTCCAGTAGCAGTTGATCGACTTCTTGAAAAAATCGGCAAACAAGTCCCTTTTGTTCATCGCGACGGCACCACTGGTATGGTTACTGTAACACGTGCCGATGCCTCGATTCAGACAGTTCGAGTACTTAACTTGCCCATAGAGATTGACAATGCTAAAATTAAAGATGCACTTTCTAAGTTTGATCAAGTTAAAGAAATTGTCAACGAAAAGTGGTCGTCTCGCTACAAATTACAATGTTTCAATGGGATTAGATCTGTGGACATGGCAGTAAAAATGAACATTCCCTCTCACATCACGGTCGATGGTTATAAGGCTCACATTACATATTCTGGTCAATCCCGCACCTGCCATATCTGCAATGAATTAGGCCATCTTCGCCAGGACTGCCCCCGCCGAATTTTTGTCTTGAAAAATAATCTCCAGCCGCGGCGTAGATTAAAACTTAACGAGGTAATGGCAGTAGATACTTCCGGTTCTTCTGCACACCCTGATGTTGATGCTCCCCAGGCAACTACCTCCAAGACCCCGCCCATAACCGCTGATGCGTTTCCACCACTCGTAGGACGGCAAACTGCTGCGCCAGTTTGTCTTGAAAGTTCAAAAAATGGCTCTGAGCACTATGGGACTTAACAGCTGTGGTCATCAGTCCCCTAGAACTTAGAACTACTTAAACCTAACTAACCTAAGGACATCACACACATCCATGCCCGAGGCAGGATTCGAACCTGCGAGACCACCGCGGCCGGCTGTCTTGAAAGTGAATCTCAGCAAAAGAAAAGGCCGCTGGAGCATAGTGCTGAGCATTCAGATGGGGAAGTATCTCACATGACTCCTGCCGCCCGGAAACCAAAACCATCAATCGCGGAGAATTTAGTACCAGATGATGTTATACCGGTCGAATTTGAAGCCAGTGCGGATGGACTTGAGTGGATGCCGAATTCTGAGACGCGAGGTCATGAACAGGAACCTCCAATTTAGCGTGCCGCGCCCGAAGGGCAACAGCCGCTACAACGCGCACACAGTGAGGAAGTGTTGTGTCAACAACGCGATACAACTGACGCCCGACAACAAGTTCCGGGCGGAAGTACACAAGTGAAAGTGTTTACCAACCTGCCAGCTGCCGGCGGCAGTGCTGCGACAACGACACCACCGCGTCTCAAAGAATCCACAAAAACTTCGGGACCTGAAAACGCCCCACGACGAAGGCTCAATCCACAGCCAAATCTCTCCGTTCCCCGCAACAAGGGCAATTCCACTTCGTCGCAAGCGGATGTAGTACCCTGAAATATTAGTTATGAAATTTTGAGGGAAGGATTCAGTGATGATAACAGCAAAGGACTCGGCGAAGCCCACCCCCCACAGTAGTAATTCCGTTGGTACAAGGTTTGTTCCGTGCTGTCGCTTAAGGTTGCAAAACTTCTTCGTGTTTCTTTCTGTCCTCTTATCCAGTTATGGTTTGCAACGTTCACTGTGTCGTTTTTGCTTCAACCGGCCTATGATTCATAGTGTATCACTTGTTATGGTCTTTATTTAGCTTCTTGATCCAATAATCCTCTCATGGCTGCTCGCATTATACCTTTTTTAATCCTGCAGCCGGCACTCTCGAGCCACATGCCATCGTTTTGTTACACTTTTGCATCTCATTATATGCTACAGGCCTACGCTATCACCTCCCTTAATATCAATAGGATTACGCCAGAGTTAAAACTTGCTTTATTAAAACAATTTTTGTTTGACTCTGGTACGGATATTGCCCTTTTACAAGAGGTCGCAACATGGCAAATTAATATTCCCGGCTATGTTGCAATAATCAATTTCGCTCCAGAATTGAGTGCTGGCACAGCGATTTTAGTCAGGGAAGGAATACCTCTAACCGATGTCGAATATCGTGGGCGTCAGTGTAATCAATCTGTATGCACCATCTGGAAGTGCACGGCGCGCTGACAGATCGAAGTTTTTTAAGGATATCATTTACTTATTGCGGAGAGACTCTCCAAACGTGATCATTGCAGGCGATTTTAATTGTGTATTGCACCGTAAAGACCAATCCCCCAATTTTAATTATTCCCCTGAATTAAACTTTCTTGTCTCCCAAATGAAATTGAGGGACGCGTGGGAAGTTAAGTATCCCACGCTTGTGAAATACACGCACATTCCACTTAATTCCAGCAGCAGGATTGATAGAATCTATATGTCGAGTCACATAGTGAGGAATTTGCTACAAGTGGAAATCACTCCAGTCAGCTTTTCTGATCACTGTAGTGTGAGTGCCTGCATAAACTTAGAGCGGCAACCAACTCACCGGTTTAGGAATCAGTGGAGCATGAATGTCGGCCTTTTAACAGACGACGAACTCGAGGCCGAATTAAAGACAGCTTGAGAATTTTACTTGCGCTCTGTACACAACTTTCCGAATGTTTTGGAGTGGTGGACCCACAAGGTGAAGACCAAATTACGGAAAGTAGTTATATCTTATAGTATAGAGAGATCTCGGGCAGTTCACCGTACAATGGAATTTTACTACATGGTTTTACGGGACTTGTATGATCAGGCAGATGGCTCAGACAGGCGATTGTCCGACATCAAGAAAATTAAAGCGACATTATTAATCTTAAAGAGAAAACAACTGGAGGGTCTTAAAATTAAGTCAAAATCCAGATCTGTCAGCGAGGACGAAACGGCAGCGTTATATCATCTGATTAAACACCGCAAGAACCGACGACGGATATTCATGTCCTCACTGTGCAAAACGAGATAATCAGATAAATCCACAGGTATTACAGTGCCCTGCATGAGTCAGAAGCAACGCAAGAGGACGATTCGGATGAGTTATTTGCATTTACAACCTCCACAATTACGGCCGACGACAACGCCAGCTTACTTTCGGCTTTTAGTCAGATGACGTCTTTGAAATAATTCGCGGCTCCCCTAAAAGGAAATCGCCGGGCCCTGATGGCCATCCGGTCGAATTCTATATTGGAGTATCATGGGTGATAAGTTGACATAAGCTGTTAACGACGTCCTGCGGAGAAAGTTTGTACCACCAGAACTTAAAGAATGTAAAATCGTGTTGATTCCTAAAAATAAGGGATGTAAAAAGATTAACAACTTCCGGCCGATTTCTCTTCTTAATTCAGATTATAAGATTATTGCGAGAGCTTTAAACAAACGAATGATGCCGTTGACCGCAACCATAATTGGGCAACAGCAAACTTGTGCTTATAGGCGATCAATATTTCAGACTACAGCACAATATAGAGATATCGTCGCTCTGTCGTCTGCCAGCACCATTAATTGCGGCCTCCTTTTTGTCGATTGTTATAAAGCATTTGATCGTGTCAGCCATAAATACCTCTTCGAAACGATGCGGAGGATGGGCTTCCGGCATGACTCCATCGCTGTCGTGCGCATTATGATCACTGGTCTGGCCGCCACGATCTCCGTCAACTGCCAGCTCACAAGACCAATTACCATCGCAAGGGGTGTCCCCCAAGGAAGCCTCCTTTCCATGTTGCTCTTTGTCATCTGATTAGAACCATTGCTGCGGCTAGTACAAGAGCACATGACGGGCATAACGATCGCCGGGACGAAAACTGCAGTTGGGGCATATGCTGATGATGTCGGCATCGTCGTGAGGAACAGGGAAGATGTGATTCAACTGGACGCAGACCTCCGAAGCTATTGTTCCGCTTCTGGCGCAAAAATGAATGAAACTAAAAGCAAATTTCTACGTATAAGGGGACTTGACGATGTCGGCCTAGAATGGGCTAACCATGTTACGGAACACAAATCTCTTGGGACGATACTGACGGTCCCCCCACAAAGGATGATAACGGCGAACTGGCGGGATGTCTCGCTCAGTCAAGGGTGCTTTAATAGATAAAGTCTATCGCTGCATGGACCGAATTCAGAGGGTTAAATTTATAAATACATGTATCCTGTCGCGAGCATATTATGTGGCACAGGTCTTCCAATCCCCACTGTCATAGCCAAACAGATAATGAGCAAGTTGACCAATTTTCAGTGGCAGGGGGAAATATTTCGAGTTCACGTGAAGACTGTGACCCTCGACCCTCTGCATGGCGGTATGGGTCTGATCGATCTGAACGCCAAAGCAATGGCTTTGTAGATTAAACGGATGACATCCTTAATCCAAAGCTACCCTGACACCCTTACGGCAAAGTTGTTTGAGACAGTCGCGCCGAAAAGCGTAGAACCGCCAATCAATGTGCAGACGATCGACTACCAGCTCTCCCACATCCGCACATATTATCTGGAAAAGAGCTAGTTGAGCGAGGTCCTTCTCCAACATCGACCCTTAACTGCCAAGGACATTCTGGAGCACAGGAAACAACATGAGGGCAAGAACAAAATCGAACAAAAGCATACTGGTGTCAGTTGGGATGTCCTGTGGCCAAACATCAGCAGCAGTGTACTTCCGTCCTTGGTCAGGTCGACGTGGTACAAAACGGTCAACAACATTATCAGCGCCTGCATGCGATTGGGCTAAGCGACACAGCCCATTGTCCAGATTGTCACCAAGTGGATACCGTTCCCCACAGATATACTTGCAGTCACCGCATGCGCAATTGGCAATGGGTTCGTCAAAAAGTCGCCCTTATAACTAGGACTTCTGAAAATAACATAGACACGAACTTACTGCACAGACCGGACGTCAAATATTTTCCGCCAATTAAAAATAATGCCGTCATGTGGCTGTTGGGTCACTATACAAGTCATGTCTTCAATCGGCTGACGGGCGACGATTACAGCGAATTTCTGTTACACATGGAAACGGAATATATTAAAATTAGACACTACGCGGTTCACGGTCGCAAGTACGGTAATATGCTCCATATTGCATTCAATAGAACAGGTATTGGATAGCTGTTCGAGCTCTAAAACCTTCACCCGTTTATGTATCAACTGAATGATCTGGCTCCAATCCCCTATTGATGCTTTAAAAAAAAAAAAAGAGAGATAGCTGAGTGGTCAGCGTGACGGATTGCCGTCCTACGGGCCCGTGTTCGATTCCCGGCTGAGTCGGTGATTTTCTCCGCTCAGGGACTGGGTGTTTTGTTGACTTCGTCATCATTTCATCCCAGTCCAGCGTGCAGGGCGCCCAATGTGGCGTTCAATGTAATAAGACCTGTATCAATGCGACCGGACCTTCCGTGCAAGGGGCCTCGCGGCCAATGACGCAAAAAGCTCATATCAATTTTTCCATGTGTTGAAGTTAAGAAAGCTGAAACTGCTGGTATTGATACTTCAGAGGAAGGAATCTGTGCTTAATTTTCTACAAATGGAGGTGAACCCGAAAGTCTGAATGGATCTGTGGATCTTGAGTGTTTGTTTGAGAATGGATGTGGACACGAATTTGATGTGCGATCTGCAATTAATGTGGCGCAGGAGCGTGTAGCAGAGGAAAAGGGAAAAGAAGGTAGCTCAGTTGGTAGAGCACTTGCCCGCGAAAGGCAAAGGTCCCGAGTTCGAGTCTCGGTCCGGTACACAGTTTTAATATGCCAGGAAGTTTCATATCAGCGCTCACTCCACTGCAGAGTGAAAATCTCATTCAGGAAACATCCCCCAGGCTGTGGCTAAGCCATGTCTCCGCAATATCCTTTCTTTCAGGAGTACTAGTTCTGCATGGTTCGCAGAAGAGCTTCTGTAAAGTTTGGAATGTAGGAGACGAGATACTGGCAGAAGTAAAGCTGTGAGGACGGGGCGCGAGTCGTGCTTGGGTAGCTCAGTTGGTAGAGCACTTGCCCGCGAAAGGCAAAGGTCCCGAGTTCGAGTCTCGGTCCGGCACACAGTTTTAATCTGCCAGGAAGTTTCAATATAGTACTGAATTGTTTAAATACGAGAACTCAGTATTCACATGAATACCCTATGAAGAAACATACTTCTATGTGAGAAAAAGCACCCAAAGTTAAAACAGGAAAAACCTACCCTCAAAGAATAATTTGATTGGAGAAAGAGGAACCACAGTATACTTGACACTTGAGTTTCAGAACTCAGACAGTATATGTGAAACAAGCACCAATGTTCACTATACTTCCAGAAGGCATCAAAATTACTTTGTTCTTGCTAGATCGATCAAAGCTGTTTTTGCCTGTTATTCACTGAATAGTTTTGCTGAAACGTTTTAGGGGTGGAAGAAAGAGCACAGCATGAAGGACGTTTTACAGCTGTGAAACACTACAGCATTTATTTCCTCCATAACTGCTCTGTGACTAACGTATACATTATCATTATTATTTTTAAAAAATGGTGTGAATGACATTTATGAAATTAATAAATCTTTTGCTTAAAAACAGACAGGACAAAGAATAACGACAGATTATTTTCCTGAGATGTTTGCAACAGCATATAGGACACTAATCACACAGAAACAGCCCCAGTTCTTTACAACCTCGTTTATAATGCGCAGGTATGGCATTGGAAGAATTTACAAGTTAAAATTCACCCATTACCCACGCAAATACTAACGAAAAAAGTCATATAAGCAAACATCTTACTGCTATCATTAGGCAAGTCTACTTTATGGCATTCTTATATTCTTCAATTTTTGCGAGCTACTATGAGGGCCTACATAAACAAAACGACTTCCAGTTTTGTTGTGTACATAGTTCCGCGTAGTCAGCGCGTACACAACTTTCCCACTAGAACGCGCCCCGCTAAGCACAACAGCACAGGCGCAGCGCTCGTCCGTCTCCGCACTACGAGATGGCGCTGTCTTAGAGACGGACCAAATTCTGCTTCCGCCGATCCGCGTATTAATATGTAACGCAGCCAATGAGATTGCTGCTAACTTTGAGGCAGCTGCGATATCGGCCATTCGTCAAGTTTTTCCCACAACTGAAATAAATGGATTCTATTTCCATATGAAGAAGAGTTTATGGCGAAGAATTCGAATTCTCAGTCTAACTGAGGAGTACCGCTAGAACGAGGATTTAAGACTTCACGTCAGCATGTGTGCAGCGCTGGCAGCTGTAAAACCGGTGGACGTAAGCAATGGATGGATTGAGATTCATGCAGAAGCTTCTGATAACGGAAGGTTCTCTCAATTTTTTAACTATATATGACGGTAGTATCTGTTCCCGAAAGAACAGTCACCGTCAATGACCATGCAGCTTTGCTAGAAATGAAATGATAATTAAATGGACACCCTAGCTGCAAGCAGGCATTGATACACTTCATTGGGGAACAGATACTACCGTCATATATAGTTAAAAATATGGGTTCCCGGCCTTTGACCTTCTTGTGCGAATGCACACGCTATGCCCGAACTCGTACGGAACTTGGTAGATTAATCTGCCACGAGTAATGAGTATGATGGGCAGACATCTATTAGGCGCACTACGAATGTAGTGTTGTCGACATGTTGGGAATGTGGATCTCACGGGGAGCGTGCAAGGGATAAGTCCCTGCAGACGCACTATCCTCTGTGCCCGCGGTGGCTCAGATGGATAGAGGGTCTGCCATGCAAGCAGGAGATCCCGGGTTCGAGTCCCGGTCGGGGCACACATTTTCGACATGTCCCCAATGAAGTGTATCAACGCCTGCTTGCAGCTAGGGTGTCCATTTAATTATCATTTCATCTCAGTTTTTTGACTACTTTGTGGATAACTGGCTAGAGAATGAGGATATCGCAATAGAAATGTGGGACTGTTACGGAAAAAGGCACCGAATGACGAATGCTGTTGAAGGGTGGCACAACAAAATAAATAGTATTATTGGAAACCCTCACCCTAGAATCAACTATTTGGTGGAGTCCTTGAAAAAGGAAGCAGAGCTCACAAACTGCATGCACATGAAATTGGTAATGAATCATGAAGGTAAGAAGAGGAAGAAGAAATACTTGAAGCTGGACGACAGGATAGGGAGAATCGTAAAGAATTATGAGGAGACAGGCAACATTGGGCCTTGCTTGAAAGCCATTGCCCATATTCAGAAACTGGACTAAAATACGTTAAAAATAATGTATAAAAAAATTATGAAGACCACTGAGTCCTCGCAGATTACTGAGATAAAATTATCAAAACATTGAAGCAGCGTTATCGGAGCTAATATTAAGTTGTAATTGTAAATAGAATGTACATTAGTTCAGCGTGTTTAGGCTGATTTTACACACGCAAGAATGGTAAAAGGCCATTTATTATTTTGACGGTCCAAAGCCTGTGCAAAGTGTGATGCGAATCAGCCCTTAATGTAAAAATTAAAAAGTGTTTCAAGCCTCACAAAAGTATTCTTATTGTTGTCACGTTAAGATAACTTTTTTCTACCTTCCAATATTATGGCCATACTATTAAATAATTTTCTGAAGCTTCAGAATCGCAACTATCACCTAAAATACTGTGGTTTGTTAAACTGATAGTATGCGCTTTTGTAAAAGAAAATGGGAACTGAACCTTTGAATTGCACCTAAAATTGACATCCCAAAACTGATCTGATCCTAAGGTTGACAATTTTGGCACCTCAAATATTTCTTCATTTAAGTTTAGGTGCAAACATTTATAGCCGATGTGAATCTACTTAAGTACATTTAGATATAGTCCTTTAAAAATTAAAATTTCTTACTAAATTGTTGATTATCTTTAAACAGGTCAGTAAAAGCAAGGAGCTTACCACTGAAAATTAATTGTTACTAAAGAACATCAGAATCAAATGTATTAGACCTACTTTTCTTATACATTACAGACTTTTTGAAAAGATATTTGATCATTTCCTCTGTCACTGATAGTGTAATTTCAGTTGCTTTGCAACACCAGGGATATCTACTTCTAAATTATGTTTGCAGCTGTTCTCATTTCGAATTCTGGTATATTTACTTCGTCTTATTTGGTGAAGGAATTTCGGAAAATGCATTTACTAACTCCACTTTAGTGGCACTGTCATCAGTAACATTACCGTCGCTGTCGCGCAGTAAAGGTACTTACTGAGCCTTTCCCCTGGTTTACTTAACATGGGACCACTATCTCTTTGGATTTTCCGCCACATTTCTAGAGCGAGTTTCGTTTTGGAAACTATTAAATGCATCTCGCGTTGAAATCCGCACCAAATTTCGAGCCTCAGTAAAACTTCACCAATCTTGGAGATTTTGCGTTCGTCTAAATTATGCGTGCCTTTTGCGGTGCTCCTGCAACAGCTTTCTATCGTGTTTTGTGTACCGAATACCTCGAGTGCTGTTGATACTATTTCTTTGAACTTAAGCCACATATGGTCTTCATTTACATAGTTTGGAAGTATTGGAGACTATCTCTTAGAAAGACGTCAACCGAATTTTTAGCTGCTTTTATAAATAGATATATTTCGCGTTTAGTTTTGGTGAATTTCTTTGTTACGGAAGTGAGCCTCGCTACGACTGCGTGTTCACTAATCCCGGTATCCGTCGTGACGCTCAGGATTATTTGTGGCTAAAAGGTCAAGTGTGTTTTCGTAACCATTTACAATTTGAATGGCCTCGTCAAATAATTGTTAAAAATAATTTAAAAAAAACATTTAGAACAATTACGGAAGTTGTTTTTATTTACAGCAGGGTATATGAAAATGTATTTTTGTCTACATGCGGAAGGTAGATTGAAGTAACTGCCAACTATAATTGTATGAGTAGGGTACCTATTTATGATGAGACTCAAGTTTTCTTTGAACTGTTCAGCAACTGTTTCATCTGAGACAGGGGCTCGGTAAAAGGAGCCAGTTATTAATTTATTCCGGTTGTCGAATATAACCTCTGCCCGTACTAAGTCACAGGAACTATCTGCTTCAAAGTCGATTGTGAGCTTACATTATTTTTCCTTAAGTTGTCCTTCTTGTTTCTGTTGTAGTGCAGATAATTACAATTACGGCTTTTCCCTCCAGAACCTAAGATGCTTTCTCTGTGACCCTGTAAATACCAGAGGTAAACAATGTAGAACAACAACGTACGTTACAAGCGTAGCATTCTGTATTAGTTCATTTCCTTATTTCTAACATTTTAAAATTGTAAGTCGACTTTAGATGACATGTCAATCATAGATGTTCTTATCTCTATTTAGTGACGTGTTTTCAGTTATGTTTTGAACATTGCCCCGCTACACTTTATTAACTAATGTTTTTAGAGTATAAATTAATCTGGAGTATGTCGTTCTTCTTTTCAAACATTCACATACCCATTTATTCTTTCCCTATTGTCTTTTGGGATGCAGTTGTAGTATTTAAAGTAGGCACAAATGCAGTGGTCAAAAAGAAATGATTAGCGTACATTCGCATTCTCGTTACATCGTTCCTTTCTTGTTGCTCCCATGCAGATGGACTGTTTCTATTGCAATCAGTACGCGTGAAAGGAAGCTACCGTCAGACAGAGAAATCTATATTTATACTTGTCAGAACTAATTACATACTGACATAATCGTCGGTATTGATTTCGTTTCCCAAAAGTTATAAATATTTCGATTTCGGAAAAGAAGCTCTGTATTTGGCCAAGATGTCGAAGAAGAAGGTCCCTTACGTACTGGTTGTATCGAGTAAGATGTGGAGACGGCGGTTTGAAAGCGGACAGAGGTAGTACGGGGAAGGGCGTCCCTTACCTGAGGGATCGCTACTCAAGCTACCTGGCGAAGGGGCAAGTGTGGCAAATGTCCGGCGTGGCAAATGTCCGGCATTCCCTGCCAACAGCCCTGACTCCCAGGCCGGGCCCAGGGCCTACGTCGCCACTCCGTACAGCGAGATGAGTGAGCTTGCCGTCAAAAAGCAAGTCACGAAACTGGCACGGATTCTAAAGGAAGCAGAATACGAAGCAAAGGAAAACAACGTAGACGTCCCGGCCGCGCAGAAATCCAAAAAGCGCCGGAGCAAGAGGCGTAGTCTCAGCCGTGAAAAAAATGATGACAAGATGGACTTACCTGAACCAGAGAAATCATACACGGCATCTGCCAGCAAAAAGGCACCAACCCAAAAGCGGAGGACGTCGTCCTCCGACCATAACGGCCTCAACATACCACAGACCCGCCTCCACAAAGCGCCTAAATGCAGCCGGGCTCAGTATACAACGTAGTTACGTGCACCGTAAACAGAATGACCGCCGCACTAAAATTAGACGCACTAATTGACTTCCTGCAGCACAAAGCCGCAGACGTGGCTATGTTACAGGAGGTGGTCACGACGGCTATAGAACAGGTACCGGGATACGAAGTCATCTGCAACATCGACGCAGAAACTCGCTGCGGAACTGCCACACTAATCAGGCACGGCCTCGAATTTGGCGATGTGAAAATGATGCCCGAGGGACGCGGAATAGCGGTGAAGATGGAACACACTGATTTTGTAAACATTTACGCTACGTCGGGAACGGAAAACAAGCGTGCCAGAAGAAAGTTTTACAACGAGGACATCTGTGAGCTATTAGTTCACAACAACAACGTCGTGCTGGCAGGTGACTTCAACTGCGTAATTTCACCCGTGGACCAGATCCCGGTACCCAACTTGTGCGCCGAACTGCAGGATTTAGTTAGGCGTCTAAAATTAGCAGACACCTGACGTCTACTACACCAAAACCACACAGTGTTCACGTACCTGTATAACCGCGGCAGAAGCAGAATCGATAGAGTGTACATAAACAGAGAGATGGCCACCTCTGTGACACAAGTAGAAGTCTGCCCTGTGATCTTCTCAGATCACTGTGCCTATCAGCGCAAACTCCGTCTACCGAGAAGCAAGCTTCCAGCACGAAGGGGAATGTGGAAGCTGAAAACAAGCCACCTCACGGAAGAAAAGTTAAGGCAGGAAATTGCTGACACGATCCATGCATGCAGACAGCGGCGAGGCGAGTATAATTCCACTACTGAGTGGTGCGTAGAACACGCCAAACCGCAAATAAGAAGGGAACTGATAAGGCACAGCGCTGAGAAGGCTTTCTGGAAACGAAACACGGCAGACTTATACACAAGATGCCTACGAGACGCGATGGACGCCCCTGCGGACGACGAACTGTTTCTGCCGCGGGTCAGAAGAGTCAAGCCACGTATACTGAGCCTGAAAAGGGACAAAATGAGAGGAGTCATCGCCCGCAGCCAGACAAACGGCGAAATCGAAGAAGAACCTGCCACGCTGCACCACCTGCACAGGGAAAGGCAGAGGGCTAACAGTAAACAAATAAGGCAACTCGTGGACAAGGACGGGAACAGGTTAACGACGAAGAAAGACATCATGAGCCACGTCGAAGACCATTTCAACGACCTGTTCCGAGGAGAAGGAAATGACGACTCCGAAATGGCGAGGATCCTGCAAGAAATCCGCCGGATCCTTACCAACGCAGACCGGGCACTATTGAACGAAAACGTCACAGATGACGATGTGAAAGCCGCCATCAAAGACAGCAGAAACGGAAGAGCACCAGGCGCAGACGGAATCCCAACGGAATTCTACACTGCGCTCTGGGGCACAGTCGGCGGAATACTCGCCGAAATAATAAATGAAGTTCTCAGCGGGACAGAATTGCCTGCAAAATTTCTGCAAGGGACGGTGATTCTGCTCGCCAAAACGCAGGCAGCCAACAAAATCAAAGATTTTCGGCCCATAACACATTTAAATTCGGACTATAAAATAGCAACAAACTGCCTGGCTCCAAACATCAAGGTCGCACTAAAGAAAGCCATTAGCCCATGGCAAACCTGTGCAGTGCTTGGCAGGAACATTTTCGACGCCGTCTGCACATACAGGGACATCATAGCCCACGCAGCAACAACTAGGAGACCCGCAGCTGTAATCTCTGTCGATTTCCACAAGGCTTTCGACAGGATCAGTCACCGGTACCTGCTGAAAACCATCGCACGCCTCGGATTCGGACCAAAATTCAGTAGAACAAGCAGGAACGTCATCACAAATGCCACCTCAAAAGTAACAATAAACGGATGGACTTCCAAGTCAATAAGACTGGGAAGATCCGTCAGGCAAGGATGTCCATTATCTATGGCTCTTTACACAATAGCTCTCGACCTCCTACTACGAAAACTAGCAGCTGATATCGGAGGGTACACAATAGGTGCAACAAACATCGCATGTATGGCCTATGCCGACGACATGGGCATTTTCATTCAAAACGGAGAGGAACTAGAAATAATCCAGCCTATCATGGAATCCTACGATAGAGCTTCAGGTGCCAAAACGAATCCGAAGAAGACAGTGCTACTACCAATAGGCAACGGCAGACTGCGACCAGCGAGACAGTGGTACCGAGTGACAAACAACCATAGGGCACTCGGAGTGGAAGTACAGCAGTGCCCTCTGAAAATGGCAGCACAAAACTGGCGCAGCGTCTTGAATACGACGAGAGGGCTCGTGAGGACACGCGCGAACCGGAGCCTGACGCTGAGCCAAAGAGTGCGGTTGGTAAACGAAACGATCCTGTCGAAAGCGTGGTACATGGCCCAAATACTATGTGCTCCGACAGAAATTGCGCGAGCGATAGGAGGCGCGGCGTACTACCTGCTGTGGAGGCGGGAAATCTTCAAGGTCTCCCAGGCGACGTGTTTCCTGTCGAGGGACGAACGCGGACTCGGTCTGACGGACGTAAAGACAAAATGCGCGGCACTGCTCCTACACCGTGCGATGAAAATGAAGCACCAGAATAACAACAGCATAACGTCCAGCCTGATCAACGAATACAAACCGGAATCTGAAGATGCCCCATTGGACATCACCCACATTCCATTCAAGTTGCGGCACATAAAACAGATGGCAATCGACAAGAGTTACATCACCGCGGTTGTTGCCAACCCAGAACAAAGAACGGCGAGAAAGATTTACAGCGCTCTGAGGGGGAAGACAAGCAAGTCCAAAATAGAGACGAGACTTCCAGATCACGACTGGCCACAGGTCTGGAAGAACGTCTCGGAACGGATACTTCCTGAGCACGCTAGGGACACGTGGTATAAAATCATCCACCAATCAGTGCCGACAAATGAAAAACTGGCACGCATAAAAATGTGGGAATCTCCAAACTGCGATCTCTGCAACCGGACCGACACCATCGAGCATCGTTTTGGCTGCAGAGATAGCGGGGAAAGAGGGGCGACAGCAAGAAGAATGATCGCCCACATCAACAGAACCGACGAGAGGGCGGTACATGTCACAGCTGTCACTGTCCCGGACGCGAAGCCTTTCCCCAACGCAAAACGTCTGGGCACAATGTGGATCATCGACATGACGGCACACGCCATTGTCAGCAAACGGCAGACCGACAAGGCGCAGTTCGTCACGGACCTGTGGGAGGAACACAGGAGGGCCAAACAACGCTCCAAGTACCGTGAGACCTCCCAGAACTTCCTGCAGGTCCCGCTGGACGCCGCCTTCCGAGACGCCTTCAACACGACGTGACCGACGCCCTCCCACAACACCCACACCCCAGTCGCTGAGGACGTCGCCCACCGATCCCTCCAAAGCCCCGACGGCAAGAGTGGTGCAGCGCGGAAAGCGTTCACGAATGTGCGCAGAGTGAAAGTGTTTATCTGTAGCAGTGCCAAAATGAGAGTGACGTGTGCCAATTGTAGTCATACAGTGTCCAGTAGCAAAATAAAGCAGGCAAAAGGAAATGATCAGCCATTAAAGGATGCAAAGAAGTGTTCCAAGAAAACAACAAAATGTCAAACAGTGTACTCCATGTAATTAATGTGTTCTCTCACTCACTCACTCACACACTCTCTCTCTCTCTCTCTCGCTCTCTCCACTCAAGGTACGTTTTTCCTTTCTCTTACCTTTTCTTTTGTTTTGTTGTGTTTTATTCCTATATATATATATATATATATATATATATATATATATATATATATATATATATATATATATATATTTCGGCCCATCATGTGCCTAAACGTTGCATGCCTCTTTGCGACTAACAATAATTTTAACAGTAGACATTCTTTGCCCCAAATTCCGTGAAAACTGTTGCGTCCACCCTTAGGCAAATCATTTATAATCTCCTGCATTCACTAATCTACTCACATAGATGTTCTGGTCTATATTTCCCATTTCGCCTTTGGTAAACATATAGCGAACATGCTAAAATAGGTCCATTTCAAATACCATCGAAGAAAATTTTTTTTTAATTTCTTAAATTCTAAATAATAAAAACAAAAAAAATTCAAAGTAACGCAAGTTTGTAATTAAGAGACATAAACAACTGACAGGAAAAATTTATCTGAAGGATACTCAGTGCATGAAAGTGTTGTAGCTCAACCAAAAGAATACTCAAAGAACAATCAGAACAGAAAACGAGAAAATGAATATCACCGTTCAATAATCAAGCACACCATATAATGTAAAGATCTGTAATTATTAAAAATTGTAAATAAAAGTCTATATACGTTACAAAAAAAAGGTGCTGTTGGCTCCCCCTCATTTTCTCCTTTTTACGTCGCTACCCCTGCCAGCCCTCTTCTCGTACTACCTTTCTGTTGTGACAAAGAGACTTCCATAACAATTTTAAACTCAGTTCGAAGAAGAATGTGCCAAGGAAGATTTCATAAAAGTCTCTGAAAATAACAAAACAGTATGAACCGACAGATATGTTCTGAAATACGTCGGGGCTTATTGTTTTGTAGCAGTGTACAACTGCAAACTTGTAAACAAAAACTTCTCTTTCGTCGCTAGAAGAGGTGGATGCTTTGGCGACCCTCCTGTGTCTTGTGTCCCTGTTTTCGCACCTTTGCACAGCTCTACTGGCCACAGCCCCCCGCCGGATAACGGGAACAAGATGCGTCGCCCGCGAGTGTCGGACGCCGCACGCACCAAGCGAAACGAATGGCAGGCGGCGCACCGAGCAGCCGCGTGTCCCACGCAAGTGGCGGCGCGGCGCGCCCGCCAGTTCGGCAGACGCCTCTGAGACGCCGGACGCGCACTCCGCGCCGCCTTCGAGGCTCCAGCTGTTGCGGAAGGACGTGCTCTGCGTCAAATGTGTCACCGAAAACTGCGATTGTGTGTGTTGGGAGAAGAGGCAGAGGCGTCTTCTGTCGTGCGGCTACAGTATAAAGGCCGCCAACGGCCATATCGGTCGGTCGCACTCCAGCCGACACCTCGGTGCTGTGGCTCCGCCCTGCCGGCCGTTCGCTGTCAGTAGTGACTTCGCTGTCGTCGCGTTCGCGTCGGCGCGCAGTTGTTCCTGCCAGTGTTTGTGTTTGCTGCTATACAGCCGGTAAGTACCACCATGTCGACATTTAACAGGGGGAATAGCGCACAGTGCGTCTTTGATCGTAATGCTAAGCGGCCGACAGCTTTTGAGATTCATGAATGGATTTTCTATGAGCTTAAGTTACCGGACGCAGTCGTAGACACTTTTCAGCTTGATTTCATTTTATATTCGTTATTCATTAAGTTTACCAGTGCTGACCATTATGATAAGTTTATTGAGACCTTTGCTGGCGTGCGCAAGTTCAAGCATTTCGACGGCAGTGTCAGTGACGTGCAGTTAGTTCCCTCCGGCTACGGTGTGCGAACGGTTCGCGTCTTTAATGTACCACCCGAATGTCCAAACGACTACATCTCTCGCGGGTTGTCGCAGTTTGGCTCGGTGTTGTCCATAAGCAATGACAATTGGGGTAGTGGGTACCGTTACCAAGTCAACAGTGGCGTACGGAGTGTTAGGATTGATCTGAAAAAGCACATTCCGTCTTATTTCATGATCGCGGGCGTGCGTGCGCAAATAAGTTCTGTCGGGCAACCGCCAACTTGTTCTGTTTGTCATTCGTCGGAACATTTGCGCACGGACTGCCCGCGCCGACGCCCTGTTCAGCTCCCACGCGAACGGCCTGTAGACGCCTCTGGCCAGTTTGTGCCGCTTCTGAGTGAAGTTGTAGCGGGTACGGTATCCCAACCCGTCCCACCGATTCCGCCACCTGCAGTAGACACAACCGTTCCCTCTGTTTCTGTGACTGATGCTATTGATGTTGTAGACGCGTCACCAGTAGAACCTCTTCCTTCGCAGCCAGAGTCCGTTCCGCCCACTGAAGTAACGGTACCGTCTGTCCCTGTTTCTGAACACGTGGAGGCAATTCTGCCCCCGCCGCCCGCCCCGAAGGAGAAGCCTACGCTGCCGAAGCAGCAGCGCAAGCGGAAGGTTAAGGGGAAGAAATCCAGGGACAGTTCACCGACCGCTCTCTCAGGGACTGGCAGTGACTCTGAGACGCTGTCGTCGTGCTCAGGGGGTGGGATGAAAGACACGAGGGAGACGCGCATCCAAGAGCAGACCCAGCATTTGCGTCAACTACTGGGAAATCAGGGCGATACGACTGAGCCGCCTGTTAAACGCAAAAGTGATCAGGCTGGCGGTCTGTCACTGAGACGGCAACGCACGCGTTCGGGGGCGGCTGCAGCCTCCCCCGCCCGTGCGGAACCGATGGAAGCAGAATCCTCGCAAGTTGTTGACAGGGACCGTATGGAGCAGGATGACGCTTGGTGGAGGTCGCCGGAGGACGCCCCACTGTCGGGGGTGGTTCCGGACCCCCCACCCGCACCTACGTAAATGCATTACTGTTCAAACCACTCAGTAGTTTTAATGTTACCTTTCTGTGATTGTCAAATGTTTCTTGTGTTTTGTACTAATCACGCTGTGCCTTGCACGTGGACCATAATTTACGGTTGCGATAGAGATTTTTCCCTTTTGCTCTTTTTGTATAGTGGCTTGCCAAAGGGTTCCGAGAGTAGCAACGGTGTTATCTTTTACTGTGAATGTTTGCCGTGACGTGTTTGTCAGCCTCTGGACGCTGCAGTATCGCCGTTTGACGTCCTGCTGCCGCCGTTATAATTTGATCTCACTGTCGTGCTTGTACTGTTATAATGTTTCGCTTTTATTGTCACGTTGTCTTGTGGCAATGTTGCTATTTTGTGGGGCGGTTTCTGTGTGCCTATTGGTGTCTTTTTTTGCAGCAGTTTATTTTTAGAAATCCGTGTGTTTTTCTGTGTTTGCTTGCTGTCCAATGTCTGTTGTTCTACCGACGGTTTATTACTGCCGCTTAATATTCATGTCCACCTTGCTGTATTGCTGTTGTCATGAAGTTTTGTAATGTGCCAGCGATGTTGTAAGTTTGGCGTAGTTATCACACGCGTTATATTAATGACATTGGCATGCCATGCTTGTCGCGTGTTTCCGCCGTCTTTACGGAAAAGGTACACACACGCTGCATTATGTGGCGTTAGATGTCGTCATTTCGCGCAGCTGTTGTGTTCCACTGTGTTCGGTCTGACAAGGGGAGGCCGCCAATTGTGAAATTCAGATTCGATTCATACTGCGCATAATAAAAGCTCATGGCCAGAGGTGTAATGTGGCAAAGCACCAAGATGCACTTCTCAGCCGTTGTCGAGAAAATCGACTATTACAAGAAACCGTTGCGGTGAAATACTCTCTACGATTAGTAGTTTTCTATAGCGTCGTGGCGCAGTGGTAAGCGCTTGGGTTCGTAATCCGAAAGTCGCCGGATCGAATCTCGCGCCATGCAGTTCTTTTTTATTATTAGTTTTTTGTAATTCAAATATATATATAACTATTAATCTATTGCTTATGCATGTTGGTGAAGGCGGATCGCTCTCCAATTGTACCGCCTCCATTTTTCCTTTTTTCAAACAAGGTATACCAAAACTCTCCCGTCCGCACTGATTTTCGACGATGTTATAAGTTGCGCTAGGGACCGCATCTACCTTCTTTCGAAGTTAGCAGGCAACTACGCTGTTATGCCACGGCTCGTTTCGGCCCATTCAACATCTGTCCTTCAAGTGTAACGAGCGAGTAACGGAGTTTATATTTCATACCTGCCACAGCGAATTTGTGTTCGTGGGGTCTCATTTCTAATTCGAACGTTTGACTTACGCTATACTTATTCGTTTCGGAATATCGTTTCTACGTCTTCCGTTAACTATACGTGGTTAACATTATGAAGACAATTAATAACATATATATATATATATATATATATATATATATATATATATTTGAATTACAAAAAACAAATACTAAAAAAAAAGGCTGCATGGTGCGAGATTCGATCCGGCGACGTTCGGATTACAAACCCGAGCGCTTACCACTGCGCCACGACGCTGTGGAAAGTTATTGATCGTAGAGAGTACGAGGGTCGGTCAAAAAGTAATGCCTCCCATTTTTTTTCTACTTAAAGAAATTATGTTAAGTGAAAAATTTGAATTTGGCGCCATTCCTCAAACCTTCTTCTGCAATCCACTGCAGTAGTAACTTTCTGTGTCAACAGGTGGCAGCACAGCAGAAGTTTGTAAGATGGCCGACATCGATGTTCGTTTGAGACAGCGTTGTGTGATTGAATTCTTGAATGCAGAAGGTGAAACGCCCACACGCATTCATGAAAGACTGAAGAAGGTGTATGGTGTTGTGACAGTGGATGTCAGCACTGTTAGACGATGGGTTCGTCGTTGTAAGGAAGCTGAAGGGCAAACACCGTTGACTGACGAAAAGCGGAGCGGCAGGCCGGTGAGTGCAGTGACTCCACACAACATTCAGCAAGTTGATGACATCATTCGTGGTGACCGTCGGGTGACTGCAGATGAAGTGTGTCGCATTATTTCTCTTAGTAAAGGCAGTGTGATCACGATTATTAAACAATTGGGGTACTCAAAAGTTTGTGCACGGTGGGTTCCAAGAATGTTAACTGATCAGAATAAAGAGGCAAGGAAAACAATAGCCTCCCAACACTTGCAGCGCTTCCGTTTGGAGGGAGATGAGTTTCTGAAAAAAATTGTGACCGGGGACGAAACATGGGTGCATTTTTTTGAACCCGAATCAAAGAGGCAGTCAATGGAGTGGCGTCACACAAGCTCGCCGAGGAAGAAAAAATTCAAAACTGTGTGATTGGCAGGGAAAGTTACGGCAACAGTTTTCTGGGATACAGAGGGTGTGATTCTGGTTGATTTTTTGGAGCAGGGATGCACAATAAATTCTGTTCAATACGTCACAACCCTCAACAAACTTAAAGCACGTCTTCAGCGAGTTCGCCCAACAAAATCAATGGCAGATGTTCTTCTTTTGCATGACAATGCAAGACCACACACCAGTCGTCACACCTCTGACGAGATTGTCAAAATTGGATGGGAAGTTTTGCCTCATCCCCCATATAGCCCTGACCTGGCACCATCAGACTTCCATCTGTTCGGGCCACTAAAAGAAGCTCATCGTGGGATTCATTTTGAAGATGAGGAGCCCGTCAAAACATTCGTGCGTCAATGGCTTAGGAAGCAGAGCTGTGATTTTTACCGTGCTGGGATACATGCCCTTGTTTAAAGATGGACCAAAACTGTAGAGATGGGCGGAGATTACATTGAAAAATGACAAAATGATCCTCAATGTTGTGGTTTTCAACCTATGTAATTGCATTTAAATTTCCTGACAATTAAACGTAGAAAAAAAAATAGGAGGCATTACTTTTTGACTGACCCTCGTATTTCACCGCAACGGTTTCTTTTAACTGTCGATTTTCTCGACAACGGCTGAGAAGTGCATCTTGGTGCTTTGCCACATTACACATCTGGCCATGAGCTTTTACTATGCGTAGTATGAATCGAATCTGAATTTCACAATTGGCGGCCTCCCCTTGTGAGCTGTGCGCATATTCAACGCACAACTCGGTGCATGTTTTTCTGTCTCAGTTGTGTTACTTTTATTATGCGTGACTATGTCCTATCTGTTGCAATTATTGCTTTGATGCGGGGTCTTTGTTTGCTGTTTTTTTTTTGTGCAACTTCCTGCGGGTTTGCAACTTTTAGAATGGCGTAATTCCGGCCACTATTGTCATATTTTTTTACAAGTTGTTCTACTGTGCTCCCTACGCGGTGGGTATGTGGTATCTGCCCACTTGTGTTTTACGTTTTATTTTTTATTATGCATGTTGTGTCTTTCCACTTCTACATTTTTACATGTTGACTTCCATTTGTATCCCCATGATATGGATATCGTTTTGTGTACTTTCATACCATGTTACGTGACGCGCCTACCGTCGGATGGCTTGATGTTTTTCTCTGCACTCCGCCTGTAGACCAATGAGTTTATTTTCGATCTTCACGTTGAATGTCAATTCCGTAACGGCTGCGTACAATGTTTTATTATTTACTGACCTCATAAAAATGGGCCGTTATGATGTTGTTCTTCTTCAGGAGGTGGCTGGTCGAGTTTTTAGTGATATTCCTGGCTATGGTGTTATTTACAATGTGTACCATGATTTTAAGTGTGGCACTGCCATTTTATACAAAAACATGTTAGAGCCTCAAGACGTTCAGGTGATGCCTAACGGCCGTGCCATTGCGTGTACGATAAGAGGAGTCCGTGTTGTAAATATCTATGCGGCATCGGACACGGACAAGCGCCGTGACCGGTCGCGTTTTTTTAGCTATGAGATTTGTCCTTTTTTAACAACTGGTCGTCCACTTGTGGTAGGAGGTGATTTTAACTGTGTTTTTGATGCTGCCGATACGAGTAGCGCTCCCACATTGTGTCAGGAACTTGCTGCGTTGATTACTGCAACAGATTTGTGTGATACTTGGCGACATTTCCACCCACATCGCACTGTATTCACGCACATCTACAACACCGGGGGCAGTCGCCTTGACCGTATTTATGTTTCTCGCGCCCTCCAGGATGCTCTCCGTCGTGTTGACGTGCTCCCCGTGGCGTTCAGTGATCACTGTGGTTACGTTTGTGATGTGCGGCTGCAGGGTGGACCTGCGGCTCCTGTCCCGAGGGTTTAGAAGCTAAATGTCACTCACTTGCCGAAGGACGGTTTCCGAATGACTATTACGGCTGTGTGGGAATCTTGCGTACAAAAAGTTGGCAATTACCCCTCGACGCTTGATTGGTGGTTGGCGTTAGCTAAGCCTCAGCTACGTCGTGCCGCGCAAGCGTTCAGTCGCGAGGAGTCGTACTGGAGGAACCGTACGCTAGATTTTTACCTCAGTGTCTTAGGGATGCTTTCGACGCCCCTATTGACCAATATGGTACCCTAGAGTTTGCTAACGGATGATGGTGATCCCCTCTGTGGCAGGCGGGATGTGGTTGCTCACGTCACTGCTTATTATTCTGCGTTGTTTTCCAACTATGATGGTGATGGCATCGCCACTGCCGCCTGTTTAGACGAGCTACGTTGTTTTTTAACGGACGACGATCGCGCCGACTTAACTGCAGCGTTGTTGCCACAAGATGTTTTTTCGATATTGAAGGCGTGTCCCAAAGGGAAGTCTCCAGGGCCCGACGGTTTACCGACGGAATTTTACCTCGCCTTCTGGGACATTATTGGGGGCATGTTCAGATCATTGATTAACGAAGTCCTTCGTGGTGTGGCAGTACCCAGCCGTTTTATGGACGGTAGGGTGGTGCTTATTCCTAAGAAGGAAGGAGACTGTCGCGTCCAAGACCTGCGGCCTATCACCTTATTAAATGACGACTATAAGATCGTTGCGAGGTGCGTGGCTGACAAGTTGAAATCTGTCATGGATAAGGTTATTGCTGCTCCTCAGTCGTGTGGAGTACGGCGTCGTAACATCTTTACTGCGGCTTCTGCATACAGCAGTTGTCTGTTCAGCAGCGGCTCCTGGTACCTCCGCAGGAATCTTATCCATTGACTTCGCCAACGCCTTTGATCGTGTCAGCCACGACTACCTCCTTCAGGTCATGTCGCGCATGAGTTTTGGTCTCCAATTTCTGGAAGTGGTACGCAACTTACTTACGAGAGCTCGGTCGGTCGTCATAGTGAATGGCTGGCCGACCGTGCCGCTTCCGATTAACGAAGTCCTTCGTGGTGTGGCAGTACCCAGCCGTTTTATGGACGGTAGGGTCGTTCTGTTCGGCAAGGCTGCCCGTTGTCGATGTTTTACTTTGTGCTTGCCATCGATCCACTGCTGCGAGCTCTCGACCGTACACTCCATGGGCTACGAATTGGCAATGTGTCGTTGCGAAGTTCAGCTTATGCTGATGATGTGGGCGTTTTTGTGGCGCATACGGCGGATATTGATGCAACTCGAGCTTTATTGGAACGTTACGAACGAGCTTCTGGTGCCCGGATAAATAAACGGAAAACTGTGCTCCTTCCACAGGGATTGCACGGTGTTGACGACCGTACGCCGTGGTTCCGCGTTGTTTCACACCAAACCATTTTGGGTCTCAATATTACTGCGTCACCGCAGAACATGCAGGCTCGGAACTGGCGGTCACTCCTTATAGGTATTCGCATTCTTTGTCGCACACATGCTTCCCGACGGCTCAATTTGCTACAAAAAGTCGACCTCATTAACACGTTAATTCTTTCGCGGGCATGGTACGTCGCGCAGCTGCTCAGCGTCCCGAAATTGATTGCACGTTCCATCTCACGTGTTGTATATTGGTTACTGTGGCGTCATGAAATTTTTAAAGTGCGGGCGTCGGTTTGTGTCCTTGACAGATCCTTGGGAGGCCTAGGATTTGTTGATTTTGGACGTAAATGTGCGGCGTTGCTTGTAAACCGCACAGCTGCGTTGCAGACCAGCTATCCGGGTGGCACCACGGCTGCTTTATTGGAGATCTGTCCGCCGGCATCTGAGCGAGCCCCCGTTTCCGTTGCCGACATCCCGTATCGTTTGTCGTTCGTGCGAGAATATTATCTCACTTGCAGTTACGTTTTAAGAACGGCTAACGATCCACACCGTACGGCTCGGCGTCTCTACGCCGACCTGATGGGACGGCCGCCGGTTCACAAGTTGGAGGTTCGCTTCCCTACTGTGAACCGGAAACAGGTGTGGGCGAACATCAATGACAGCGTGTTGCCAACCGACGTTTCGGCGTTGTGGTTAAAGTTGGTGAACACCACCTTACCGACGACCAACCAACGCCTCGCCGACATCCATCTCTTCGCCTCGCCCAACTGGCAGGTGTGGCGAGCCTGACACCAGGGAGCACCGACTGCAGTGTCGGGCTGTTGCACAAGTGTGGTCGCTTTGTCAGATCATGCTCGCACTTATCCAGAGAACTGTACCGGCAAATGTCACCGTCGATTCCGTTGTTACCCCTGATTTTAAGTATTTTCCACGTGCAAGGCATACAACTACGGTGTGGTTATTTGGACATACGGTTTACGCCCTGATTGATCTGGAACTGTCTGATGCATTTTCTTATTTGGCATATATCTGGGATTGTTTTGTGACGGCAAAAAGTAGGAAAACATACCGTGCAGATTTCGCGAACTATTTGAATGTAGCGATCTCTCACGCTTATACGGAAGTTCTGCGACTTTGAAATTTTCTTTATTTCATTTATTCATTAATTTATTTCTTTATCCATTTTTTTCTAAGTTTGGACACTTTCGTGTCATGTTTGTGGTACTGCCATACTCATTTTTTTTTCTCCATTTATGGTGACGTAATTCGGGGCGTGTGTTACCCCAATGTGTAAATGTTTATCGCTGCCGCGACTATTATGTTTAGCTTAAGTGCCTGTTTTTCTCAGTCGCTTTTGTTTTTACGCGTGCAGTGGCGCCTGCTTACGTAATTTAACTATTTTTCTGCGGCATGGTAATGCCAGGTAGTTTAATTTTTCACTCCTTTTTGAAGCGTGGCGAGATTATTACCTAATATTTCACTATTACTTTTTGTGGCGGTCATCCTGCATATGTGTTTAACTATTTTTCTGCGGTATGATAATGCAGGTACTTTAGTTTTCATTTTTTTTTTTTTTTTTAGCGTGACGAGCTTATTGCCTAATATTTCAATTTTACTTTTTGTGTGGTGATCCTGCATATGTGTTTAACTAATTTTTCTGCGGCATGATGATGCCAGGTACTTTCGTATTCATGTTTTTTCAAGCGTGGCGAACTTCTTGCCTAATATTTCACTTTTGTTTTTTTTGTGGCGGTGATCCTACATATGTGTTTCACTATTATTCTGCGGCATGATAATGCAAGGTACTTTCGTTTTCATTCTTTTTTAAGCGTGGTAAAAAGAAAAAAACCGGTTCTCGTCCGATCACCGAAGTTAAGCCACATCGGGCCCGGTTAGTACTTGGATGGGTGACCGCCTGGGAACACCGGGTGCCGCTCGCTATTGTGCGTCCCAGGTAGCCGAGGATTACCGGCCGCCGAGCCGTCGCCGCCCGACATCCTACCGCGTCGCGCCCGCGCCCGCCGCCTGCCGGATCCCGCGCCGTGCCAGCTGTAGCTGTTCGTTTCCAACGCACGATACAACGATTCGGTAAGCGAAGATGACCACGTATAACGGCTCGAACACGACGTTGCAATTGCAATTCGATCGAGGATACGTGAGGCCGACGGCCTTCGAAATCGAAAAATGGATGTTCGACGAACTACGTATAGAGGAGGAGGAGGAACTGGTGGGGCTGATGCTCGATTTTACGTTGTATAGTTTGTTTATCAAGTTGAAAACGCTAATACGGTGTGAAACCCTTGTGTCCACACACGGTGGGAAACGAAAATTCAACCACAGAGACGGCGCAGTGAGTGATGTGAAGATCTCCTTCGCCGGATACGGTGTGCGTCATTTGAAAGTGTATAATCTTCCGTTTGGGGTGCCTGACGACGAAGTGGGACGTTACTTGCGTCTTTATGGCAAAGTAATCTCACGTCAACCGCGAGTTCTGGGGTGCTGGCCACCGGTACAAGGTGGACTCAGGCGTCAGAGCACTGACGATGGTACTGAAAAATGGCGAGGATCCTGCAAGAAATCCGCCGGATCCTTACCAACGCAGACCGGGCACTACTGAACGAAAACGTCACAGATGATGATGTGAAAGCCGCCATCAAAGACAGCAGAAACGGAAGAGCACCTGGCGCAGACGGAATCCCAACAGAATTCTACACTGCGCTCTGGGGCACAGTCGGCGGAATACTCACCGCAATAGTAAATGAAGTTCTCAGCGGGACAGAATTGCCTGCAAAATTTCTGCAAGGGACGGTGATTCTGCTCCCCAAAACGTAGGCAGCCAACAAAATCAAAGACTTTCGGCCCATAACACATTTAAATTCAGACTATAAAATAGCAACAAACTGCCTGGCTGCAAACATCAAGGTCGCTCTAAAGAAAGCCATTAGCCCACGGCAAACCTGTGCAGTGCTTGGCAGGAACATTTTCGACGCCGTCTGCACATACAGGAACATCATAGCCCACGCAGCAACAACTAGGAGACCCGCAGCCGTAATCTCTGTCGATTTCCACAAGGCTTTCGACAGGATCAGTCACCGGTACCTGCTGAAAACCATCGCACGCCTCGGATTCGAACCAAAATTCAGTAGAACAATCAGGAACGTCATCACAAATGCCACCTCAAAAGTAACAATAAACGGATGGACTTCCAAGTCAATAAGACTGGGAAGATCCGTCAGGCAAGGATGTCCATTATCTATGGCTCTTTACACAATAGCTCTCGACCTCCTACTACGAAAACTAGCAGCTGATATCGGAGGGTACACAATATTTGCAACAAACATCGCATGTATGGCCTATCCCGACGACATGGGCATTTTCATTCAAAACGGAGAGGAACTAGAAATAATCCAGCCTATCATGGAATCCTACGATAGAGCTTCAGGTGCCAAAACGAATCCGAAGAAGAGAGTGCTACTACCAATAGGCAACGGCAGACTGCGACCAGCGAGACAGTGGTACCGAGTGACAAACAACCATACGGCACTCGGAGTGGAACTACAGCAGTGACCTCTGAAAATGGCAGCACAAAACTGGCGCAGCGTCTTGAACACAACGAGAGGGCTCGTGAGGACACACGCGAACCGGAGCCTGACGCTGAGCCAAAGAGTGCAGTTGGTAAACGAAACGATCCTGTCGAAAGCGTGGTACATGGCCCAAATACTATGTGCTCCGACAGAAATTGCGCGAGCGATAGGAGGCGCGGCGTACTACCTGCTGTGGAGGCGGGAAATCTTCAAGGTCTCCAAGGCGACGTGTTTCCTGTCGAGGGACGAACGCGGACTCGGTCTGACGGACATAAAGACCAAATGCGCGGCACTGCTCCTACACCGTGCGATGAAAATGAAGCACCAGAATAACAACAGCATAACGTCCAGCCTGGTCAACGAATACAAACCGGAATCTGAAGATGCCCCAGTGGACATCACCCACATTCCATTCAAGTTGCGGCACATAAAACAGATGGCAATCGACAAGAGTTACATCACCGCGGTTGTTGCCAACCCACAACAAAGAACGGCGAGGAAGATTTACAGCGCTCTGAGGGGGAAGGCAAGCAAGTTCAAAATAGAGACGAGTCTTCCAGATCACGACTGGCCACAGGTCTGGAACGGATACTTCCTGAGCACGCCAGGGACACGTGGTATAAAATCATCCACCAAACAGTGCCGACAAATGAAAAACTGGCACGCATAAAAATAGGGGAATCCCCAAACTGGAAACTCTGCAACCAGACCGACACCATAGAGGATCGTTTTGGCTGCAGAGAGAGCGGGGAAATATGGGCGACAGCGAGAAGAATGATCGCCCACATCAAAAGAACCGACGAGAGGGCGGTACATGTCACAGCTGTCACTGTCCCGGACGCGAAGCCTTTCCCCAACGCAAAACGTCTGGCCACAATGTTGATCATCGCCATGACGGCACACGCCATCGTCGGCAAACGGCAGACCGACAAGGCGCAGTTCGTCACGGACCTATGGGAGGAACACAGGAGGGCCAAACAACGCTCCAAGTACCGCGAGACCTTCCAGAACTTCCTGCAGGTCCCGCTGGACGCCGCCTTCCGAGACGCCTTCAACATGACGTGACCGACGCCCTCCCACAACACCCACACCCCAGTCGCTGAGGACATCGCCCACCGATCCCTCCAAAGCCCCGACGGCAAGAGTGGTGCAGCGGGGAAAGCGTTTTACGAAAATGTGCACAAAGTGAAAGTTTATATGTGTAGCAGTGCGAAAGTGAGAGTGACGTGTGCCAATTGTAGTGATACAGTGTCCAATAGCCAAATAAAAGGAGGCAAAGGAAATTATCAGATATTAATTTAGGGCAAAGGATACAAAAAAGTGTTCCAAGAAAACAAAAAAATGTCAAACAGTGTATTTCATGTAATTTAGATGTTCTCACACTAACATGCTCTCTCTCTCTCTCTCTCTCTCTCTCTCTCTCTCTCTCTCTCTCTCTCTCTCTCTCCATACAAGGTACGTTTTTTCCTTTCTCTTATTTTGTTTTGTTTTTTGTTCTTTGATTTACTTTGTTGTGTTTATTCCTGTGCTAATATATGTATACGTATAAATTTTTGCCCATCATGTGCCTAACGTAGCAGGCCTCATTGCAACTAACAATAATTTTTAAATTAGACTTTCTTTGCACCAAATTCCGTGAAAACTGTTGCGTCCACCCTTATGCAGTACATTAATAATCTCCTGCATTCAGAATTTACGCGCACAGATGTTTCTGGTCTAGATTCCCCATTTCGCCCTTGGCAAACATATAGCGAACATGCCAAAATAGGTGCATTTCAAATACCATAGATTAAAAATTGTGTTCTTTTAATTTTAATTTCTAAACTAAAAAAAACAAAGTAATGCAAGTTTTGTAATTAAAAAAGACATAAACTACAGACAGGAAAAATCTATCTGAAGGACACTCAGTGAATAAAAGTGTTGTAACTCAACCAGAAGACTACCAAAAAGAACAATTAGAAAAGAAAACGAGAAAATGAATATCCCCGTTCAATAATCAAGCACACCATATAATGTAAAGATTTATAATTGTTAAAAACTGTAAATTAAAGTTTATATACGTTACAAAAAAAAGTGCTGTTGGCTCCCCTTCATTTTCTCTTTTTTACGTCGCTACCCCTGCCAGTCCTCTTCTCGTACTACCTTTCTGTCGTGACAAAGACGCTTCCATAACAATTTTGGACTCAGTTCGAAGAAGAATGTGCCAAGGAAGATTTCATAAAAGTCTCTGAAAATAACAAAACAGTATGAATCGACAGATATGTTCTGAAATACGTCAGGGCTTATTGTTTTGTAGCAGTGTACAACTGCAAACTTGTAAACAAAAATTTCTCTTTCGTCGCTAGAAGAGGTGGATGCTTTGGCGACCCTCCTGTGTCTTGTGTCCCTGTTTTCGCACCTTTGCACAGCTCTACTGGCCACAGCCCCCCGCCGGATAACGAGAACAAGATGCGTCGCCCGCAAGTGTCGGACGCCACACGCACCAAGCGAAACGAATGACAGGCGGCGCACCGAGCAGCCGCGTGTCTCACGCAAGTGGCGGCGCGGCGCGCCCGCCAGTTCGGCAGACGCCTCTGAGACACCGGACGCGCACTCCGCGCCGCCTTCGAGGCTCCAGCTGTTGCGGAAGGACGTGCTCTGCGTCAAATGTGTCACCGAAAACCGCGATTGTGTGTGTTGGGGGAAGAGGCAGAGGCGTCTAATGTCGTGCGGCTACAGTATAAGGGCGCCAACGGCCATACCATGTTGAATACACCGGTTCTCGTCCGATCACCGAAGTTAAGCAACATCGGGCCCGGTTAGTACTTGGCTGGCTGCCCGCCTGGCAACACCTCGCTGCCTAGCGTGCAGTGTTTTCCTCGTGCGACTGGGCCGGCGGCGCCTCGGCGTTCGTCTGCTTCCTCTGCCTCGTGGCCTGTATTTCTACCTGACTGTAAGTAATGGAAATGCTATACGATGATAGTGAGGATAGACAGAATAGCCTGCAATGTGAATTTGATCGTTCCGTTGATAAACCTTCGGCCTTTGAAATTCACCGTTGGATACTAGAGGACTTGATGTTAAAGCATGATGACGTTCTTGGCATACAGTTTGATACGTTCCTTAATTCAGTGTTTTTAAAATTGAGATCTCCCGACATGTGTGATACTGTTGTGTCTGTCAATGACGATGTGCGTGAATTTCGACATCTTGACGGTAACATAAGTAATGTGACTGTGTCGCAAAAAAATGGTTCAAATGGCTCTGAGCACTATGGGACTCAACTGCTGAGGTCATTAGTCCCCTAGAATTTAGAACTAGTTAAACCTAACTAACCTAAGGACATCACAAACATCCATGCCCGAGGCAGGATTCGAACCTGCGACCGTAGCGGTCTTGCGGTTCCAGACTGCAGCGCCTTTAACCGCACGGCCACTTCGGCCGGCCGACTGTGTCGCACGCCGGCTTTGGCGTTAGGCAAATTCGCATCTTTAACTTGCCCTTTGAAATACGGAATGATACCATTTCACGTTATTTGCGGCCGTACGGTACCGTTTTGTCAGTGATTAAGGAAAAGTGGTCCTCCGCATATTTGTTTCAAGTCGAAAATGGTGTGCGGAGTGTGAAAATGGTTGTCAGACAACACATTCCGTCATTTATTTTGGTCAACGGCCACCGTGCGTTTGTGACTTATAGTGGACAGCCTCAAACTTGTTCATTTTGCAGTGGCGTTGGTCATTACCGGCAAGACTGTCCTAAAGGTAAACGGCCTGCTCAATTACCGATTGACGACGGTTTGATGTGTCCACTCCCGATTGTGACCTTGTGTCTGACGCTTCCGCGCCTACCCCCTGCGGGTCCTGGGTAAGAATAGGCCCGAGGTATTCCTGTCTGTCGTAAGAGGCGACTAAAAGGAGTTTCAACCGTTTCGGCCTTCCATGTGATGGTCCCCCTTGGGGTTTGACCTCCATTTTTCAAAATTCTACAGAAGTACGAGCCTTTTGGGGAAGGACGCCTTACGTGGTGTACCACTGGTCCTCAGTGCACTAAGACCTTGGCACTCAGCATTGTACCGGCGTTGTAACCATACCCACTATTCCTCAAATTGGGCCTAAACGCCTGATGGGTTGTACAAGTTACGCTCATAGTGCGTCCCCATCTGCACCTACGATCATGATGGACTTTCCATGGCACCAGAAATCCAGCACGGTAGCCAGCCCGTTGTGGTGGGGTCGTCATGTACCCTCTAGGTTGTAGCCCCCTGACAACACAGGGATCGTACTGCTGATACCTGAGCTGCACCCTCCCCACGTCGGCCAAGGAGTAGATGCCCGTCTCCTTGGGGCATCAGGACTCCCGGCAACGGTCATCCTGCCAGGTGGCCCTTGCTGAGGCTGGGTGGCGCCCGTGGGGAGACCCCCTGGTCGGAGTGGGTGGTGTCGGGGCGGACGTTTCGCAGATGAAACGTCAACACGTATCATGTCGCTCTGCGGCCGAGTCTTTCAAAAAGAAAGGTACTGTCTCTAGTTCTGGTTCTCCTGCCCTTTCCCCCTTGGCCACTCCCTGGGAGGAGGGACAGGCCCGCCGGCTTGGGGCGAAGTACTTCCCCCGCTATTTGGTCTGTTCTCGAACCGATGGGGGGACGTTCGCCACCTCCAAGCTCATGTTCTTTGTTCAGCACATTGAGGACATCTTCGGGGAAATCGAGGCTCTCAGTAAGATGCGTTCGGGGTCCGTTCTTATAAAGACCACCTCCGCCACACAATCGGCGGCGCTCCAGGCGTGCGACCGCCTAGGGACATCCCAGTGTCCATTGTCCCGCATCTGGCACTAAATAGGACGCAGGGGGTTATTTTTCATCGGGACCTCCTGCTGCAATCTGATGAAGAGCTCAGGGCCAACCTGGAGCACCGAGGCGTGCATTTCGTCCGGCGAGTTCAGTGCGGCCCCTAAGACTGTCGCATCGACACCGGGGCCTTTATCCTCGCCTTCGAGGGGGACGTTCTCCCGGAGAAGGTAAAGGTGATGTGCTACCGGTGTGACGTGCGACCTTACGTCCCGCCTCCTATGCGCTGTTTTCGGTGTTTGCGCTTTGGGCACATGTCGTCACAGTGTGAGGCTGAGCCCCTTTGTGACGATTGTGGACGTCTTCTTCGTGAGGAACATACATGCACCCCACCACCTCAGTGTGTTAATTGTCCTGGCATCCACTCGCCTAGATCCTCAGACTGCCCCGCATATCAGAAGGAGAAGAAGATACAAGAACTCAAAACTTTGGATCGTCTCTCTTATTCTGAGGCCAGGAAGAGGTATGACCGCCTCCATCCCGTGCCGTTGACCACTTCGTTTGCCTCAGATGTGTCCACTCCTTCCGCGGTATCCTCACCCCTATCCTGTCCCCCCTCCGCCTCCTCCCCCCATTCGGGGTCTCTGCCTCCCAAATCCCTCCCTTCCAAATCTTCCTCCCCCGTGGCCCCCGCCCCCTCTGCCCCAAGGGCCACCCTTCCTCCTCCTCCTCCTCCTCCTCCCCACCCCGCCGCCTGAGAAGCGATCCTCTTCTCAGGCGTCCATCAGGGAAACGTTCCGGACCCCAGCTTCCGAGGTCCGGCGTTCCAAAACGGACCCCGCGCGTGAGGACCTTCTTCGGGTCCAGCCCACCATCCCTGTGCCTCCTCGGACTTCCAAGAAGGCCTCCAAGAAAAAGTCTCTATCCCCCTCTCCACCCCGGCGCGTTTCCTCTGATGCTCCATCCGTGAGTCGCTGCTCCCGGCCGTCCTCAGTTTCGCCGGGATGCTCTGCTGCCAGGCGCTCAGCTGGCCTCTCGTCGGCAAATGATGCTGCCCCTCCTACACCACCAGGGACAGCGGCCGCAGCTGGCGACGACTCGATGGAACAGGATCCACCTCCCGCCGGTTGTAGCGCTGTTCCCTCAAAACCTGGCCCTCCGCGGCCGTCGAGGCTGACCAGCTCTTCCCCCGTCTCGTTCCCCCTCTTTTTTGACTAGCGATGGCCTTGTTACATTGGAACATAAGAGGTATTCGATCTAATCGGGAGGAATTACAACTGCTCCTCTGCCTGCACTGTCCGCTCATCCTTGGTCTCCAGGAAACCAAGTTGCGCCCGACTGACCGTATTGCCTTTACCCACTATACCTCGGAGCGGTATTACCTCACCCCTGTGGACAGTATCCCAGCTCATGGTGGGGTCATGTTGCTCGTTCGGGACGATATCTATTACCATCCCATCCCATTGACCACCCCACTCCAAGCAATAGCTGTCCGCATTACTCTTTCTGCTTTTACTTTTTCAGTTTGTACCATCTACACTCCATTGTCATCCGCTGTTATTCGGGCTGACATGATGCACCTGATTGTTCAGCTTCCCCCGCCGTTTTTATTGTTTGGCGACTTCAATACTCATCATCCCCTTTGGGGCTCTCCTGCATCCTGTCAAAGAGACTCACTCTTGGCGGATGTCTTCAACCATCTCAATCTTGTCTGCCTCAATACTGGCGCCCCAACTTTCCTCTCGGACTCTACTCATACCTACTCCCACTTGGACCTCTCGATCTGTTCTACCACTCTTGCCCGTCGGTTCGAGTGGTATGTCCTTTCTGACACCTATTCAAGCGACCACTTCCCCTGTGTCGTTCGTCTCCTGCACCACACCCCATCCCCACGTCCTTCGAGCTGGAACATACCGAAAGCTGACTGGGGACTTTACTCCTCCCTTGCGACCTTTCCAGACCACGATTTTCTCAGTTGTGACAGTCAGGTCGAATACCTCACGGCTGTTATCATCAATGCTGCCGAACCTTCCATTCCTCGTACTACCTCTTCTTCACGTTGCGTTTCCGTCCCCTGGTGGAACGAGGCTTGTAGAGACGCTATCCGTGCTCGACGACGTGCTTTACGCACCTTTCGCCGCCGTCCTACGTTGGCGAATTGTATTGGATACAAACGACTCCGGGCGCAATGCCGTAGAGTCATCAAAGACAGCAAAAAAGCTTGTTGGGCCTCTTTCACCAGCTCCTTCAACAGTTTTACTCACTCTTCTGTCGTATGGGGTGGCCTGCGCCGGCTGTCGGGCATTAAGGCCCACTCCTCGGTACCTGGCCTGACCTCAGGTAATGAGGTCCTCGTTGATCCTGTGGCTGTCTCCAACGCCTCTGGCCGGTTTTTCGCGGAGGTTTCAAGCTCCGCCCATTACCACCCTGCCTTCCTTCCCAGGAAAGAGGCAGAAGAGGCTCGACGACCTTCCTTCCACTCGCTGAATCTGGAAACTTATAATGCCCCCTTTACTATGCGGGAACTCGAACGTGCGCTTGCACTGTCCCGGTCCTCTGCTCCGGGGCCAGATGCCACTCACGTTCAGATGCTGGCACACCTTTCTCCAGCGGGCAAAAGCTTCCTTCTTCGTACCTACAATCGCGTCTGGACCGAAGGTCAGGTCCCCATGCGTTGGCGTGACGCCGTCGTAGTTCCTATACCCAAACCCGGGAAGGATAGACACCTTCCTTCTAGTTACCGCCCCATTTCTCTTACAAGCTGTGTCTGTAAGATGATGGAGCGCATGGTTCATGCTCGGTTAGTTTGGATTCTTGAATCTCGACGGCTACTTACCAATGTCCAATGCGGCTTTCGTCGCCGCCGCCGCTCCGCTGTTGACCACCTTGTGACCTTGTCGACATTCATCATGAACAACTTTCTGCAAAGGCGCCAAACGGTAGCTGTGTTCTTCGATTTGGAGAAGGCTTATGATACCTGTTGGAGAGGAGGTATCCTCCGCACTATGCACAGGTGGGGCCTACGTGGTCGCCTGCCCCTTTTTATTGATTCCTTTTTAACGGATCGAAAGTTTAGGGTACGTGTGGGTTCCGTATTGTCCGATGTCTTCCTCCAGGAGAACGGAGTGCCTCAGGGCTCCGTCTTGAGCGTAGCCCTTTTTGCCATCGCGATCAATCCAATTATGGATTGCATTCCACCTAATGTCTCAGGCTCTCTCTTTGTCGATGACTTCGCGATCTACTGCAGTGCCCAGAGAACATGCCTCCTGGAGCGCTGCCTTCAGCATTGTCTAGACAGCCTATACTCATGGAGCGTGGCAAATGGCTTCCGGTTCTCTGAAGAGAAGATGGTTTGTATCAACTTTTGGCGATATAAAGCGTTCCTTCCGCCATCCTTACATCTTGGTCCCGTTGTTCTCCCATTTGTGGAAACAACTAAGTTTCTAGGGCTCACGTTGGACAGGAAACTGTGTTGGTCTCCGCATGTCTCTTATTTGGCGGCCTGTTGTACACGTTCCCTTAATATCCTCAGAGTTCTTAGTGGTTCATCTTGGGGAGCGGATCGCACTGTCCTGCTTCGCTTGTATCGGTCCATAGTCCGATCGAAGCTGCATTATGGGAGCTTCGTCTACTCGTCTGCTCGGCCATCCCTCTTACGCCGTCTCAACTCCATCCACCATCGGGGGTTACGTCTTGCGACTGGAGCCTTCTACACTAGTCCTGTCGAGAGTCTTTATGCTGAAGCTGCCGAATTACCATTGACCTACCGGCGCGACGTACTGCTGTGTCGGTATGCCTGCCGGCTGTTGTCTATGCCCGACCACCCCTCTTACCAGTCCTTCTTCGCCGATTCTCTCGACCGTCAGTACGGGTTGTATGTGTCTGCCCTGCTGCCCCCCGGAGTCCGCTTCCGTCGCCTGCTTCGACAATTGGATTTTGCCCTCCCTACCACCTTCAGAGAGGGTGAGAGCCCGACACCACCTTGGCTCCAGGCTTCGGTTCATATTTATCTCGACCTCAGCTCACTCCCGAAGGAGGGTACTCCAGCTGCAGTGTATTGCTCACGGTTTGTCGAACTTCGTGCTCGACTTGCCGGTCACACCTTTATTTACACCGATGGCTCCAACACTGACGATGGTGTCGGCTGTGCCTTTGTCGTCGGGGCCGCCACCTTTAAATACCGGCTCCTCGACCAATGTCCCAGCTTTACGGGCGAGCTTTTTGCTCTCCATCAGGCCTTTCAGTATGCCCGCTGCCACCGCCATTCATCGTATGTAATCTGCTCTGACTCACTCAGTGCTCTTCAGAGCCTTGGAACTCCCTATCCGGTCCATCCCTTGGTTCAACGGCTACAGCAGTCCCTCCAGTCTTTCGCTGATAATGGTTCTCCTGTCAGCTTTCTGTGGGTTCCCGGACATGTAGGAGTGCCCGGGAATGAGGCTGCGGATGCTGCAGCCAAGGCTGCAGTCCTCCTGCCTCGGCCAGCCTCCCATTGTGTCCCGTCGTCTGACGTTCGCGGGGATGTTTGTAAGAGGCTTGTGTCGTTGTGGTGGGATGCTTGGTCATCCCTCAAAGGAAACAAGCTCCGGGCAGTAAAACCGCTCCCAACTGCTTGGACAACCTCCTCCCGACCATCTCGGCGAGAGGAGGTCCTTCTGACCAGGTTTTGGTTTGGGCATTGCCGGTTTAGCCACCGCTACCTGCTCTCCGGTGACCCAGCCCCGCAGTGCCCTTGTGGTCAGGCATTAACAGTGCGCCATGTTTTATTGTCGTGTCCCCGCTTTAGTCAATCTCGTGTTGTCCTGTCCATGCCATCTACTTTACCGGATATTTTAGCTGATGACGCTCGAGCAGCTGCTCGTGTTCTGCGTTTTATAACTTTGACTGGCTTGTCCAAAGAAATCTAACCTTTTTACCTATTTTATCTGCATCTTTGTCAGGTCTTTCTGGTGTTTCCCCCCCCCCCCCCTCCCCTTGAGTTTTACTAGATTCCATGTGCTCTAACAACAGTGACTGGGCGCTAATGACCTCAGTAGTTGAGCGACCTTAAACACCAGCTACGGCTACCGTGCAGGCTGACGACAATTTGTCTTTACCACATGTTTCACTTGCGTCTGTGTCCGACCCCGCGCCCACGTCGGCGACTTATTTAGTGTCGGCACCTGTTTCGCAGCCTGTGACGGTACCGGAATTTTCTGGTACGTTGACTGACTCGGTTGACGTGGCTGCCAGTGCTCCTGTTCGCTCTGCTGCCGTGGAATCGCAGGAATTTTTTGCGGCTCCGAAGCCGCGGCGTGACGAATTTCCGTCTCGAAGTTCTAGCAGGCAACGTGCTCGTAGTGTCGGTTGGTCGCCTTCCTCGGACAGGGGGTTTACACGACAGGACCGCAGTCCGTCTCCAGTTGACCGTTCGCCTGCCGCTTCCCGGCGGTCGCGGGTTGGTCGGCAAGATTCACAACAGCGCGTCGCGCGTCGGGACCTAGACCCCGAGCGGTGGCCGTCTCAGGCTCCCGGCTCCGGGCGTCAGACATAGCAATCGCAACAACAACAGCGTGCCGCTTCTCGCCATCCGCTCCCTGACGATCTCAACGTTGCCGATCAGAAGCGTGATGTCGCTGTTCGACATTTACGAACCGTTTTAAGTCAGCAGCCCACTGGTGACGATTCGGTTATGCCGGCTGACACGGCTTTGGCTGTGGCGCCGCCGCAATTGCCGACAAAACGGAAGGCTGAAGACACCCACCCACCAGCGTCGTGTCTGTCCTTCTGCCCCCGAGCGGGTGCCGGCTTCTTCTCCCGACGTGGAGATGCCCGTCGTTGATCCTTTGTCGGTAGCTTCCGGTGGCACAGATTCTGGGACTGCGTCCACCCCCACTCCCGTGTACTTCACTGAGTGGGCGGCGGATGTGGAAGGCGGTGAGACTTAGTGATTTCTTTGTTGTCCCCTAATCCAGTTGACGGGAATTACTCCCGTCTTTTAGAGAACTTTTTACCCTTTACGGTGGCTGAAATTC
The DNA here is from genome assembly GCF_021461395.2 of Schistocerca americana. NCBI lineage: Eukaryota > Metazoa > Arthropoda > Insecta > Orthoptera > Acrididae > Schistocerca > Schistocerca americana. Next base: position 91,546,890 of record NC_060124.1, on the reverse strand, counting down.
CGTCCATGTTTGCTGTCTGTTTTTAACAAAAGGAGCTTTTTGTGCTTGTGTATTTTAATTGTGTATGGAGCCTAAGCGTTGTTCGTGCCATATTTTAACTATCAATGTTATTCTCTGTTGTTCCCTAATCCAGTTGACGGGAATTCATCCCGTCTTTTTAGAGAACATTTTATCCCTTTTGGTGGCTGAAATTCCGTCCATGTCTGCTGTCTGTTTTTAAATGAGGAGTTTTTTGTGCTTGTATATTTTAATTGTGTATGGAGCCTGAGCGTTGTTCGTGGAATGTTTTAACTATCAATGTTAACAAGTTGAGTAATCCGCACAAGTTTTCGGCTTTGCTCGCCTTTTTACATGACTCCCACTGTCATGTGGCATTGTTACAGGAAGTTACGCGTCAGGCTCTGTTGTTTTTACTTGACACTTCTGATTTCACTGTCGTTGATAATATAATGTCCGACGAACAGACTGGTACTGCTATCTTAATCCGTCCTGAATTTGATGTTAGCAATGTTGAAATACACTCCTGGAAATGGAAAAAAGAACACATTGACACCGGTGTGTCAGACCCACCATACTTGCTCCGGACACTGCGAGAGGGCTGTACAAGCAATGATCACACGCACGGCACAGCGGACACACCAGGAACCGCGGTGTTGGCCGTCGAATGGCGCTAGCTGCGCAGCATTTGTGCACCGCCGCCGTCAGTGTCAGCCAGTTTGCCGTGGCATACGGAGCTCCATCGCAGTCTTTAACACGAGGGGCGCATAAAGCCTGTCAGATTTGTACAAGGTGAGACCCTAAACCCCAAAGAAACAGACGTACTAGACATCCAAATCAACAAGACTGGCATACTGACGAAAGACCAACACACTGACAACACCACTCATCATCTGCAAAACAAACGAAAGATATGGCACACTGACATACCCACAGAAGACGACGATGACATATACTGCTGCCCTTACGCCAATGAGTGCAGCGTACACTATCATCAAAGTAACAAGACCACCCCTGGGCAACCTGAAGCGACACCCGAAAGAGCCAACAGCACACGTGTGACAGAAACATCCAAGGAGTCTAAACAACCGAAACGCGAGGGGAAAGTAGTTGCGTGTGACGATAATTTCCGACAACCGCGGGCGCCTCCACCCAGTGCCACAAAAGTTCCTTCTACAGGCGACCCCGGCCCCCTCTCATCACCCAAGTCCGTGTCTGCAAGAGGAACACCAGCACCACCAGCTGCTCCCCCTGCGCACACCAACAGCAGCATCAACAAAGCACCCATCGCAGAGGGGCAGCGTGCAGCTGCCACTCAGCCGCGACACCCCAAGACGGCGCAGACGCCGACACCCGCTGCCACCACCAGCGATTTTAATTATAACAACATAGATTTAAACTTAAAATTAAGTAGATTAGAAAAAAGGGAGCTCTTCGAAACAGCGCAAAGATTGATCATTAGGCTATACCACCCCCATGGCAACTCAGTCTGCTTTCGTACAACGGAGCAGACGGACAGAATAATCCTGAAAACAGAGAACATCCCCACGGACTCAGATAGTCTGCTAGACCTACTCCTGCAGGTTTGCGCTCGCAGAGAAGAAAAATTTGATCTCAAAAAATTATACAAAGATCACGTTAGGGCATATGGAAGGACCTACTTCGATTTCAGTCAAACAGGAAGTAAGTGCTACGTTCACGTGAAGCATCCGATCTGAGGGTTGCTCAACTGAACGCCATGAGAAGCACACACGTCAGTCTGGAACTTCCACAGGTCCTGAATGAGCTAAACTGCGATATCCTGTGCATACAGGAGCCATATACGAAACAAGGCCATATCACCAATATCCCCACCCACGCGATATCAATATCGGGTAAGGCAGACTGCAAGGCGTTAGTCATAATCCTCAACACAGACATTCACCCAGTTAAAATAACGGAATTATGCACAGAACACGTTGCTACAGTGGAGATTACGTACAGGGGCGATACATGGGTCGTTGCATCGATTTATGCTCAATACAGCCATTGCATTAATCCCTATGCAAATGCTATCAGAAAAATTGCACAATACGCCGGCAATAAAAAATTATTAATCTGTGCAGATATTAATGCAAAATCCACTCTATGGCACTCCAACAGAACAGATGACAGAGGACGAATAATCAATGACGTAATACATGAAAATGGACTGAACGTCATCAACGAGGAAGGACACCATCCTACATTCACAGGGCATGACGGCTCCTCATCCAACATAGACATCACCCTTGCAAATAACGCCGCGACTACCTACATACTAGACTGGACGGTATATGACCACATTACCACGAGTGACCATAATGTTATCACACTAACTCTACAGAAGACAGCAAACAACAACACTGCAACACAACCCAGAAGACTGCTCTTTCATAGGACAGACTGGGACACAGTAAGACACAAGATACAGGAACAATCACTGCAGAACATCAGAGGCAGTGTTGACTACAGAGCACACAAGTTAACAGAAATCATTACACACATACAAAACACCTGCATCCCCACATCACGCAAAACAAAACAGCAGACCAGCCCTTGGACAGCACACCTAACACAACTCAAGCAGGACACCAGACGTAAACGCAGACTCTACCAAAGGGCAATCTCAGACAGAGAAAGACAAGTAAGACTACATGAATACCGGCTTGCCAAGGACAGATACAAACAAGAACTAAATAAGACTAGAAAAGACCAATGGAATGACTACGTAGCAAGACAAACACAACTTAACATATGGGGGGAACCTTACAAGATCGTGACCGAAAAAATCAAGAGCCCACTGGTTCTGGGAACGCTACGACAGGATGACGGGGTGATGACTAAAGGATGGAGAGGCACAGCGGAGTACCTGCTAGGCAAACTCCTTCCTGACGACATCGCCACCACAGACACACCTGAACAAGCAGCATTGAGACGAGAACTTACCACAGCCTACACCACACCAACCGTCACCTGTCCGTTTGCGCAGGAAGAGGTGGCGATAGCGATCTCAGAACTTAAAAATAAGAAAGCGCCTGGACCAGATGGTATCCACTCTGAGGTACTAAAACAGATAGCACCGCAGATCACCCCCTACCTCACAATACTGCTGAACGACGCATTAAGGCTAGGCCGTGTGCCTGCAGTGTGGAAAGCCTCTAGGGCGGTCATCATCAAAAAAGCACCAGACAAAGACCCCTCAGAACCCAAATCATACAGACCCATATGCCTCATCAATACACTCGCTAAAACACAAGAAAAACTCCTTTGCAAAAGATTACAAACACATCGCACACTTCGGGGACTGACACCACACCAATATGGCTTTCGGGAAGGAAAGTCTATTGACGATGCAATCAACAAAGCACTTCAAATTGTACACAACACACCTACAAAGTACACACTAGCCATTATGATTGACATCTCGGGTGCATTTGACAATCTATGGTGGCCGGCCCTCTTCAAGAGGCTCAGACACCTGCAGGTACCGGAATCCCTGTACAACAGTCTTGTAGACTACTGCAGGGACAGAACAGTCGCTTGGCACATGGACGACAAGAAAGTAATCAAACGCATTACCAAAGGTTGTCCACAAGGATCGATCTGCGGCCCCATCTTCTGGGACATAATGTTAGAACCGCTCCTAGAATTACTTGAGGAGCACAATGCGACAGATGGAGTTGTCGCTTACGCTGACGACCTGCTTGTGGCAGTGTCAGCAAACAACCGTGCCCAGCTAGAAGACAGAGCCAATGATACACTCAAAACAATTACACAATGGTGCACAGACAACAAGCTCAAGGTAGCAGAAAATAAAACAACTTACACACTACTAAAGGGCATCCTGCATAGGAACCCAGCAGTCAAAATCGGGGACACAAACATTAAAAGATCAAAAGTAACACGCTACCTTGGAGTCTACATAGACGAACTGTTGAACTTCCACGAACACATACGAATATCCACGGACAAAGCAGAAAAAATACTGCACAAACTGGCAAGGCTAAACTCGAAACAATACAGACTACCACTGTCAGCCATACGAACATATCATTGCGCTCTCTTCGAGTCTGTACTATGTTTTGCTGCCAGCACGTGGGCCCATAGACTCAGCCTATCCACTAACAGAACCGCCGTACGGCGGGGGCAAAGAAGCATTCTGCTTCGACTAACAGGGGCCTTCAACACAACCTCAGTCGACGCACTTTGCGTCGTGATGGGAATCTTCCCAATAGACGTAACCATAAGATACCGTGCGGCAAGGTACTGGCTAAAGATGGGGAAACTAGACCAGGTTCGGCAGATCACTGGTGTACCACATGCTACATCACGTCAATTCAAAGCATGGCGTGTGGATACCTGGCAGAGCGAGTGGGCTAACAGCGATAAGGGCCGACGAGTCTATAGCTTTTTCCCTGACATCAAAGAACGATTAAGACTGAAGCATATCGATCCTAGCCGCGGTATGGTACATTTTCTGACAGGCCACGGCCCTTATCCCATGCACCTGAGCCGCATGAGTCTGCAGCAGACTACCAGATGCACATGTGGGGAAGAAGGCTCCCCAGAACACACTGTCCTATTCTGCGGGCAACGCACAAACATTAGACACACACTACACATTACCCGGCAGAATACCCAAGATGAGATATACACCATTCTACGAGACCCAGACCTATGTGACAAACTTAATACACTAACTGACGAAATATCCAGGTCTCTGTATACCGAATATCTAAACAATAGACCACTCAGAAGGCAAGGCCGGGGACGCAGACCACAGAGTGCCCACGAGATGGATAGCAGTACAAACACCTCGGGCGAAGACACAGATGGTGAGATAAGCCATGTCGACGACCCATTGTGGCAACCTGCGGATGAGTAGTCTAGGTACCTGAACAACATCCAACACTAAAGAACACACACATGCACACAAAATCACAAATGAGTAATAGTCAAAAGCCAGGCACTTACCCCAGGGACCTACGCATCCTGGCGAGAAGCAACACCCAGCCTGGATGGAAGGATCTTAACTGTGGTTCCCCTTAGCTGGGCCCAACCCGACGGATACTTAACGTAGATCGGGGAAAACCACCGTCCAGGCTGAGTTGCCGCGTAACCAGGAGGCGGGAACTGGTCTTACATGCACATGTACACACATACACACACACGCACATAGCACATATATACAAGAACACACACAAGAGGATATGCAGTCAAAGGTGACATGACACCTGTAAACAAGGGTTAACTCCAAGATAGGCACCTACCATACGAACCTACGCCTCCCGACGAGAGGCAACACTGGGCCTGGATGGAAGGATCTTAATTGTGGTTCCCCTTAGCTGGGCCCAACCCGACAGATACACAATGTAGATCGGGGAAAACCACCGTCCAGGCTGAGTTGCCATATAGCCGGGAGGTGCCAATCATTCATCAAGCGAGAACTTGTCTGACAAGCACACACACCCACCCACAACCACACATAATGACACAAACACAGACCTAAACAAATTCAATAAAATCACTCCGTCACATCTAGACTAGTTAATATTTAATTTTGCACTATGTAAGTAGAAATAAGCTAATGAAGTATACAAGTACATATGTGAACTGTGAGTGGCGGCCAGCGTCTTGAAGGTCATTCCAAGACCCTGACCGCAACCCACACATAGGTGGTGGTAATTTCTCTATCCTTTTCTTTCCTATCTTTCTGTTTACTCCTTCTTAAATTCAAAATGAAATTGTTTTCCATTTCCGTATTATTTATATTATTTGTAATGTATCTAAAAGCTGCACAACGAACAAAAACGAACAAATAACGTAAAAGCCCGCCTCCACGTGGCAAGACTTGGGCAACAGTGTGAGTGGGATCGGGAACAGGGGAGGTAACTCACATAACCACTCCTGGGCCCGAGCCCAGTCACAGTGGCTAAGAGGCTTAATACGACCCACCATAAGCAATTAGAAGGTGGGTCAATAAATAAAGAGCAGCAAGTGAAAAAAAAGAAAAAAAAAAAAAAAAAAAAGTCTTTAACACTGGTAGCATGCCGCGACAGCGTGGACGTGAACCGTATGTGCAGTTGACGGACTTTGAGCGAGGGCGTATAGTGGGCATGCGGGAGGCCGGGTGGACGTACCGCCGAATTGCTCAACACGTGGGGCGTGAGGTCTCCACAGTACATCGATGTTGTCGCCAGTGGTCGGCGGAAGGTGCACGTGCCCGTCGACCTGGGACCGGACCGCAGCGACGCACGGATGCAGCCAAGACCGTAGGATCCTACGCAGTGCCGTAGGGGACCGCACCGCCACTTCCCAGCAAATTAGGGACACTGTTGCTCCTGGGGTATCGGGGAGGACCATTCGCAACCGTCTCCATGAAGCTGGGCTACGGTCCCGCACACCGTTAGGCCGTCTTCCGCTCACGCCCCAACATCGTGCAGCCCGCCTCCAGTGGTGTCGCGACAGGCGTGAATGGAGGGACGAATGGAGACGTGTCGTCTTCAGCGATGAGAGTCGCTTCTGCCTTGGTGCCAATGATGGTCGTATGCGTGTTTGGCGCCGTGCAGGTGAGCGCCACAATCAGGACTGCATACGATCGAGGCACACAGGGCCAACACCCGGCATCATGGTGTGGGGAGCGATCTCCTACACTGGCCGTACACCACTGGTGATCGTCGAGGGGACACTGAATAGTGCACGGTACATCCAAACCGTCATCGAACCCATCGTTCTACCATTCCTAGACCGGCAAGGGAACTTGCTGTTCCAACAGGACAATGCACGTCCGCATGTATCCCGTGCCACCCAACGTGCTCTAGAAGGTGTAAGTCAACTACCCTGGCCAGCAAGATCTCCGGATCTGTCCCCCATTGAGCATGTTTGGGACTGGATGAAGCGTCGTCTCACGCGGTCTGCACGTCCAGCACGAACGCTGGTCCAACTGAGGCGCCAGGTGGAAATGGCATGGCAAGCCGTTCCACAGGACTACATCCAGCATCTCTACGATCGTCTCCATGGGAGAATAGCAGCCTGCATTGCTGCGAAAGGTGGATATACACTGTACTAGTGCCGACATTGTGCATGCTCTGTTGCCTGTGTCTATGTGCCTGTGGTTCTGTCAGTGTGATCATGTGATGTATCTGACCCCAGGAATGTGTCAATAAAGTTTCCCCTTCCTGGGACAATGAATTCACGGTGTTCTTATTTCAATTTCCAGGAGTGTATTGCCAAATGGCCGCGCTATAGCATATACCGTTAATGGTCTTGCCTTTGTTAATGTGTACGCTCATGCCGGTGACAAACTAGCGCGGAATAAATCTTATGGTCAGGATCTTTGTCAACTTCTCCATCATAATCATACTGACTTAGTGATCGGTGGTGATTTTAATGCTGTGATTGATGGTCGTGATCAGGCGCCGCGTCCTAACTGGTGCCAGGAATTGCGTACATTGGTCGACAGCTTTCGGCTCCGGGACACGTGGCGTGTGCTGAATCCGGACTAGACGCATTTCACCCACTTTTACGCCACCGGTCACAGTAGATTAGACAGGATCTATGTGTCTTCGCCGCTCGCCGCCCACGTCCAGAAGGCGGACGTGTTGCCGGTTATTTTTTCAGACCATTGCGGTTACATGTGTCAACTCCTCCTACCGCGTGCGCGCCCTACTCGGCGCAGCAATATTTGGAAATTTAACTGTAGCCTTTTGGACGATGCCAGTCTTACGTCTCAGTTCACTGCGTTGTGGCGCAAGCTCTTGCGTGATAAATGCGATGACGGCAGTACTATCGGGTGGTGGGTGGCGGTCGCCAAGCCGGCTATTCGGCGTTTTTTAATCGATTTTAGCCGCGATGCGGCGCATTGGCGTCGGTCGACGGCACGTTTTTACCAGGACTGTTTAAAGGACCTCGCTCAGCGGGTCACGACGTCACCTGAGTTGCTTCCTGTTTTTAATCAATTTAAAGCCAAGCTCCTCGATGATCTTCGTCGGAAGGGCGTTGGGACTATCGCGCGGAGCCAACCGGTGGGTGACGTGGAAGGGGAACCGCTCTCTCTTTACCACCTGAGCAGGGAGCGCCGGCGGCGCGAGCGGTTGGCTATCCGTAAATGGATCCAGCGGGATGGCACGTCCACTTCCGATGGTGCGGCCATTGAGCGGGAAGTTCATGCGCATTTTGCGACGCTTTTTCGACAGGTGGACGTAGACGCCGCGGCGCTGCGCGATTTTTTGCTGAGGGTCCCACGTGTGTTAACACGACAAGATAGAGCCAGTTTCAATGAACCTTTTACTTTTGATGACTTAGATACAGCTGTGAAACGGAGTCCTAGGGGCAGGTCCCCTGGACTGGACGGGATTCCCGCAGAATTTTATTTAAAATTTTTCAGTCTTTTAAGTGATGTTTTAATTGCCATCATGAATGAGGTCCATAATGGCGTTGCTATTACTGCGGAATTTTCCGAAGGGCGCATTGCACTCGTTCCGAAATCGGCCGCAACACCAAATCTCGACGATGTTCGCCCCATAACCTTACTGAACGCCGACTATAAAATAATAGCGCGATGTATCACGCACAGGTTGACGAACGTTATGCCGAAGGTGGTGAGTGAACATCAGACTTGCGCTGTCAGGGACCGTAACATATTCGATGCTGTTCTGGCGTACCGGGATTGTATCGGTTATGTTAAAAGTCACAGGCTCCGGACGGCTGCGATAATGCTGGTCGACTTCAAAAACGCTTTCGATCGGATTAGTCACACCTATCTGCGGCAGGTCTTGGTCGGTTTTGGATTTGGCACTAAATTGACGACGATGGTGCACAGTATTTTGAGGAATGCCACGTCACGGGTTGTAATCAACGGAATTCCCAGTCGCGTTATACCTAATAGCCGTTCAGTTCGTCAGGGCTGCCCCTCGTCTATGTCGCTCTTCGCTTTGGCGTTGGATCCGCTCCTCCGCTGTATCGCCCAGGAATGCCGGGGCATTCGCATTGGTGACGTTCAGCTGATCTGTAGAGCGTATGCCGACGACCTCGGCGTGTTCCTTGATCAGCCAGAGGACATTGACAGGCTGCATGGTGTTTTGCAGCGATTTGAGAGGGCAATGGGGGCTATAGTCAATCCTCGGAAAACTGTTTTGCTCCTCTTACACCTCGACTGCGTACTGTTCGCTACGATTGGTTCTGTGTCAAGCAACGGCAGACAGTACTCGGTGTCATTCTAACTGACAATACGCAGCGCGTGGAAGCTCTTAACTGGCGGTCCACGCTGTATAAGGTTCGGGCTGTTGTGAAACTGTATGCCTCTCGGAATTTGGCGCTCCATCAACGGGTGGCTCTTATCAACACGCAGATTTTGGCCAAAGCGTGGTATCTGGCACAAGTCCTCCCTGTGCCGAGACAACTGGAACGGGCCATTCAACAGGCGGTCTATTGGTTGCTGTGGAAGGGTGACATTTTCAAGGTCTCCCTGGCAATCTGTACCTTGAGTCTGACGGAGGCGGGGGGGGGGGGGGGCTGGGTTTCGTTGACTTTCGCAACAAGTGTGCGGCGCTCTTCGTGAAGCGGAACTTCCGTAGTGCTTGACAAGGGGCCGTGCAGTCCGACGGCTGCCTTGTTCCGCGCATATCGCCCACCATCAGTGATTGCTCCGGTATCGGTCGGTCATATTCCGTGCACGTTGAGCTTCGTACGCCAGTATTATGTTTATAACAGCTATCTGGTGCTCGGTGATGTCCGTGCGTGCAATGTCGGTGACATTGTTCGCGCTCTTCGGGGATCGCCAAGCAGGAATAAATGGGAGTATCGGCTGCCTCAGTATGACTCGAAGATGGTGTGGAGGAACCTCGCCGCCACCGTTATTCCGCCCCACTTTCACGCAACATGGTATAAAGTGGTCAACCGCACATTTCCGACCAATGCTAAGCTGCACTCTATCGATCTGATTTCTTCGGGTGTATGTGATTCGTGTCCTGAGGAGGACACCATCGAACACTGATTCGAATGTCGGAAATTCCGTGTTGTTTGGGATATTGCGTGTGACATGGTGCGTCTAATCAACAGAGTGGATAGGCGGCAGGTGACAGCTTTGGACGCCATCGTGCCTCAGTGTGCGGCGTATCCGGCCAACAAACGCAATGCCACTCTTTGGATTTTGGGACACACGGTTTTTTGTATTTTCACCCTGAAGTTGACTGATGCCGTCGACTTTCTGTCTTACCTGTGGGCGGAACATCGTCTGACTCTCGGTCGAACAGCTTATTCCTCGAGTTTCGCCAATTTTTTGTATGTTGCCTTGGCCCATGCATTCACTAAATTGTCACTTACCTGATAAGACTACATACCCGATCTTGACATTTTTACTTTTCCTATTTGACACTACTGCCAATATTCCTGTTGACGTGTTATGACGAACCCTTGCTTACCAACGGACTTTCTTTCTTGGATAATGATTTTATGGCATGGTAAAGTTGTGTTTCTCATGGACGGTACATTAACGAAAACGTACACATGACCTACTGTTATGTGAATGGTGTTTTGTCCGTCAAAAGTTCTTTTATGTTTGCTTTACTTTCTGTTCCTCTTTTATTTCTTCCTTGTTATTTGTTCTTTTCTCGCGACGACTGAGGGCGCCGTGTCGCAGTGATCATTTTATCACAGTTGGTGTGTGTCTGAATGTGGGACTCCTTCCTATTGCTGTGCGTCGACGTTTGTTTTGTTCTCCATGTACTATCCGTCGACCGTTAGCGAACACATTTTTTTTTTCGGACTTTAATTTACTTTCATTTATTTCCGGTGGATTCACTTTTTTGGCGGCTGCCACATGCCTGTTGCTTTGGCGGGTTGTCGTTGCTGTGGATCACTGTCACGGCAAGCTGCAACGGCGTCCAGTAGCCAATTTTGTTTCTCTTATTTGGAATGAAGTCTGGGGGGCGGATTCCCCTGCATTTCTTTTTTTCTATTGGACGATAAAAAAAAGTAAAAACAAAAAGAAAAAAAAGGTGCTGTTGGCTCCCCTTCATTTTCTCCTTTTTACGCCGCTATCCCTGCCAGCCCTCTTTTCATACTACCTTTCTTTTGTTCAAACGTGCATCCTTAAGCATTTTAAACGTGCTAGGAATGCCTTGAAAATAACGAACCACTACGAATCGACAGATGTGATCTGAAATAAGTCAGGGCCACCTACTAGTTCATAGCAGTGCAAAACACCACAAAAAAAAAAAAAAAAAAAAAAAAAAAAATTAAACGACTGTAATAAACATAAGATTCGATATTAATGGCCTCAGTTCGAAGAAGAATGTGCCAAGGAAGATTTCTTAAAAGTGCCTGAAGGTAGCAAAACAGTATGAACCGACAGATATGTTGTGAAATACGTCAGGGCTTATTGTTTTGCAGCAGTGTACGACTGCAAACAAAAATGTATCTTTCGTCGCTAGAAGAGATGGATGCTTTGGCGACCCTCCTGTGTCTTGTGTCCCTGTTTCCGCACCTTTGCACAGGTCTGCTGGCCGCAAACGGCGTCTCGGACACGCCCGTTAGGCCCACGCCCGTCTCGCAGATGTTTGTCGTGCTTGTGCTGTCATATGGGCCACTACCCGAGCGGCAGCGAGCGGCAGTCGAGCAAAGTCGGGACGGAAGAGGACAGGTGCGAATGCACTGCACAGATCACGCAAATATGTGGAAGCGCCCCGCGCGGCGTGTGTCAGGTGAGGAAGCTGCCGGGGGCGCCCTCCAGCAGGACACTGCTACAGCCCCCCGCCGGATAACGGGAACAAGATGCGTCGCCCGCGAGTGTCGGACGCCGCACGCACCAAGCGAAACGAATGACAGGCGGCGCACCGAGCAGCCGCGTGTCTCACGCAAGTGGCGGTGCGGCGCGGCGCGGCGCGACCGCCAGTTCGGCAGACGCCTCTGAGACGCCGGACGCCGCGCACTCCGCGCCGCCTTCGAGGCTCCAGCTGTTGCGGAAGGACGTGCTCTGCGTCAAATGTGTCACCGAAAACGGCGATTGTGTGTGTTGGGAGAAGAGGCAGAGGCGTCTTCTGTCGTGCGGCTACAGTATAAGGGCGCCAACGGCCATACCATGTTGAATACACCGGTTCTCGTCCGATCACCGAAGTTAAGCAACATCGGGCCCGGTTAGTACTTGGATGGGTGACCGCCTGGGAACACCGGGTGCGCCTGCCGACAGCCCTGCCGCCCAGGCCGGGCCCAGCGCCGACGCCGCCACGCCATACAGCGAGATGCGTGAGCTTGCAATCAAAAAGCAAGTCACGAAACTGGCCCGCATTCTGAAGGAATCAGAAGGCGAGCCCAAAGAAAACAACGTGGACGTCCCGGCCGCGGGGAAAGCCAAAAAGCGACGGAGCAAGCGGCGAAGTCTCAGCCGCGAAAAAGACGAAAAGATGGACGTATCTGAGTCAGAGGAGTCAGATACGGCATCCGCAACCAAAAAGGCTACAACCCCTAAAGCAGAGAACGTAGTCCTGCGGCCGGACCGGCCACAGCACTCCACAGACCCGCCTCCACAAAGTGTTTAAATGCAACAGGGCTCGGGCTCAGTATACAGTGTAATTACGTGTAACGTGAACCGAATGACCGCCGCACTAAAATTAGATGCACTAATTGACTTCCTGCAGCACAAAGCCCCAGACGTGGCTATGTTACAGGAGGTGGTCACGACGGCTATAGAACAGGTACCGGGATACGAAGTCATCTGCAACATCGACGCAGAAACTCGCTGCGGAACTGCCACACTAATCAGGCACGGCCTCGAATTCGGCGACGTGAAAATGATGCCCGACGGACGCGGAATAGCGGTGAAGGTGGAAGACACTGATTTTGTAAACATTTACGCTCCGTCGGGAACGGAAAACAAGCGTGCCAGGAGCAAATTTTACAACGAGGACATCTGCGAGCTACTAGTTCACAGCAACAACGTCGTCCTGGCAGGTGACTTCAACTGTGTAATTTCACCTGAAGACCAGATCCCGGTACCCAACTTGTGCGCCGAACTGCAGGATCTAGTTAGGCGTCTAAAATTAGCAGACACCTGGCGTCTACTACACCAAAACCACACAGTGTTCACGTACCTGTATAACCGCGGCAGAAGCAGAATCGATAGAGTATACGTAAACAGAGAGATGGCCACCTCTGTGACACAAGTAGAAGTCTGCCCTGTGATCTTCTCAGATCACTGTGCCTATCAGTGCAAACTCCGTCTACCGAGAAGCAAGCTTCCAGCAGGTAGAGGAACGTGGAAGCTAAACACAAGCCACCTCACGGACGGGAAGCTGAAACAGGAAATTGCCGACACGATCCAGGCATGCAGAGAGCGGCGAGGCGAATACAATTCCACTACTGAGTGGTGGGTAGAACACGCCAAACCGCAAGTAAGACGGGAACTCATAAGGCACAGCGCTGAGAAGGCTTTCTGGAAAAGAAACACGGCAGACTTCTACACCAGATGCCTACGAGACGCAATGGACGCCCCCGCGGACGACGAACTGTTTCTGCCGCGGATCAGAAGACTGAAGGCACGTATACTGAGCCTGAAAAGAGACAAAATGAGAGGAGTCGTCGCCCGTAGCCAGACAAACGGCGAAATGGAAGATGAACCTGCCACGCTGCACCACCTGCACAGGGAGAGACAGAGGGCTAGTAGCAAACAAGTAAGGCAACTCGTCGACAAGGACGGGAACAGGTTAACGACGAAGAAAGACATCATGAGCCACGTCGAAGACCACTTCAACGACCTGTTCCGAGGAGAGGAAAATGACGACGGAGAAATGGCGAGGATCCTGCAAGAGACCCGTCGGATCCTTACCAATGCAGACCGGGCACTACTCAACGAAAACGTCACAGACGATGAGGTGAAAGCCGCCATCAAAGACAGCAGAAACGGAAGAGCACCAGGCGCAGACGGAATCCCATCAGAATTCTACGCTGCGCTCTGGGGCACAGTCGGCGGAATAATCACAGAAATAGTAAACGAAGTTCTCAACGGGACAGAATTGCCATCAAAATTCCTCCAAGGGACGGTGATTCTGATCCCCAAAACGAAGGCAGCCATCAAAATTGAAGACTTTCGGCCAATAACCCTCCTAAATTCAGACTACAAAATAGCAGCAAAGTGCCTGGCTGCAAACATCAAGGTCGCGCTACAGAAAGCTATTAGCCCATGGCAAACCTGTGCAGTGCTTGGCAGGAACATCTTCGACGCCGTCTGCACATACAGGGACATCATAGCCCACGCAGCAACAACGAGGAGACCCGCAGCCGTAATCTCTGTCGATTTCCACAAGGCTTTCGACAGGATCAGTCACCGGTACCTGCTGAAAACTATCGCACGCCTCGGATTCGGACCAAAATTCGGAAGAACAATCAAGAACGTCATTACAAATGCCACCTCAAAAATAACAGTAAATAAGACTGGGAAGATCCGTCAGGCAAGGATGTCCATTATCGATGGCACTTTTCACAATAGCCCTCGACCCACTACTACGAAAACTAACAGCCGAAATCGGAGGATACACAATGGGTGCAACAAACATCGTATGCACGGCCTATGCTGACGACATGGGCATATTCATCCAAAACGAAGAAGAACTAGGAATAATCCAGCCTATCATGGAATCCTTCGAAAAGGCTTCAGGTGCCAAAACGAATCCGAGGAAGACAGTGCTACTACCAATAGGCAACGGCAGACTGCGACCAGCGAGACAGTGGTACCGAGTGACAAACAACCATAGGGCACTCGGAGTGGAACTACAGCAGTGCCCTTTGAAAATGGCAGCACAAAACTGGCGCAGCGTCTTGAACACAACGACAGGGCTCGTGAGGATACACGCGAACCGGAACCTGACGCTGAGCCAAAGAGTGCAGTTAGTAAACGAAACAATCCTGTCGAAAGCGTGGTACATGGCGCAAATACTATGTGCTCCGACGGAAATTGCGCGAGCGATAGGAAGTGCGGCGTACTACTTGCTGTGGAGGCGGGAAATCTTCAAGGTCTCCCAGGCGACGTGTTTCCTGTCAAGGGACGAAGGCGGACTTGGTCTGACTGACGTTAAGACGAAATGCGCGGCACTGCTTCTACACCGTGCGATGAAAATGGCAAACCAGAACAACAACAGTATAACGTCCAGCCTGATAAACCAATATAAACCTGAATCTGAAGAGGCTCCTGTAGACACTACGAACATACCATTCAAGTTGCGGCACATAAAACAGATGGCAATCGACAAGAGTTACATCACCGCGGTCGTTGCCAACCCACAGCAAAGAACGGCGAGGAACATCTACAGCGCTCTGAGGGGGAAGGCAAGAAAGTCCAAAATAGAGACGAGACTTCCAGACCATGACTGGCCACAGGTCTGGAAGAATGTCTCGGAACGGACACTTCCTGAGCACGCCAGGGACACGTGGTATAAAATCATCCACCAAACAGTGCCGACAAACGAAAAACTGGCACGCATAAAAATGCGGGAATCCCCAAACTGCGAGCTCTGCAACCAGACCGACACCATCGAGCACCGTTTTGGCTGCAGAGAGAGCGGGGAAATATGGGCGGCAGCGAGAAAAATGATCGCCCACATCAACAGAACCGACGAGAGGGCGATACATGTCTCAGCTGTCACTGTCCCGGACGCGAAGCCTTTCCCCAAAGCGAAACGCCTGGCCACAATGTGGATCATCGCCATGACGGCACACGCCATCGTCACGAAACGGCAGACCGACAAGGCGCAGTTCCTCACGGACCTGTGGGAGGAACACAGGAGGGCCAAACAACGCTCCAAGTACCGCGAGACCTTCCAGAACTTCCTGCAGGTCCCGCTGGACGCCGCCTTCCGAGACGCCTTCAACACGACGTGACCGACGCCCTCCCACAACACCCAAACCCCAGTCGCTGAGGACGTCGCCCACCAATCCCTCCAAAGCCCCGACGGCAAGAGTGGTGCATCGAGAAAGTGTTGTGAAAATGCGCGCAGAGTGAAAGTGGGTACGTGTAGCAGTGCCAAAGTGAGAGTGACGTGTGCCAATCATAGCCATACAGTGTCCAGTGCCCAATAGCCAAATAAAGCAGGCAAAAGGAAATGATCAGTTACTAATTTAGTGCAAAGGATACAAGACGTGTTCCAAGGTAACAGCGAAATGTCAAACAGTGTATTTCATGTAATTAATGTGTTCTCTCGCCATCTCCATTCAAGGTACGTTTTTTTTTTTTTCCCCTCTCTCTCTCTCTCTCTCTCTCTCTCTTCTATAATCTTTTTTTTGTTGTTTTGTATGTTTTTTTTTTTGTTTGTTTGTGTTTATTCCTTTGATGTATCCGTGTGTATAGGTATAGTTATATACATTTATAAAGTTCGGCGCATCATGTGCCAAAACGTTGCATACCCCTTTGCGATTTACAATAATTCTAACTTTAGACTTTCTCTGCCCCAAATTTTCCGTGGAACTGTTGCGTCCACTCTCACACAGTACACTAAATAACTTCTCCATTCATCATTTATGCACATAGAAGTTCTGGCCCATAATCTCCTTTAGCCTTTGGCAAACACATAGCGAACATGCCAAAATAGGTGTATTCAAATACCATACGGGAAAAAAAAAAAAAAAAAAATTAAAATTAATTTAAATTCAATTTAAAAAAAAAAAATAAAATCAAAGTAATGCAGTTTCTTTTTTTTGTATAAAAAACCATAAACATTGAAGGGAAAATTTAAATAAAGGACACTCACTGAATAAAAGTGTTGTAACTCAGCCAAGAGACTACTAAAAGAACAATCAGAACTGAAAACGAGAAAAAATACAATTTCATGTAAAGATATGTAATTGTTAAAAATTGTAAATAAAAGTTTATATACGTTACAAAAAAAAAAAAAAAGGTGCTGTTGGCTCCCCTTCATTTTCTCCTTTTTACGCCGCTATCCCTGCCAGCCCTCTTTTCATACTACCTTTCTTTTGTTCAAACGTGCATCCTTAAGCATTTTAAACGTGCTAGGAATGCCTTGAAAATAACGAACCACTACGAATCGACAGATGTGATCTGAAATAAGTCAGGGCCACCTACTAGTTCATAGCAGTGCAAAACACCACAAAAAAAAAAAAAAAAAAAAATTAAACGACTGTAATAAACATAAGATTCGATATTAATGGCCTCAGTTCGAAGAAGAATGTGCCAAGGAAGATTTCTTAAAAGTGCCTGAAGGTAGCAAAACAGTATGAACCGACAGATATGTTGTGAAATACGTCAGGGCTTATTGTTTTGCAGCAGTGTACGACTGCAAACAAAAATGTATCTTTCGTCGCTAGAAGAGATGGATGCTTTGGCGACCCTCCTGTGTCTTGTGTCCCTGTTTCCGCACCTTTGCACAGGTCTGCTGGCCGCAAACGGCGTCTCGGACACGCCCGTTAGGCCCACGCCCGTCTCGCAGATGTTTGTCGTGCTTGTGCTGTCATATGGGCCACTACCCGAGCGGCAGCGAGCGGCAGTCGAGCAAAGTCGGGACGGAAGAGGACAGGTGCGAATGCACTGCACAGATCACGCAAATATGTGGAAGCGCCCCGCGCGGCGTGTGTCAGGTGAGGAAGCTGCCGGGGGCGCCCTCCAGCAGGACACTGCTACAGCCCCCCGCCGGATAACGGGAACAAGATGCGTCGCCCGCGAGTGTCGGACGCCGCACGCACCAAGCGAAACGAATGACAGGCGGCGCACCGAGCAGCCGCGTGTCTCACGCAAGTGGCGGTGCGGCGCGGCGCGGCGCGACCGCCAGTTCGGCAGACGCCTCTGAGACGCCGGACGCCGCGCACTCCGCGCCGCCTTCGAGGCTCCAGCTGTTGCGGAAGGACGTGCTCTGCGTCAAATGTGTCACCGAAAACGGCGATTGTGTGTGTTGGGAGAAGAGGCAGAGGCGTCTTCTGTCGTGCGGCTACAGTATAAGGGCGCCAACGGCCATACCATGTTGAATACACCGGTTCTCGTCCGATCACCGAAGTTAAGCAACATCGGGCCCGGTTAGTACTTGGATGGGTGACCGCCTGGGAACACCGGGTGCGCCTGCCGACAGCCCTGCCGCCCAGGCCGGGCCCAGCGCCGACGCCGCCACGCCATACAGCGAGATGCGTGAGCTTGCAATCAAAAAGCAAGTCACGAAACTGGCCCGCATTCTGAAGGAATCAGAAGGCGAGCCCAAAGAAAACAACGTGGACGTCCCGGCCGCGGGGAAAGCCAAAAAGCGACGGAGCAAGCGGCGAAGTCTCAGCCGCGAAAAAGACGAAAAGATGGACGTATCTGAGTCAGAGGAGTCAGATACGGCATCCGCAACCAAAAAGGCTACAACCCCTAAAGCAGAGAACGTAGTCCTGCGGCCGGACCGGCCACAGCACTCCACAGACCCGCCTCCACAAAGTGTTTAAATGCAACAGGGCTCGGGCTCAGTATACAGTGTAATTACGTGTAACGTGAACCGAATGACCGCCGCACTAAAATTAGATGCACTAATTGACTTCCTGCAGCACAAAGCCCCAGACGTGGCTATGTTACAGGAGGTGGTCACGACGGCTATAGAACAGGTACCGGGATACGAAGTCATCTGCAACATCGACGCAGAAACTCGCTGCGGAACTGCCACACTAATCAGGCACGGCCTCGAATTCGGCGACGTGAAAATGATGCCCGACGGACGCGGAATAGCGGTGAAGGTGGAAGACACTGATTTTGTAAACATTTACGCTCCGTCGGGAACGGAAAACAAGCGTGCCAGGAGCAAATTTTACAACGAGGACATCTGCGAGCTACTAGTTCACAGCAACAACGTCGTCCTGGCAGGTGACTTCAACTGTGTAATTTCACCTGAAGACCAGATCCCGGTACCCAACTTGTGCGCCGAACTGCAGGATCTAGTTAGGCGTCTAAAATTAGCAGACACCTGGCGTCTACTACACCAAAACCACACAGTGTTCACGTACCTGTATAACCGCGGCAGAAGCAGAATCGATAGAGTATACGTAAACAGAGAGATGGCCACCTCTGTGACACAAGTAGAAGTCTGCCCTGTGATCTTCTCAGATCACTGTGCCTATCAGTGCAAACTCCGTCTACCGAGAAGCAAGCTTCCAGCAGGTAGAGGAACGTGGAAGCTAAACACAAGCCACCTCACGGACGGGAAGCTGAAACAGGAAATTGCCGACACGATCCAGGCATGCAGAGAGCGGCGAGGCGAATACAATTCCACTACTGAGTGGTGGGTAGAACACGCCAAACCGCAAGTAAGACGGGAACTCATAAGGCACAGCGCTGAGAAGGCTTTCTGGAAAAGAAACACGGCAGACTTCTACACCAGATGCCTACGAGACGCAATGGACGCCCCCGCGGACGACGAACTGTTTCTGCCGCGGATCAGAAGACTGAAGGCACGTATACTGAGCCTGAAAAGAGACAAAATGAGAGGAGTCGTCGCCCGTAGCCAGACAAACGGCGAAATGGAAGATGAACCTGCCACGCTGCACCACCTGCACAGGGAGAGACAGAGGGCTAGTAGCAAACAAGTAAGGCAACTCGTCGACAAGGACGGGAACAGGTTAACGACGAAGAAAGACATCATGAGCCACGTCGAAGACCACTTCAACGACCTGTTCCGAGGAGAGGAAAATGACGACGGAGAAATGGCGAGGATCCTGCAAGAGACCCGTCGGATCCTTACCAATGCAGACCGGGCACTACTCAACGAAAACGTCACAGACGATGAGGTGAAAGCCGCCATCAAAGACAGCAGAAACGGAAGAGCACCAGGCGCAGACGGAATCCCATCAGAATTCTACGCTGCGCTCTGGGGCACAGTCGGCGGAATAATCACAGAAATAGTAAACGAAGTTCTCAACGGGACAGAATTGCCATCAAAATTCCTCCAAGGGACGGTGATTCTGATCCCCAAAACGAAGGCAGCCATCAAAATTGAAGACTTTCGGCCAATAACCCTCCTAAATTCAGACTACAAAATAGCAGCAAAGTGCCTGGCTGCAAACATCAAGGTCGCGCTACAGAAAGCTATTAGCCCATGGCAAACCTGTGCAGTGCTTGGCAGGAACATCTTCGACGCCGTCTGCACATACAGGGACATCATAGCCCACGCAGCAACAACGAGGAGACCCGCAGCCGTAATCTCTGTCGATTTCCACAAGGCTTTCGACAGGATCAGTCACCGGTACCTGCTGAAAACTATCGCACGCCTCGGATTCGGACCAAAATTCGGAAGAACAATCAAGAACGTCATTACAAATGCCACCTCAAAAATAACAGTAAACGGATGGACTTCCAAGTCAATAAGACTGGGAAGATCCGTCAGGCAAGGATGTCCATTATCGATGGCACTTTTCACAATAGCCCTCGACCCACTACTACGAAAACTAACAGCCGAAATCGGAGGATACACAATGGGTGCAACAAACATCGTATGCACGGCCTATGCTGACGACATGGGCATATTCATCCAAAACGAAGAAGAACTAGGAATAATCCAGCCTATCATGGAATCCTTCGAAAAGGCTTCAGGTGCCAAAACGAATCCGAGGAAGACAGTGCTACTACCAATAGGCAACGGCAGACTGCGACCAGCGAGACAGTGGTACCGAGTGACAAACAACCATAGGGCACTCGGAGTGGAACTACAGCAGTGCCCTTTGAAAATGGCAGCACAAAACTGGCGCAGCGTCTTGAACACAACGAGAGGGCTCGTGAGGATACACGCGAACCGGAACCTGACGCTGAGCCAAAGAGTGCAGTTAGTAAACGAAACAATCCTGTCGAAAGCGTGGTACATGGCGCAAATACTATGTGCTCCGACGGAAATTGCGCGAGCGATAGGAAGTGCGGCGTACTACTTGCTGTGGAGGCGGGAAATCTTCAAGGTCTCCCAGGCGACGTGTTTCCTGTCAAGGGACGAAGGCGGACTTGGTCTGACTGACGTTAAGACGAAATGCGCGGCACTGCTTCTACACCGTGCGATGAAAATGGCAAACCAGAACAACAACAGTATAACGTCCAGCCTGATAAACCAATATAAACCTGAATCTGAAGAGGCTCCTGTAGACACTACGAACATACCATTCAAGTTGCGGCACATAAAACAGATGGCAATCGACAAGAGTTACATCACCGCGGTCGTTGCCAACCCACAGCAAAGAACGGCGAGGAACATCTACAGCGCTCTGAGGGGGAAGGCAAGAAAGTCCAAAATAGAGACGAGACTTCCAGACCATGACTGGCCACAGGTCTGGAAGAATGTCTCGGAACGGACACTTCCTGAGCACGCCAGGGACACGTGGTATAAAATCATCCACCAAACAGTGCCGACAAACGAAAAACTGGCACGCATAAAAATGCGGGAATCCCCAAACTGCGAGCTCTGCAACCAGACCGACACCATCGAGCACCGTTTTGGCTGCAGAGAGAGCGGGGAAATATGGGCGGCAGCGAGAAAAATGATCGCCCACATCAACAGAACCGACGAGAGGGCGATACATGTCTCAGCTGTCACTGTCCCGGACGCGAAGCCTTTCCCCAAAGCGAAACGCCTGGCCACAATGTGGATCATCGCCATGACGGCACACGCCATCGTCACGAAACGGCAGACCGACAAGGCGCAGTTCCTCACGGACCTGTGGGAGGAACACAGGAGGGCCAAACAACGCTCCAAGTACCGCGAGACCTTCCAGAACTTCCTGCAGGTCCCGCTGGACGCCGCCTTCCGAGACGCCTTCAACACGACGTGACCGACGCCCTCCCACAACACCCAAACCCCAGTCGCTGAGGACGTCGCCCACCAATCCCTCCAAAGCCCCGACGGCAAGAGTGGTGCATCGAGAAAGTGTTGTGAAAATGCGCGCAGAGTGAAAGTGGGTACGTGTAGCAGTGCCAAAGTGAGAGTGACGTGTGCCAATCATAGCCATACAGTGTCCAGTGCCCAATAGCCAAATAAAGCAGGCAAAAGGAAATGATCAGTTACTAATTTAGTGCAAAGGATACAAGACGTGTTCCAAGGTAACAGCGAAATGTCAAACAGTGTATTTCATGTAATTAATGTGTTCTCTCGCCATCTCCATTCAAGGTACGTTTTTTTTTTTTTCCCCTCTCTCTCTCTCTCTCTCTCTCTCTCTTCTATAATCTTTTTTTTGTTGTTTTGTATGTTTTTTTTTTTGTTTGTTTGTGTTTATTCCTTTGATGTATCCGTGTGTATAGGTATAGTTATATACATTTATAAAGTTCGGCGCATCATGTGCCAAAACGTTGCATACCCCTTTGCGATTTACAATAATTCTAACTTTAGACTTTCTCTGCCCCAAATTTTCCGTGGAACTGTTGCGTCCACTCTCACACAGTACACTAAATAACTTCTCCATTCATCATTTATGCACATAGAAGTTCTGGCCCATAATCTCCTTTAGCCTTTGGCAAACACATAGCGAACATGCCAAAATAGGTGTATTCAAATACCATACGGGAAAAAAAAAAAAAAAAAAATTAAAATTAATTTAAATTCAATTTAAAAAAAAAAATAAAATCAAAGTAATGCAGTTTCTTTTTTTTGTATAAAAAACCATAAACATTGAAGGGAAAATTTAAATAAAGGACACTCACTGAATAAAAGTGTTGTAACTCAGCCAAGAGACTACTAAAAGAACAATCAGAACTGAAAACGAGAAAAAATACAATTTCATGTAAAGATATGTAATTGTTAAAAATTGTAAATAAAAGTTTATATACGTTACAAAAAAAAAAAAAAAGGTGCTGTTGGCTCCCCTTCATTTTCTCCTTTTTACGCCGCTATCCCTGCCAGCCCTCTTTTCATACTACCTTTCTTTTGTTCAAACGTGCATCCTTAAGCATTTTAAACGTGCTAGGAATGCCTTGAAAATAACGAACCACTACGAATCGACAGATGTGATCTGAAATAAGTCAGGGCCACCTACTAGTTCATAGCAGTGCAAAACACCACAAAAAAAAAAAAAAAAAAAAAATTAAACGACTGTAATAAACATAAGATTCGATATTAATGGCCTCAGTTCGAAGAAGAATGTGCCAAGGAAGATTTCTTAAAAGTGCCTGAAGGTAGCAAAACAGTATGAACCGACAGATATGTTGTGAAATACGTCAGGGCTTATTGTTTTGCAGCAGTGTACGACTGCAAACAAAAATGTATCTTTCGTCGCTAGAAGAGATGGATGCTTTGGCGACCCTCCTGTGTCTTGTGTCCCTGTTTCCGCACCTTTGCACAGGTCTGCTGGCCGCAAACGGCGTCTCGGACACGCCCGTTAGGCCCACGCCCGTCTCGCAGATGTTTGTCGTGCTTGTGCTGTCATATGGGCCACTACCCGAGCGGCAGCGAGCGGCAGTCGAGCAAAGTCGGGACGGAAGAGGACAGGTGCGAATGCACTGCACAGATCACGCAAATATGTGGAAGCGCCCCGCGCGGCGTGTGTCAGGTGAGGAAGCTGCCGGGGGCGCCCTCCAGCAGGACACTGCTACAGCCCCCCGCCGGATAACGGGAACAAGATGCGTCGCCCGCGAGTGTCGGACGCCGCACGCACCAAGCGAAACGAATGACAGGCGGCGCACCGAGCAGCCGCGTGTCTCACGCAAGTGGCGGTGCGGCGCGGCGCGGCGCGACCGCCAGTTCGGCAGACGCCTCTGAGACGCCGGACGCCGCGCACTCCGCGCCGCCTTCGAGGCTCCAGCTGTTGCGGAAGGACGTGCTCTGCGTCAAATGTGTCACCGAAAACGGCGATTGTGTGTGTTGGGAGAAGAGGCAGAGGCGTCTTCTGTCGTGCGGCTACAGTATAAGGGCGCCAACGGCCATACCATGTTGATTAAACGCCCCCGTCGGACCAAATGAAAATCTCCGCATTCGCTTAAATCGTATTAAAGCAAAGATTCTCCGTATACATAACGAAAAGGCAAAAGGGATTTTGGTCCGAAGTCGCGCCTTGTGCGCTCTGGACGACGAAGAACCGTCGTCCTATCATCTCGCGCGTGAAAAAACACGGGCAAGACGCAAACACGTAGAATCGATAACGACTGCGTCAGGCGAGCGCCTTACGCGGAAAACAGACATTCTCCAACATATTACAGCCCACTACACGGACTTATTTCGAGACGTTGCGACAGACGACGTAGCGCTAAATTATTTGTTATGCGACCTGCAGACTGACATTTCGAACGCGGACCAAGAACAGTTGATAGCAGAGATGACAGTACAGAACACAAAACCTATTGTACAATCGTGCTCTAAAGGAAAGTCGCCGGGACCTGATGGCCTGCCAACCGAATTCTATCAGGTCTACTGGGACATCTTTGGGCAAAAACTCACCGATATAGTAAATGAAGTAATTCGTGGTACCGATATTCCCGCAAAATTTCTGGAAGGTCGAGTCGTGCTCGTCCCAAAAACGCAACATACATGTCGTGTCCAAGATTTCCGGCCCATCACGTTACTCAATACTGACTACAAAATAGTTGCAAGGTGCCTGGCAGCAAAGATGAAGCCAGTCATGAACAAAGCTATCAGCTCTTACCAAACGTGCGGAGTAACACACCACAATATTTTCCACGCAGCGTCCTTATACCGAGACATAGTAGCTCACACGGCAGTCCATAAATTATCGACAGCTATTCTATCCATTGACTTTGCGAACGCTTTCGATCGCATAAGCCACAAATACTTGCTACAGGTCATGACAAAAATGGGATTCGGACGAGAATTTATCAAAATTATCGAAAATATTCTGACGGGAGCAAGATCAATAGTCACATTAAACGGATGGCAAACTAAACCGATCCCTATTTGCCGCTCTGTCAGGCAAGGATGTCCGCTGTCAATGTTCTTATTCGTGATCGCCATAGACCCGCTTCTCAGAACAATAGGTAGAACGTCAAAAGGTGTACAAATACACAATGCTTGTTTCAAATGTGTGGCATACGCAGATGACGTAGGCGCTTTCATTGACCACACAGCAGATATAGACTCGATACGCGCCTCCCTTCATCAGTATGAAAGTGCGTCTGGAGCAGCGATAAATACTAATAAAACTGTTCTACTTCCACTGGGTCTGCTAGCCACCGATATTGTCCGCCCATGGTATAGAATAGTGAGAGACCATCAAGTATTGGGTCTAGACATAACTGCGTGCCCACAGCATATGCAAGCACGGAATTGGAGAAGAATTCTCAACTCCATTAAAGGCCTCTGCAAATGCCACGCAACCCGGCACCTCAACTTGCACCAGAAAGTCAAATTAATCAATTGCTTTATTCTCTCAAAGGCGTGGTATATGGCGCAGCTGCTTAGCGTGCCAAAACAAATAGGACGCGCTATATCTCAGGCAGTATACTGGTTACTCTGGCGCCACGAAATTTTTAAAGTGCGAGCAGCAGTTTGTATCTTGGACCCGTCACATGGAGGACTCGGGATAGTAGACTTCAGTCGAAAATGTGCAGCGTTGCTCGTCAACCGCACCGCTGAAATGCAGGCCGGCTTTCCCGATGGATCGACAGCATCCCTGCTAGAAATCTATCGGCCAGAATCTGAAAGCGCCCCAGTATCGGTGGCCAATATTCCTTACCGTATGTCCTTTGTACGAGACTATATTCTAAACAAAAGCTACGTCCTCCGCACGGCCACGAATCCACACAGGACAGCACGGCAACTATATATTGAATTGATGGGACAACCCCCCCCTAGTAAATTGGAAGTCCGCTTACCTACTGTTAACTGGAAGCAGGTGTGGTCAAATGTTAATAGCAGTATTCTGCCGTCCGATGTGTCTGCGTTATGGTATAAACTAGTCAACAACACATTGCCCACCAATCAGCGTCTAGCCGATATTCAGCTTCTTGCCTCCCCCAACTGTAGCAGATGTGGCATGCCTGACACCAGAGAACACCGCCTGCAATGCCAATCTGTTTCCGATGCGTGGAGGACTTGCCAGATAATGGTGGCTCTCATCACGCGAACTTCTCCGGCGCACGTCTCAGTTGATAGTGTCATTGTACCTGATTTCAAATATTTCCCGCGGCCAAAACACAATACTGCTGTGTGGTTGTTGGGCCACACTGTTTACGCCCTCATTGACCGGCAAATTCACGATGGGCTCACTTTTTTGACTCATATTTGGGACCAATATTGTAAGATCAAAAATAGTAATAAACACAAAGAATATTTTGCTAATTTTTTATCATCTGCATTGCATCATGCGTATGCGAAACAACTGTAAGATGATTCTGAGCCCCTTTTATTTGTATCAATGGTCTTTCAGTCTCGCCATTGAGCTTTGATGATACGCACACTGACCTTATTTGCGTCTTACGCGCAGGTTTATCAAATTAAGTTTAGATATATAGTTAGTGTTAGCTGGTGAAATATAACCAGTCTCCATTCATTTGTCTATCTTTGTTATGTGCCAGCCTGTAAACAAGTATACGTAAGACTATTTTTGAAAAAGTAATAAAATGGACAAAGTTACAGAAAGAGAGTAACTGAGTAATAGGATGAGGTTCCAGTTTTAGTCTTCAAAAATAGCAAAAAAAAAAAAAAAAAAAAAAAAAAAAAAATACACCGGTTCTCGTCCGATCACCGAAGTTAAGCAACATCGGGCCCGGTTAGTACTTGGATGGGTGACCGCCTGGGAACACCGGGTCTGTTGGCTCTATCTCATTTTTTCATTTTTACGTCGCTGCACCTGCCAGCCCTCTTTTCATACTAACTTTCAGGTGTTGACAAAGATGCTTCCACAAGCATTTTAAACTACTGTATCAAACGTAAGATACGAAATTGCAGTAATGGACTCAGTTTGAGCAAGAATGCGCGAAAGAAGATTGCTAGAACGCCTCGGAAATAACAACACACTACGAATCGACAGATGAGTTTTGAAATACGTCAGGGCCTACTGTTTTGTAGCGGTGCTAAATTCCGCAAAGTAAATAAACAAAAACAAACAAACAAAAAGAAGAAGAAGAAGAAGAAGAAGAAGAAGAAATAAAATCTTCTGTTCTCGTCCGATCACCGAAGTGAAGCAGCAACGTTAGTACTCGGAAGGGTGAGCGCCTGGGAACTCTGGCTGTGTTCATTTTTCGCTTTTTAGTCGCTACTCCTGCCAGCCCTCTTTCCATACCACCTTTCTGTTGTGACAAAGAGACTTCCTTAAGCATTTTAAACGGCCGTAAGAAACGAAACTGCAGCAACTAACTCAGTTTGAAGGAGAATGTGCTAACCAAGTTTGCCAGGAAGTCTTTGAAAACGACAAAACAGTACGAATCGGGCGGTATGCTCCGAAATACGATAGCGCCTATCGTTCTGCAGCGGCGTACAGCTCCAAATAAAAAAATAAAAAAAGAAAAAAAAAAAAAAGAAAAAAAAAAAAAAAAATACACCGGTTCTCGTCCGATCACCGAAGTTAAGCAACATCGGGCCCGGTTAGTACTTGGATGGGTGACCGCCTGGGAACACCGGGTGCTGTTGGCTCTATCTCATTTTTTCATTTTTACGTCGCTGCACCTGCCAGGCGTCTTTTTCATACTGACGTTCAGGTGTCGAAGATGGTTCCACAGGCAAAAAAAAAAAAAAAAAAAAAAAAAAAAAAAAAAAAAAAAAAAAAAAAAAAAAACGAAAAAAAAAAAAAAAAAAAAAAAAAAAAAAAAAAAAAAGGCTAGCGGCCGCTCTGTTGGCATCGCCGCGTTGCGTTCCGCTGTCGAGTTTCTCATTTTTGCGCGTATTTTTTTTTGCGTAGTTGTTAAGTAACGGTTTGAAAATGGAAAACGTAAACAGTTCGTCTGGCGTGAGGTCAGTCGCTTGACGGCGCGTTTCGGCGCGGGCCCGCCCGTTGCCGGCGCGCCGTAAGGCACGGAGGCTCGCACTGGGGCGTATCGCTTTCCAGTCGGGCGTGCCGCGGCAGTCCTCACTCGGGGAAGTGAAGCGTCTCTTACAGCCTCTCCTTCCCAAGTGGCTCTTTCCGCCTTCCCGTGGTGCCAGACGTCAAGCTCGGCATTCTGCCTTGCGTCAAAAGGGAGAGCTGCGACCCAACCCGATGCGAAAGCGAAGGGTGCGTGGCACAGGGGGAGCTGTGTCAAGGGACCGAACACCAGTCCCTTTCTGTTCGCAGGGCACAGACCAGCAGGTGCTCTGCATGCCGGCGACCTCGTTTGTCGGCGTGGGATCGCGGCGCGAGTCGGCAAGGGTGCTTCGCCGCGCCCCTGGGTAACCGGGGCGTGTTCTGCCAAACCCAGGAGGTGGTGACATCGCCTGGGCTAGGTTAGATGGGCCCAGACCGCCGAACGACTGGGGGACCGACCCACCACCTGAGTAGGAGTGGGTCCTTGGCCTTCAGGTGGAAACTCGGGCTAGTAGGCGGCGAAGGGCGAGGGGTGCATCCGCCTCTCCGGAGTGCGGGGTGCACTTGCCGAGGAGCGTCGAGTGAAATCGTCGACGACGAGGCCTTCGACGGGGACCAGTGCGCTGGCAACGGCGCGCTGAACCCTGCAGCTCAGGAGTGCCCTTGACCTAGGGGCGAGGTTGGTGGGCGAGCTGCAACAGTCCCCCCCCATGCCAGAGGAGCCGGTCCGGGGCAAGAG
This sequence comes from Schistocerca americana, assembly GCF_021461395.2. Lineage (NCBI taxonomy): Eukaryota > Metazoa > Arthropoda > Insecta > Orthoptera > Acrididae > Schistocerca > Schistocerca americana. Next base: position 91,518,254 of record NC_060124.1, on the reverse strand, counting down.
ACGGGCTCCCACCTTTTTTCTTCACTCGTCAAACATGGCTGAATCTGAGACGGGTGAATCTAGTGCGACCTCGAGGGCGTCGATAGCGACTGTTCCTGCCTCACAGGAGGAAGGGGAACAGAATGTGCAAACTACATTAGAAAGACACACAAAAATTAATCAAATTTTGGACTCAAGTGTCAAAAATGGCAAAATAAGCCAGGCTGCCGTCATGGCAATTAAAAACGAGCTCGCCGCTTGGGCCATTGCTAACGCAAAGCTTGAGGGGAGACTCGAAGAGTTAGAAAAAGAAAATTATAGACTCAGACAGCAACCAACCAAGACATGGGCAGCAGTGGCTGCACAAGCAGCCACAAAAACTCAGACCACTAAAGAAACAATAGCCAAGGTAACAAAAAGGCCGGACACGGCGGTCTTCCTAAGACCCCTGCCCGGACAAACAGTAAAGAAGGTGCAAGAGTTATTTACCACAATAATAGACCCAGCCAAAGATAAAATTAAAATTAACAAAGTCAAGGCAACAAAAAATGTAGTAGTAGTTGATGTAGCAACAGAAGTGGACAGAGATAAAATCTTAAAAAACACGAAACTGAACACAGCAGTCAAGTGCGAACCACCAAAAAAGAGGAACCCGCTGGTAATCCTCTACGATGTGCCAGTAGCTCTAACAGAATCAGACATTTATGAGACACTATACAATCAGAATTTTGATGATATGCAATGGGAGACATTCAGACAAGACTTCAAATTACGTTTCAAAACAGGGCCTCGGGATCGGGATGTTGTACATCACGTTGCCGAGGTATCTGGGAACATGTGGCGCAAAATCACCACTATGGGAAGAATATATTTAGGTTTTCATGCCATAAATGTACGGGACTACTTAGTAGTACCCAGATGCCACAACTGTGGCGATTTAGATCATATACATAAACACTGTGAAAGAAGGCCGGCCTGCTCCAGGTGTGGGGCCGAGGATCATACAAGAAAAAATTGTAACAAAGCCGGGATTTGTATCCCCTGTACAAAGAGAGGGAAAAAATCATGTAACACCACCGGCAGAAACTGCCCTACCTACAGGATGCTCGAGCAGAGACTTATAGCCCGAATTGACTATGGCTGAGTCCCCAAATGGGAATAAGAAGCCCAAAAGGAAGTCTCCAAGCAAGAGGTTGAGGGATGCAATAAGGGCCAATAAATTTAGAGAATTTATAAAAAAGATCACTAGGCCACAACACTTCATCATCATGAAAGACGCCTGTATTCAAACTGATCCTTGCGAAGAGAATGATGCACCCTCCCCTCCGAATCGGGGACAAAGGTCGTCTAAAGATCAAGAACGACCACTTGGGCATCCTGTGGTGGGGAAGTTATCAATGCGGGAAGAGTTAGTGCAAGTGAACACAATAAGCAGCACTAATATACCGATAAATAGTGGTACACCAACAAGTCCACATAGTACACGAGAGCCGGGCATAGATCCTGCTAGGATCTACCCCAACCTGGAGCATGCATTACAGCTGTCTAGGCTCGAAGAGCCGGCCACCCTCACAACAGCCTTGAGGCACGTGGTGCGTGTCGGCCACCAATACGGTAGAGACATCACCTTTCCAGTGATGGAGGCTGTTGACAGAATACAGCTCAAGACAATGAATCTCCCCACAGATTTCGGAGCCCTGCGAGACCTGGTCAAAAAAGTGTTTGAAAGGCGAAATGAAAAATTCGATCTTAATGAGTTATATAACCAATCAGTCATCACAAACGGCAGAATAGCTCACGACTGGCGCAAAAACTGGCCAGAATCGCATATACATACATACTTTCCACGTGAGCCAGTTAAGAGTGGGACAGATAAACACTCATAATAGCAGACTGGTCCTGCAGGAACTCCGAAAAGTGGTGGAGGAGAAGAGTCTGGACGTACTCTGCATACAGGAGCCGTACTCCCTGGCTGGCCGGATCCCATTTACTGCAGTTAATTGGCAACAAATCTATAGCGGAGAGGAACCAAAAGCCGCGGTTATGATAACAAATAAAGCATTAAGAGCCACCACATTAGCACAATTTTCGGATGACCACTGCAACGTCGTGGAGCTTCACTCACCCACTGGATTATTATACCTAGTCAATATGTACTTCCAGTACGGAAGACAAATTGAAGAATTTTTGGAGAAGCTTGTTCAAATAGCCACGGCGTTGCGGGGAAAGAAAATTCTCGTGACCGCGGATATCAATGCAAAATCCCCCCTTTGGTTCAGTGGCACCCAGGATGAAAGAGGAGAAAAAGCTGTCGACACGATCATGGCATTACAACTCATAGTCGCGAACAAACAAGGAAACCCTCCCACCTACTCCGGAGGGGGGGGACATGGCACAAACATTGATGTGACCTTGATCACACCAAATCTTACAACAAAATTATTCAACTGGACAGTCTGGGATCAGATCACTACCAGTGATCATAACATGATAACATTTACCATAGGAGACAGCGAGTGCCACTGGGACAAGGGGTGGGAAACGCAGTTCAATTACAATAAAACTGACTGGGACCGTCTGGCGAGGGAGTGCGACATCCCTGCGTTGCTGGAGGGTGATGTCGACGTAGAGGAGTACACCAAAGATCTTACAAATGCGATAATCAGGGCAGTAAAGGCAGCTGTACCAACCAGGAGGAGGGCCGTCGCGGCTTCCCCTTCACCATGGTCAGCCGAACTGGGGCAAATGCGCCAAGCAGTACGGAGGGCGAGGAGGTATTACCAGCGGTGTGTCGTCTGGCACGAAAAGCAGCGATGGCAGCAAATATACAGAGAAGCCAAAGAACAGTTCCAACAGGAACTTAAGGCTGTCAGGATGAGAAGCTGGGAGAAATATGTGCAAAGCCAATTGGCTACGGACCCCTGGGGACTTCCCTACAAAATAGTCAGAGAAAAAATAAAATCACCTATGGTGTTGTCTACCGTCAGGGATGGGGACCGGATGACGGGAACCTGGCAGGAAACTGCGGAGGCCCTACTCCGTGCCCTGTTACCTGACGATAGAGAAGAAGACGACTCGGAAGAACAGCGAAGAATAAGACTAGAGAACCAGCGGGTCTACGAAAACAACCGCGTGGTCTACCCCTTCTCTGAAGAAGAGGTAAGCTCTCAAATAAAAGACCTCAAAAAGGGAAAGGCTCCCGGCCCAGATGGCATCATTGCGGAGGTGATACAATACCTCGCCCCCCAGCTGGTAGCACCTCTCACTCAGCTATACAATGAATGTCTACGGCTTCAGACATTCCCCTCAATTTGGAAAAAGGCAAATGTTGTCATAATCAGAAAAGGCCCAGACAAAGATCCCAAGGAAGCAAAGTCGTATAGACCTATATGTCTACTGGACTTGCTGGGCAAGCTCTTTGAGAGGTTGCTGGCAGACAGGTTGGCTGCACACCGGGTCCTGTGCGGGATGAGTGACAGACAGTTCGGTTTTCGGACGGGGCGATCCGCGTCTGACGCAATCGCCCTGGCCGCGGACGTCTGTGGCTCTGCCCCGCACAAGTACATAGTTGGCATCATGGTGGACATCAGTGGCGCCTTTGACAACCTGTGGTGGCCTTCGCTCTTCTCCTGCTTGCGGGAAAAGGAGTGCCCAGGGCCGCTATATGGCTGTCTGAGGAGCTATTGTGAAGACAGGGAGGTTTGGCTATCGGCCCCTAGTGGAAAAGTTAGTAAGAAAATCACCAAGGGGTGTCCTCAGGGTTCTGTCCTGGGGCCACTCTTTTGGGACATAAATATGGAACCACTTTTGGAAGAACTCAAGAGAAGCGAAGATGTACTAGAGGTCATAGCCTACGCAGATGACCTCCTTCTGCTGGTTGGCGGCCATAGTCGCGAAGAATTGGAGCCAAAGGTAGAAAGAGCCATCACAATACTGACAACATGGTGTCATAAAACTAAGATGTCAATAGCACCCAATAAGTCTACCTACTTGCTGCTTAAGGGTCAACTTATAAGAAACCCTACCGTCAGAATAAATGGCCTACCAATCCTTAGGCGTAGAGAAGCTCGGTACCTTGGTGTCATCATCGACGAGAGGTGGAACTATGCATCACATATAGATACAGTAACACAACGTTCGCTCACAGTATTACACAACTTAATTGGAATAGGGCACAAAAGATTTCACCTCCCACCTGATCTCATTAAACTGTATCACAACAGCATTCTCACATCCATTGTAGGCTACGGATCAGCGGTCTGGGCACACAGGCTCACGAGGGTCATGCCCGCCGTGGCCGTCAGAAGAGTGCAGCGAAATATGCTCCTACGGTCAGTAGGCGCTTATAGAACAACTCCAGGAGGGGCACTCTCAGTACTGATGGGGTTATGTCCTTTAGACATAAAAATTAGGGAACAGGCTACCTGGTACTGGGTCAAGAAAAATAGAAGGGAGAAGATAGAAGAAATTATGGGGGTATATGTAGGGGATAAGCCAAGCATTAAAAGAAGGGGAATGGAATTGTGGCAGGAACTCTGGGACAGTGAGGAAACTGGGCGAAGAACACACGAGCTGTTTCCAAGCATAAAGGAACGCCTTGAACTGACTTATATCAAACCATCAAAGGGGCTACTGCACTTTCTTACAGGCCACGGACCCTACCCGACATATCTCTGTCGGTTTGGGAAAAGGGCAGCATCAGCGTGTGACTGTGGAGCAGTGCTGGGCACTCCAGACCATGTGGTGTATGAGTGTCCCCTCTTCGACGATGTAGCACACCAACTCAGGGAACAACTACCGAACAACGACACGTACCACCTGCTCAGGCAAGAAGGCACCTTCGATATTCTCAACAAATTAACTAATAACATATCAAATAAAGTCCTCAAAGAATATCTCCGTAATATTGATTAATTAAACACCAGATTTGTCGCGTACGCCCCCCTGTTCCGCCGGGACATGGAATAGGCCAGTCGCTTCACGGCTGGAATCCGCCAGGTCTATGGAATAGGTTGGGGGGCAGTACATCACTACCGGATTGACAAGCACCAATCATGACATTAGAATTAAGTTAGTTATAAGATCAACAATTAGGATAAGAGAAACAGTATAAAACTGCAGCGACCAGGTTTCTGGCCAGCCCAGTGTCAGGGGCACTCCCACTGGGATTAGCTCAGTGGGAACGGCCAATAAAATAGGTTTGTATCATAATCTGACACATATGTAACGCTGCAGGTAGAATAGTTAGAATAGTTATAACAAGAAACTATTGACACCAGCATTTTAAAATAGATGGATAAAATTAAGTACGATAGTAAAACAACAGAATAGCAAAGTAGTAGCATAATACTCTCATAGTGGTGATGTATCGTTAAAATCCTGTAGTGTTAAACATAACATTAGCTGCAGTTAGAAAATTAGAAATTGTTAATAATAGGACCTACTAATGTATTAGGTAGTAGGTTATTCTGTATAATAATAACAATGATGAATAAAGATTTTTTAAAAAAAAAAAAAAAAAAAAAAAAAAAAAAAAAAACAGATCGAACACATTGAACGTTATTTTCGACAAGGAAGCTGTACGCCCTACGGCATACGAGGCTCACGACTGGATTATTGACGAACTCGGTCTTACCGACACCGAAACGTACGGAGTCCAGTGGGACTTTATTACCGGAACCCTGTTTATGAAATTCAATGATCCGGAAATGTGCGAAAAGATCGTACAGGAAAACGGTGGAAAACGCAAGTTTAAATATCGTGACGGAAGCGTTTGCGACGTGACCGTGTGCCACGCGGGTTACGGTATTCGTCAAGTTCGTATTTTCAATCTTCCCTTTGAAATACCTACGCAAATGATCGCTCGTGGTCTCATGCCGTATGGGAATGTGCTTTCAGTGACGAATGAGAAATGGGGTAGTGGTTTCCGACTACAAGTTTACAACGGAGTAAGAAGTGTTCTCATTGAACTGAAACAGCACATCCCGTCCTTTCTTGTCATAGGCGGCTACAGGGCCTTTATATCGTACAATGGACAGCCACAGACGTGCTCGTACTGCAATGCAACCGATCACTTTCGACAAAATTGTCCGAACAGACGTCGCCCTGTGCAGCTCCCGCTCGGCGGTGATAGCGCACAAACGCAGAAAAACTCGTATGCGTCTGTAGCGTTGGGTGTTGCTCCGATTCGACCCTCGTCACTCCCTGTGACAGAGGCTGCGTGCGAATCGGCAGCGACCCCGGCAAACACGGACAATGTCATGGACATAACAGAAATTGATGAAAAAGCCGTCATTCCAGAAAATTCTCTCCGCAATAATGCGACAAACATTACGGTCGTGGCTGACGTTCACCCAGAGCCGCCAAAAAGTGACGATACTGAATCAGAAATTTTTCCGACCAACACGCAAAATTCAGAGAGTGGACGCAGCCCTGCTGCTGTCCCCTCAGAAAAGCGTGTTTCTCGTAAAGACCCCAGTCCATCCCCGAGTAGGAGATCGGTGAGCTATTCACCGAATAAATCTTCGAAAAGGAAACATAGACGGGGCCGTGGAAACGGAATATCGGATGCAACTTCTAAATCCGATCAACAATGCCCTGTGACAGTCGTCCCTGTTGCGTCGCATGAAACAGAAGCAGATCGCCGGCGCGACGCAACTGTTCGACATCTAAGGGAATTTCTAAACAAGCAAGAGAAAGAAATCAGCGTACAACCGGTCGTAACTGAGGCTGTATTATCAGCGCCAATTAAAAGAAAAGCAGACGAAATGCACGAGTGTCGTGCTCGGCACACAGCCCACGTCCCGACGGACGACATTCGTGCCGTCCATGCCATGCAAATCGATCCGCCACATATGCACGTACCGATGGAAACCAACAATGATCCTCCCCGCTCAGATCAACAACGCAGTACTGTTTGGTCCGAAGATGTTTGAGCATAAACTCGGTTGAAAATTAGTTGCAATACTCGTCACATACAAAACAAACCATTCGCAGAATGAATTATCTCCATTTATACCCCGTCTCCCGTAGCTAATGTTTCTCTGTTTCTTTCTCCACTTCCAATGCCTGCCTGTTATACGCAAATAAAAGATTTATCTATTCTTACCTTAAATATAAACGGGATTTCTGCAGTGCACAAAATTTTATCCCTAGTCGATTTTGTACATTACAGTCGTTTTGACATAATATTCCTTCAGGAAGTTACCGCAAACATCCTCAATAACATAAATGGATATGATGTTATTTATAACATTAACAATAATATAAAATGCGGTACCGCGATTTTATATAAAAATTCCCTACAGCCAGACAATGTCCAAACGTTGCCAAGCGGACGCGCAATTGCGTGCAATATACAAAGCATGAGATTTATCAATATTTACGCCCCCTCAGGGACAGATAATAGACGAATGCGCGCAGCATTTTTCAACCACGAGATAGTTCCCTTGTTTGATACCACACGTCCAATAATTCTCGGTGGCGATTTTAACTGTGTAACAGACGCATCCGACCAGCACCCTACGGCCACTATGTGTCCTGAATTAGTGAAACTGTTGACCGCCAAAGATCTGCGAGACACGTGGCGTCTCCTCCACCCACATACAACGCAGTATACGCACATATACAATAGTGGAGCAAGCAGGATAGACCGCATATACGTCTCTCAACAGATTGCAAACAACCTAAATAGCGTAGACATCATCCCTGTCGCGTTTAGCGACCATTGCGGTTATGTTGCTGCCATCCACCTACAGCGTACAAATGAAACACCTACTCCCAGTTTGTGGAAGCTTAATACGAAACATCTTGCCGCGACAGACTTCCGCTCGAAAATGCAATCTGTATGGCAGCTTTGCCTGCAGAAAGAGAAAAACTACAGCTCAGCACTAGAGTGGTGGACTTTCTACGCAAAGCCGCAAATTAGGATGATTGCTCAATGTTATAGCCAGGAGGTATCCTTCTGGACGCAGCGCACAACAGAATTTTACCAACAATGCCTCAAAGACGCGTTAAACGCCCCCGTCGGACCAAATGAAAATCTCCGCATTCGCTTAAATCGTATTAAAGCAAAGATTCTCCGTATACATAACGAAAAGGCAAAAGGGATTTTGGTCCGAAGTCGCGCCTTGTGCGCTCTGGACGACGAAGAACCGTCGTCCTATCATCTCGCGCGTGAAAAAACACGGGCAAGACGCAAACACGTAGAATCGATAACGACTGCGTCAGGCGAGCGCCTTACGCGGAAAACAGACATTCTCCAACATATTACAGCCCACTACACGGACTTATTTCGAGACGTTGCGACAGACGACGTAGCGCTAAATTATTTGTTATGCGACCTGCAGACTGACATTTCGAACGCGGACCAAGAACAGTTGATAGCAGAGATGACAGTACAGAACACAAAACCTATTGTACAATCGTGCTCTAAAGGAAAGTCGCCGGGACCTGATGGCCTGCCAACCGAATTCTATCAGGTCTACTGGGACATCTTTGGGCAAAAACTCACCGACATAGTAAATGAAGTAATTCGTGGTACCGATATTCCCGCAAAATTTCTGGAAGGTCGAGTCGTGCTCGTCCCAAAAACGCAACATACATGTCGTGTCCAAGATTTCCGGCCCATCACGTTACTCAATACTGACTACAAAATAGTTGCAAGGTGCCTGGCAGCAAAGATGAAGCCAGTCATGAACAAAGCTATCAGCTCTTACCAAACGTGCGGAGTAACACACCACAATATTTTCCACGCAGCGTCCTTATACCGAGACATAGTAGCTCACACGGCAGTCCATAAATTATCGACAGCTATTCTATCCATTGACTTTGCGAACGCTTTCGATCGCATAAGCCACAAATACTTGCTACAGGTCATGACAAAAATGGGATTCGGACGAGAATTTATCAAAATTATCGAAAATATTCTGACGGGAGCAAGATCAATAGTCACATTAAACGGATGGCAAACTAAACCGATCCCTATTTGCCGCTCTGTCAGGCAAGGATGTCCGCTGTCAATGTTCTTATTCGTGATCGCCATAGACCCGCTTCTCAGAACAATAGGTAGAACGTCAAAAGGTGTACAAATACACAATGCTTGTTTCAAATGTGTGGCATACGCAGATGACGTAGGCGCTTTCATTGACCACACAGCAGATATAGACTCGATACGCGCCTCCCTTCATCAGTATGAAAGTGCGTCTGGAGCAGCGATAAATACTAATAAAACTGTTCTACTTCCACTGGGTCTGCTAGCCACCGATATTGTCCGCCCATGGTATAGAATAGTGAGAGACCATCAAGTATTGGGTCTAGACATAACTGCGTGCCCACAGCATATGCAAGCACGGAATTGGAGAAGAATTCTCAACTCCATTAAAGGCCTCTGCAAATGCCACGCAACCCGGCACCTCAACTTGCACCAGAAAGTCAAATTAATCAATTGCTTTATTCTCTCAAAGGCGTGGTATATGGCGCAGCTGCTTAGCGTGCCAAAACAAATAGGACGCGCTATATCTCAGGCAGTATACTGGTTACTCTGGCGCCACGAAATTTTTAAAGTGCGAGCAGCAGTTTGTATCTTGGACCCGTCACATGGAGGACTCGGGCTAGTAGACTTCAGTCGAAAATGTGCAGCGTTGCTCGTCAACCGCACCGCTGAAATGCAGGCCGGCTTTCCCGATGGATCGACAGCATCCCTGCTAGAAATCTATCGGCCAGAATCTGAAAGCGCCCCAGTATCGGTGGCCAATATTCCTTACCGTATGTCCTTTGTACGAGACTATATTCTAAACAAAAGCTACGTCCTCCGCACGGCCACGAATCCACACAGGACAGCACGGCAACTATATATTGAATTGATGGGACAACCCCCCCCTAGTAAATTGGAAGTCCGCTTACCTACTGTTAACTGGAAGCAGGTGTGGTCAAATGTTAATAGCAGTATTCTGCCGTCCGATGTGTCTGCGTTATGGTATAAACTAGTCAACAACACATTGCCCACCAATCAGCGTCTAGCCGATATTCAGCTTCTTGCCTCCCCCAACTGTAGCAGATGTGGCATGCCTGACACCAGAGAACACCGCCTGCAATGCCAATCTGTTTCCGATGCGTGGAGGACTTGCCAGATAATGGTGGCTCTCATCACGCGAACTTCTCCGGCGCACGTCTCAGTTGATAGTGTCATTGTACCTGATTTCAAATATTTCCCGCGGCCAAAACACAATACTGCTGTGTGGTTGTTGGGCCACACTGTTTACGCCCTCATTGACCGGCAAATTCACGATGGGCTCACTTTTTTGACTCATATTTGGGACCAATATTGTAAGATCAAAAATAGTAATAAACACAAAGAATATTTTGCTAATTTTTTATCATCTGCATTGCATCATGCGTATGCGAAACAACTGTAAGATGATTCTGAGCCCCTTTTATTTGTATCAATGGTCTTTCAGTCTCGCCATTGAGCTTTGATGATACGCACACTGACCTTATTTGCGTCTTACGCGCAGGTTTATCAAATTAAGTTTAGATATATAGTTAGTGTTAGCTGGTGAAATATAACCAGTCTCCATTCATTTGTCTATCTTTGTTATGTGCCAGCCTGTAAACAAGTATACGTAAGACTATTTTTGAAAAAGTAATAAAATGGACAAAGTTACAGAAAGAGAGTAACTGAGTAATAGGAAAAAAAAAAAAAAAAAAAATACACCGGTTCTCGTCCGATCACCGAAGTTAAGCAACATCGGGCCCGGTTAGTACTTGGATGGGTGACCGCCTGGGAACACCGGGTGCTGTTGGCTCCACTTCATTTTCTCCTTTTTACGCCGCTATCCCTGCCAGCCCTCTTTTCATACTACCTTTCTTTTGTTCAAACGTGCATCCTTAAGCATTTTAAACGTGCTAGGAATGCCTTGAAAATAACGAACCACTACGAATCGACAGATGTGATCTGAAATAAGTCAGGGCCACCTACTAGTTCATAGCAGTGCAAAACACCACAAAAAAAAAAAAAAAAAAAAAAATTAAACGACTGTAATAAACATAAGATTCGATATTAATGGCCTCAGTTCGAAGAAGAATGTGCCAAGGAAGATTTCTTAAAAGTGCCTGAAGGTAACAAAACAGTATGAACCGACAGCTATGTTCTGAAATACGTCAGGGCTTATTGTTTTGCAGCAGTGTACGACTGCAAACAAAAATGTATCTTTCGTCGCTAGAAGAGATGGATGCTTTGGCGACCCTCCTGTGTCTTGTGTCCCTGTTTCCGCACCTTTGCACAGGTCTGCTGGCCGCAAACGGCGTCTCGGACACGCCCGTTAGGCCCACGCCCGTCTCGCAGATGTTTGTCGTGCTTGTGCTGTCATATGGGCCACTACCCGAGCGGCAGCGAGCGGCAGTCGAGCAAAGTCGGGACAAGTCGGGACGGAAGAGGACAGGTGCGAATGCACTGCACAGATCACGCAAATATGTGGAAGCGCCCCGCGCGGCGTGTGTCAGGTGAGGAAGCTGCCGGGGGCGCCCTCCAGCAGGACACTGCTACAGCCCCCCGCCGGATAACGGGAACAAGATGCGTCGCCCGCGAGTGTCGGACGCCGCACGCACCAAGCGAAACGAATGACAGGCGGCGCACCGAGCAGCCGCGTGTCTCACGCAAGTGGCGGTGCGGCGCGGCGCGGCGCGACCGCCAGTTCGGCAGACGCCTCTGAGACGCCGGACGCCGCGCACTCCGCGCCGCCTTCGAGGCTCCAGCTGTTGCGGAAGGACGTGCTCTGCGTCAAATGTGTCACCGAAAACGGCGATTGTGTGTGTTGGGAGAAGAGGCAGAGGCGTCTTCTGTCGTGCGGCTACAGTATAAGGGCGCCAACGGCCATACCATGTTGAATACACCGGTTCTCGTCCGATCACCGAAGTTAAGCAACATCGGGCCCGGTTAGTACTTGGATGGGTGACCGCCTGGGAACACCGGGTGCTGTTGGCTCCACTTCATTTTCTCCTTTTTACGCCGCTATCCCTGCCAGCCCTCTTTTCATACTACCTTTCTTTTGTTCAAACGTGCATCCTTAAGCATTTTAAACGTGCTAGGAATGCCTTGAAAATAACGAACCACTACGAATCGACAGATGTGATCTGAAATAAGTCAGGGCCACCTACTGTTTCGTAGCAGTGCAAAAAACCACAAAAAAAAAAAAAATGAAAATAAACGACTGTAATAAACATAAGATACGATATTAATGGCCTCAGTTCGAAGAAGAATGTGCCAAGGAAGATTTCTTAAAAGTGCCTGAAGGTAACAAAACAGTATGAACCGACAGCTATGTTCTGAAATACGTCAGGGCTTATTGTTTTGCAGCAGTGTACGACTGCAAACAAAAATGTATCTTTCGTCGCTAGAAGAGATGGATGCTTTGGCGACCCTCCTGTGTCTTGTGTCCCTGTTTCCGCACCTTTGCACAGGTCTGCTGGCCGCAAACGGCGTCTCGGACACGCCCGTTAGGCCCACGCCCGTCTCGCAGATGTTTGTCGTGCTTGTGCTGTCATATGGGCCACTACCCGAGCGGCAGCGAGCGGCAGTCGAGCAAAGTCGGGACAAGTCGGGACGGAAGAGGACAGGTGCGAATGCACTGCACAGATCACGCAAATATGTGGAAGCGCCCCGCGCGGCGTGTGTCAGGTGAGGAAGCTGCCGGGGGCGCCCTCCAGCAGGACACTGCTACAGCCCCCCGCCGGATAACGGGAACAAGATGCGTCGCCCGCGAGTGTCGGACGCCGCACGCACCAAGCGAAACGAATGACAGGCGGCGCACCGAGCAGCCGCGTGTCTCACGCAAGTGGCGGTGCGGCGCGGCGCGGCGCGACCGCCAGTTCGGCAGACGCCTCTGAGACGCCGGACGCCGCGCACTCCGCGCCGCCTTCGAGGCTCCAGCTGTTGCGGAAGGACGTGCTCTGCGTCAAATGTGTCACCGAAAACGGCGATTGTGTGTGTTGGGAGAAGAGGCAGAGGCGTCTTCTGTCGTGCGGCTACAGTATAAGGGCGCCAACGGCCATACCATGTTGAGAAAGTCAAATTAATCAATTGCTTTATTCTCTCAAAGGCGTGGTATATGGCGCAACTGCTTAGCGTGCCAAAACAAATAGGACGCGCTATATCTCAGGCAGTATACTGGTTACTCTGGCGCCACGAAATTTTTAAAGTGCGAGCAGCAGTTTGTGTCTTGGACCCGTCACATGGAGGACTCGGGCTAGTAGACTTCAGTCGAAAATGTGCAGCGTTGCTTGTCAACCGCACCGCTGAAATGCAGGCCGGCTTTCCCGATGGATCGACAGCATCCCTGCTAGAAATCTATCGGCCAGAATCTGAAAGCGCCCCAGTATCGGTGGCCAACATTCCTTACCGTATGTCCTTTGTACGAGACTATATTCTAAATAAAAGCTATATCCTCCGCACGGCCACGAATCCACACAGGACAGCACGGCAACTATATACTGAATTGATGGGACAACCCCCCCCTAGTAAATTGGAAGTCCGCTTACCTACTGTTAACTGGAAGCAGGTGTGGTCAAATGTTAATAGCAGTATTCTCCCGTCCGATGTGTCTGCGTTATGGTACAAACTAGTCAACAACACACTGCCCACCAATCAGCGTTTAGCCGATATTCAGCTTCTTGCCTCCCCCAACTGTAGCAGATGTGGCATGCCTGACACCAGAGAACACCGTCTGCAATGCCAATCTGTTTCCGATGTGTGGAGGACTTGCCAGATAATGGTGGCTCTCATCACGCGAACTACTCCGGCGCGCGTCTCAGTTGACAGTGTCATTGTACCTGATTTCAAATATTTCCCGCGGCCAAAACACAATACTGCTGTGTGGTTGTTGGGCCACACTGTTTACGCCCTCATTGACCGGCAAATTCACGATGCGCTCACCTTTTTGACTCATATTTGGGACCAATATTGTAAGATCAAAAATAGTAATAAACACAAAGAATATTTTGCTAATTTTTTATCATCTGCATTGCATCATGCGTATGCGAGACAACTGTAAGATGATTCCGAGCCCCTTTTATTTGTATCAATGGTCTTTCAGTCTCGCCATTGAGCTTTGATGATACGCACACTGACCTTATTTGCGTCTTACGCGCAGGTTCATCAAAATTAAGTTTAGATATATAGTTAGTGTTAGCTGGTGAAACACAACCAGTCTCCATTCATTTGTCTATCTTTGTCATGTGCCAGCCTGTAAACTAGTACACGTAAGACTATTTTTCGAAAAAAGTAATAAAATGGACAAAGTTACAGAAAGAGAGTAACTGAGTAATAGGATGAGGTTCCAGTTTTATACATTGTTAAAAAAGCAAAAAAAAAACAAACAAAGAAAATAAACAAAGAAAAATAAAAAAGCAAAAAAAAAAAAAAAAAGAAAGAAAAAAAAAAAATAAAAAAAGAAAAACCAAAAAAAAAAAAATAAAAAAGAAACAAAAAAAAAAAAAAAAAAATACACCGGTTCTCGTCCGATCACCGAAGTTAAGCAACATCGGGCCCGGTTAGTACTTGGATGGGTGACCGCCTGGGAACACCGGGTGCTGTTGGCTCCACTTCATTTTCTCCTTTTTACGCCGCTATCCCTGCCAGCCCTCTTTTCATACTACCTTTCTTTTGTTCAAACGTGCATCCTTAAGCATTTTAAACGTGCTAGGAATGCCTTGAAAATAACGAACCACTACGAATCGACAGATGTGATCTGAAATAAGTCAGGGCCACCTACTAGTTCATAGCAGTGCAAAACACCACAAAAAAAAAAAAAAAAAAAAAAAAATTAAACGACTGTAATAAACATAAGATTCGATATTAATGGCCTCAGTTCGAAGAAGAATGTGCCAAGGAAGATTTCTTAAAAGTGCCTGAAGGTAACAAAACAGTATGAACCGACAGCTATGTTCTGAAATACGTCAGGGCTTATTGTTTTGCAGCAGTGTACGACTGCAAACAAAAATGTATCTTTCGTCGCTAGAAGAGATGGATGCTTTGGCGACCCTCCTGTGTCTTGTGTCCCTGTTTCCGCACCTTTGCACAGGTCTGCTGGCCGCAAACGGCGTCTCGGACACGCCCGTTAGGCCCACGCCCGTCTCGCAGATGTTTGTCGTGCTTGTGCTGTCATATGGGCCACTACCCGAGCGGCAGCGAGCGGCAGTCGAGCAAAGTCGGGACAAGTCGGGACGGAAGAGGACAGGTGCGAATGCACTGCACAGATCACGCAAATATGTGGAAGCGCCCCGCGCGGCGTGTGTCAGGTGAGGAAGCTGCCGGGGGCGCCCTCCAGCAGGACACTGCTACAGCCCCCCGCCGGATAACGGGAACAAGATGCGTCGCCCGCGAGTGTCGGACGCCGCACGCACCAAGCGAAACGAATGACAGGCGGCGCACCGAGCAGCCGCGTGTCTCACGCAAGTGGCGGTGCGGCGCGGCGCGGCGCGACCGCCAGTTCGGCAGACGCCTCTGAGACGCCGGACGCCGCGCACTCCGCGCCGCCTTCGAGGCTCCAGCTGTTGCGGAAGGACGTGCTCTGCGTCAAATGTGTCACCGAAAACGGCGATTGTGTGTGTTGGGAGAAGAGGCAGAGGCGTCTTCTGTCGTGCGGCTACAGTATAAGGGCGCCAACGGCCATACCATGTTGAATACACCGGTTCTCGTCCGATCACCGAAGTTAAGCAACATCGGGCCCGGTTAGTACTTGGATGGGTGACCGCCTGGGAACACCGGGTGCTGTTGGCTCCACTTCATTTTCTCCTTTTTACGCCGCTATCCCTGCCAGCCCTCTTTTCATACTACCTTTCTTTTGTTCAAACGTGCATCCTTAAGCATTTTAAACGTGCTAGGAATGCCTTGAAAATAACGAACCACTACGAATCGACAGATGTGATCTGAAATAAGTCAGGGCCACCTACTGTTTCGTAGCAGTGCAAAAAACCACAAAAAAAAAAAAAATGAAAATAAACGACTGTAATAAACATAAGATACGATATTAATGGCCTCAGTTCGAAGAAGAATGTGCCAAGGAAGATTTCTTAAAAGTGCCTGAAGGTAACAAAACAGTATGAACCGACAGCTATGTTCTGAAATACGTCAGGGCTTATTGTTTTGCAGCAGTGTACGACTGCAAACAAAAATGTATCTTTCGTCGCTAGAAGAGATGGATGCTTTGGCGACCCTCCTGTGTCTTGTGTCCCTGTTTCCGCACCTTTGCACAGGTCTGCTGGCCGCAAACGGCGTCTCGGACACGCCCGTTAGGCCCACGCCCGTCTCGCAGATGTTTGTCGTGCTTGTGCTGTCATATGGGCCACTACCCGAGCGGCAGCGAGCGGCAGTCGAGCAAAGTCGGGACAAGTCGGGACGGAAGAGGACAGGTGCGAATGCACTGCACAGATCACGCAAATATGTGGAAGCGCCCCGCGCGGCGTGTGTCAGGTGAGGAAGCTGCCGGGGGCGCCCTCCAGCAGGACACTGCTACAGCCCCCCGCCGGATAACGGGAACAAGATGCGTCGCCCGCGAGTGTCGGACGCCGCACGCACCAAGCGAAACGAATGACAGGCGGCGCACCGAGCAGCCGCGTGTCTCACGCAAGTGGCGGTGCGGCGCGGCGCGGCGCGACCGCCAGTTCGGCAGACGCCTCTGAGACGCCGGACGCCGCGCACTCCGCGCCGCCTTCGAGGCTCCAGCTGTTGCGGAAGGACGTGCTCTGCGTCAAATGTGTCACCGAAAACGGCGATTGTGTGTGTTGGGAGAAGAGGCAGAGGCGTCTTCTGTCGTGCGGCTACAGTATAAGGGCGCCAACGGCCATACCATGTTGAATACACCGGTTCTCGTCCGATCACCGAAGTTAAGCAACATCGGGCCCGGTTAGTACTTGGATGGGTGACCGCCTGGGAACACCGGGTGCTGTTGGCTCCACTTCATTTTCTCCTTTTTACGCCGCTATCCCTGCCAGCCCTCTTTTCATACTACCTTTCTTTTGTTCAAACGTGCATCCTTAAGCATTTTAAACGTGCTAGGAATGCCTTGAAAATAACGAACCACTACGAATCGACAGATGTGATCTGAAATAAGTCAGGGCCACCTACTAGTTCATAGCAGTGCAAAACACCACAAAAAAAAAAAAAAAAAAAAAAAATTAAACGACTGTAATAAACATAAGATTCGATATTAATGGCCTCAGTTCGAAGAAGAATGTGCCAAGGAAGATTTCTTAAAAGTGCCTGAAGGTAACAAAACAGTATGAACCGACAGCTATGTTCTGAAATACGTCAGGGCTTATTGTTTTGCAGCAGTGTACGACTGCAAACAAAAATGTATCTTTCGTCGCTAGAAGAGATGGATGCTTTGGCGACCCTCCTGTGTCTTGTGTCCCTGTTTCCGCACCTTTGCACAGGTCTGCTGGCCGCAAACGGCGTCTCGGACACGCCCGTTAGGCCCACGCCCGTCTCGCAGATGTTTGTCGTGCTTGTGCTGTCATATGGGCCACTACCCGAGCGGCAGCGAGCGGCAGTCGAGCAAAGTCGGGACAAGTCGGGACGGAAGAGGACAGGTGCGAATGCACTGCACAGATCACGCAAATATGTGGAAGCGCCCCGCGCGGCGTGTGTCAGGTGAGGAAGCTGCCGGGGGCGCCCTCCAGCAGGACACTGCTACAGCCCCCCGCCGGATAACGGGAACAAGATGCGTCGCCCGCGAGTGTCGGACGCCGCACGCACCAAGCGAAACGAATGACAGGCGGCGCACCGAGCAGCCGCGTGTCTCACGCAAGTGGCGGTGCGGCGCGGCGCGGCGCGACCGCCAGTTCGGCAGACGCCTCTGAGACGCCGGACGCCGCGCACTCCGCGCCGCCTTCGAGGCTCCAGCTGTTGCGGAAGGACGTGCTCTGCGTCAAATGTGTCACCGAAAACGGCGATTGTGTGTGTTGGGAGAAGAGGCAGAGGCGTCTTCTGTCGTGCGGCTACAGTATAAGGGCGCCAACGGCCATACCATGTTGAATACACCGGTTCTCGTCCGATCACCGAAGTTAAGCAACATCGGGCCCGGTTAGTACTTGGATGGGTGACCGCCTGGGAACACCGGGTGCTGTTGGCTCCACTTCATTTTCTCCTTTTTACGCCGCTATCCCTGCCAGCCCTCTTTTCATACTACCTTTCTTTTGTTCAAACGTGCATCCTTAAGCATTTTAAACGTGCTAGGAATGCCTTGAAAATAACGAACCACTACGAATCGACAGATGTGATCTGAAATAAGTCAGGGCCACCTACTGTTTCGTAGCAGTGCAAAAAACCACAAAAAAAAAAAAAATGAAAATAAACGACTGTAATAAACATAAGATACGATATTAATGGCCTCAGTTCGAAGAAGAATGTGCCAAGGAAGATTTCTTAAAAGTGCCTGAAGGTAACAAAACAGTATGAACCGACAGCTATGTTCTGAAATACGTCAGGGCTTATTGTTTTGCAGCAGTGTACGACTGCAAACAAAAATGTATCTTTCGTCGCTAGAAGAGATGGATGCTTTGGCGACCCTCCTGTGTCTTGTGTCCCTGTTTCCGCACCTTTGCACAGGTCTGCTGGCCGCAAACGGCGTCTCGGACACGCCCGTTAGGCCCACGCCCGTCTCGCAGATGTTTGTCGTGCTTGTGCTGTCATATGGGCCACTACCCGAGCGGCAGCGAGCGGCAGTCGAGCAAAGTCGGGACAAGTCGGGACGGAAGAGGACAGGTGCGAATGCACTGCACAGATCACGCAAATATGTGGAAGCGCCCCGCGCGGCGTGTGTCAGGTGAGGAAGCTGCCGGGGGCGCCCTCCAGCAGGACACTGCTACAGCCCCCCGCCGGATAACGGGAACAAGATGCGTCGCCCGCGAGTGTCGGACGCCGCACGCACCAAGCGAAACGAATGACAGGCGGCGCACCGAGCAGCCGCGTGTCTCACGCAAGTGGCGGTGCGGCGCGGCGCGGCGCGACCGCCAGTTCGGCAGACGCCTCTGAGACGCCGGACGCCGCGCACTCCGCGCCGCCTTCGAGGCTCCAGCTGTTGCGGAAGGACGTGCTCTGCGTCAAATGTGTCACCGAAAACGGCGATTGTGTGTGTTGGGAGAAGAGGCAGAGGCGTCTTCTGTCGTGCGGCTACAGTATAAGGGCGCCAACGGCCATACCATGTTGAATACACCGGTTCTCGTCCGATCACCGAAGTTAAGCAACATCGGGCCCGGTTAGTACTTGGATGGGTGACCGCCTGGGAACACCGGGTGCTGTTGGCTCCACTTCATTTTCTCCTTTTTACGCCGCTATCCCTGCCAGCCCTCTTTTCATACTACCTTTCTTTTGTTCAAACGTGCATCCTTAAGCATTTTAAACGTGCTAGGAATGCCTTGAAAATAACGAACCACTACGAATCGACAGATGTGATCTGAAATAAGTCAGGGCCACCTACTAGTTCATAGCAGTGCAAAACACCACAAAAAAAAAAAAAAAAAAAAAAAATTAAACGACTGTAATAAACATAAGATTCGATATTAATGGCCTCAGTTCGAAGAAGAATGTGCCAAGGAAGATTTCTTAAAAGTGCCTGAAGGTAACAAAACAGTATGAACCGACAGCTATGTTCTGAAATACGTCAGGGCTTATTGTTTTGCAGCAGTGTACGACTGCAAACAAAAATGTATCTTTCGTCGCTAGAAGAGATGGATGCTTTGGCGACCCTCCTGTGTCTTGTGTCCCTGTTTCCGCACCTTTGCACAGGTCTGCTGGCCGCAAACGGCGTCTCGGACACGCCCGTTAGGCCCACGCCCGTCTCGCAGATGTTTGTCGTGCTTGTGCTGTCATATGGGCCACTACCCGAGCGGCAGCGAGCGGCAGTCGAGCAAAGTCGGGACAAGTCGGGACGGAAGAGGACAGGTGCGAATGCACTGCACAGATCACGCAAATATGTGGAAGCGCCCCGCGCGGCGTGTGTCAGGTGAGGAAGCTGCCGGGGGCGCCCTCCAGCAGGACACTGCTACAGCCCCCCGCCGGATAACGGGAACAAGATGCGTCGCCCGCGAGTGTCGGACGCCGCACGCACCAAGCGAAACGAATGACAGGCGGCGCACCGAGCAGCCGCGTGTCTCACGCAAGTGGCGGTGCGGCGCGGCGCGGCGCGACCGCCAGTTCGGCAGACGCCTCTGAGACGCCGGACGCCGCGCACTCCGCGCCGCCTTCGAGGCTCCAGCTGTTGCGGAAGGACGTGCTCTGCGTCAAATGTGTCACCGAAAACGGCGATTGTGTGTGTTGGGAGAAGAGGCAGAGGCGTCTTCTGTCGTGCGGCTACAGTATAAGGGCGCCAACGGCCATACCATGTTGAATACACCGGTTCTCGTCCGATCACCGAAGTTAAGCAACATCGGGCCCGGTTAGTACTTGGATGGGTGACCGCCTGGGAACACCGGGTGCTGTTGGCTCCACTTCATTTTCTCCTTTTTACGCCGCTATCCCTGCCAGCCCTCTTTTCATACTACCTTTCTTTTGTTCAAACGTGCATCCTTAAGCATTTTAAACGTGCTAGGAATGCCTTGAAAATAACGAACCACTACGAATCGACAGATGTGATCTGAAATAAGTCAGGGCCACCTACTGTTTCGTAGCAGTGCAAAAAACCACAAAAAAAAAAAAAATGAAAATAAACGACTGTAATAAACATAAGATACGATATTAATGGCCTCAGTTCGAAGAAGAATGTGCCAAGGAAGATTTCTTAAAAGTGCCTGAAGGTAACAAAACAGTATGAACCGACAGCTATGTTCTGAAATACGTCAGGGCTTATTGTTTTGCAGCAGTGTACGACTGCAAACAAAAATGTATCTTTCGTCGCTAGAAGAGATGGATGCTTTGGCGACCCTCCTGTGTCTTGTGTCCCTGTTTCCGCACCTTTGCACAGGTCTGCTGGCCGCAAACGGCGTCTCGGACACGCCCGTTAGGCCCACGCCCGTCTCGCAGATGTTTGTCGTGCTTGTGCTGTCATATGGGCCACTACCCGTGCGGCAGCGAGCGGCAGTCGAGCAAAGTCGGGACAAGTCGGGACGGAAGAGGACAGGTGCGAATGCACTGCACAGATCACGCAAATATGTGGAAGCGCCCCGCGCGGCGTGTGTCAGGTGAGGAAGCTGCCGGGGGCGCCCTCCAGCAGGACACTGCTACAGCCCCCCGCCGGATAACGGGAACAAGATGCGTCGCCCGCGAGTGTCGGACGCCGCACGCACCAAGCGAAACGAATGACAGGCGGCGCACCGAGCAGCCGCGTGTCTCACGCAAGTGGCGGTGCGGCGCGGCGCGGCGCGACCGCCAGTTCGGCAGACGCCTCTGAGACGCCGGACGCCGCGCACTCCGCGCCGCCTTCGAGGCTCCAGCTGTTGCGGAAGGACGTGCTCTGCGTCAAATGTGTCACCGAAAACGGCGATTGTGTGTGTTGGGAGAAGAGGCAGAGGCGTCTTCTGTCGTGCGGCTACAGTATAAGGGCGCCAACGGCCATACCATGTTGAATACACCGGTTCTCGTCCGATCACCGAAGTTAAGCAACATCGGGCCCGGTTAGTACTTGGATGGGTGACCGCCTGGGAACACCGGGTGCTGTTGGCTCCACTTCATTTTCTCCTTTTTACGCCGCTATCCCTGCCAGCCCTCTTTTCATACTACCTTTCTTTTGTTCAAACGTGCATCCTTAAGCATTTTAAACGTGCTAGGAATGCCTTGAAAATAACGAACCACTACGAATCGACAGATGTGATCTGAAATAAGTCAGGGCCACCTACTAGTTCATAGCAGTGCAAAACACCACAAAAAAAAAAAAAAAAAAAAAAAATTAAACGACTGTAATAAACATAAGATTCGATATTAATGGCCTCAGTTCGAAGAAGAATGTGCCAAGGAAGATTTCTTAAAAGTGCCTGAAGGTAACAAAACAGTATGAACCGACAGCTATGTTCTGAAATACGTCAGGGCTTATTGTTTTGCAGCAGTGTACGACTGCAAACAAAAATGTATCTTTCGTCGCTAGAAGAGATGGATGCTTTGGCGACCCTCCTGTGTCTTGTGTCCCTGTTTCCGCACCTTTGCACAGGTCTGCTGGCCGCAAACGGCGTCTCGGACACGCCCGTTAGGCCCACGCCCGTCTCGCAGATGTTTGTCGTGCTTGTGCTGTCATATGGGCCACTACCCGAGCGGCAGCGAGCGGCAGTCGAGCAAAGTCGGGACAAGTCGGGACGGAAGAGGACAGGTGCGAATGCACTGCACAGATCACGCAAATATGTGGAAGCGCCCCGCGCGGCGTGTGTCAGGTGAGGAAGCTGCCGGGGGCGCCCTCCAGCAGGACACTGCTACAGCCCCCCGCCGGATAACGGGAACAAGATGCGTCGCCCGCGAGTGTCGGACGCCGCACGCACCAAGCGAAACGAATGACAGGCGGCGCACCGAGCAGCCGCGTGTCTCACGCAAGTGGCGGTGCGGCGCGGCGCGGCGCGACCGCCAGTTCGGCAGACGCCTCTGAGACGCCGGACGCCGCGCACTCCGCGCCGCCTTCGAGGCTCCAGCTGTTGCGGAAGGACGTGCTCTGCGTCAAATGTGTCACCGAAAACGGCGATTGTGTGTGTTGGGAGAAGAGGCAGAGGCGTCTTCTGTCGTGCGGCTACAGTATAAGGGCGCCAACGGCCATACCATGTTGAATACACCGGTTCTCGTCCGATCACCGAAGTTAAGCAACATCGGGCCCGGTTAGTACTTGGATGGGTGACCGCCTGGGAACACCGGGTGCTGTTGGCTCCACTTCATTTTCTCCTTTTTACGCCGCTATCCCTGCCAGCCCTCTTTTCATACTACCTTTCTTTTGTTCAAACGTGCATCCTTAAGCATTTTAAACGTGCTAGGAATGCCTTGAAAATAACGAACCACTACGAATCGACAGATGTGATCTGAAATAAGTCAGGGCCACCTACTGTTTCGTAGCAGTGCAAAAAACCACAAAAAAAAAAAAAATGAAAATAAACGACTGTAATAAACATAAGATACGATATTAATGGCCTCAGTTCGAAGAAGAATGTGCCAAGGAAGATTTCTTAAAAGTGCCTGAAGGTAACAAAACAGTATGAACCGACAGCTATGTTCTGAAATACGTCAGGGCTTATTGTTTTGCAGCAGTGTACGACTGCAAACAAAAATGTATCTTTCGTCGCTAGAAGAGATGGATGCTTTGGCGACCCTCCTGTGTCTTGTGTCCCTGTTTCCGCACCTTTGCACAGGTCTGCTGGCCGCAAACGGCGTCTCGGACACGCCCGTTAGGCCCACGCCCGTCTCGCAGATGTTTGTCGTGCTTGTGCTGTCATATGGGCCACTACCCGTGCGGCAGCGAGCGGCAGTCGAGCAAAGTCGGGACAAGTCGGGACGGAAGAGGACAGGTGCGAATGCACTGCACAGATCACGCAAATATGTGGAAGCGCCCCGCGCGGCGTGTGTCAGGTGAGGAAGCTGCCGGGGGCGCCCTCCAGCAGGACACTGCTACAGCCCCCCGCCGGATAACGGGAACAAGATGCGTCGCCCGCGAGTGTCGGACGCCGCACGCACCAAGCGAAACGAATGACAGGCGGCGCACCGAGCAGCCGCGTGTCTCACGCAAGTGGCGGTGCGGCGCGGCGCGGCGCGACCGCCAGTTCGGCAGACGCCTCTGAGACGCCGGACGCCGCGCACTCCGCGCCGCCTTCGAGGCTCCAGCTGTTGCGGAAGGACGTGCTCTGCGTCAAATGTGTCACCGAAAACGGCGATTGTGTGTGTTGGGAGAAGAGGCAGAGGCGTCTTCTGTCGTGCGGCTACAGTATAAGGGCGCCAACGGCCATACCATGTTGAATACACCGGTTCTCGTCCGATCACCGAAGTTAAGCAACATCGGGCCCGGTTAGTACTTGGATGGGTGACCGCCTGGGAACACCGGGTGCTGTTGGCTCCACTTCATTTTCTCCTTTTTACGCCGCTATCCCTGCCAGCCCTCTTTTCATACTACCTTTCTTTTGTTCAAACGTGCATCCTTAAGCATTTTAAACGTGCTAGGAATGCCTTGAAAATAACGAACCACTACGAATCGACAGATGTGATCTGAAATAAGTCAGGGCCACCTACTAGTTCATAGCAGTGCAAAACACCACAAAAAAAAAAAAAAAAAAAAAAAAATTAAACGACTGTAATAAACATAAGATTCGATATTAATGGCCTCAGTTCGAAGAAGAATGTGCCAAGGAAGATTTCTTAAAAGTGCCTGAAGGTAACAAAACAGTATGAACCGACAGCTATGTTCTGAAATACGTCAGGGCTTATTGTTTTGCAGCAGTGTACGACTGCAAACAAAAATGTATCTTTCGTCGCTAGAAGAGATGGATGCTTTGGCGACCCTCCTGTGTCTTGTGTCCCTGTTTCCGCACCTTTGCACAGGTCTGCTGGCCGCAAACGGCGTCTCGGACACGCCCGTTAGGCCCACGCCCGTCTCGCAGATGTTTGTCGTGCTTGTGCTGTCATATGGGCCACTACCCGAGCGGCAGCGAGCGGCAGTCGAGCAAAGTCGGGACAAGTCGGGACGGAAGAGGACAGGTGCGAATGCACTGCACAGATCACGCAAATATGTGGAAGCGCCCCGCGCGGCGTGTGTCAGGTGAGGAAGCTGCCGGGGGCGCCCTCCAGCAGGACACTGCTACAGCCCCCCGCCGGATAACGGGAACAAGATGCGTCGCCCGCGAGTGTCGGACGCCGCACGCACCAAGCGAAACGAATGACAGGCGGCGCACCGAGCAGCCGCGTGTCTCACGCAAGTGGCGGTGCGGCGCGGCGCGGCGCGACCGCCAGTTCGGCAGACGCCTCTGAGACGCCGGACGCCGCGCACTCCGCGCCGCCTTCGAGGCTCCAGCTGTTGCGGAAGGACGTGCTCTGCGTCAAATGTGTCACCGAAAACGGCGATTGTGTGTGTTGGGAGAAGAGGCAGAGGCGTCTTCTGTCGTGCGGCTACAGTATAAGGGCGCCAACGGCCATACCATGTTGAATACACCGGTTCTCGTCCGATCACCGAAGTTAAGCAACATCGGGCCCGGTTAGTACTTGGATGGGTGACCGCCTGGGAACACCGGGTGCTGTTGGCTCCACTTCATTTTCTCCTTTTTACGCCGCTATCCCTGCCAGCCCTCTTTTCATACTACCTTTCTTTTGTTCAAACGTGCATCCTTAAGCATTTTAAACGTGCTAGGAATGCCTTGAAAATAACGAACCACTACGAATCGACAGATGTGATCTGAAATAAGTCAGGGCCACCTACTAGTTCATAGCAGTGCAAAACACCACAAAAAAAAAAAAAAAAAAAAAAAATTAAACGACTGTAATAAACATAAGATTCGATATTAATGGCCTCAGTTCGAAGAAGAATGTGCCAAGGAAGATTTCTTAAAAGTGCCTGAAGGTAACAAAACAGTATGAACCGACAGCTATGTTCTGAAATACGTCAGGGCTTATTGTTTTGCAGCAGTGTACGACTGCAAACAAAAATGTATCTTTCGTCGCTAGAAGAGATGGATGCTTTGGCGACCCTCCTGTGTCTTGTGTCCCTGTTTCCGCACCTTTGCACAGGTCTGCTGGCCGCAAACGGCGTCTCGGACACGCCCGTTAGGCCCACGCCCGTCTCGCAGATGTTTGTCGTGCTTGTGCTGTCATATGGGCCACTACCCGAGCGGCAGCGAGCGGCAGTCGAGCAAAGTCGGGACAAGTCGGGACGGAAGAGGACAGGTGCGAATGCACTGCACAGATCACGCAAATATGTGGAAGCGCCCCGCGCGGCGTGTGTCAGGTGAGGAAGCTGCCGGGGGCGCCCTCCAGCAGGACACTGCTACAGCCCCCCGCCGGATAACGGGAACAAGATGCGTCGCCCGCGAGTGTCGGACGCCGCACGCACCAAGCGAAACGAATGACAGGCGGCGCACCGAGCAGCCGCGTGTCTCACGCAAGTGGCGGTGCGGCGCGGCGCGGCGCGACCGCCAGTTCGGCAGACGCCTCTGAGACGCCGGACGCCGCGCACTCCGCGCCGCCTTCGAGGCTCCAGCTGTTGCGGAAGGACGTGCTCTGCGTCAAATGTGTCACCGAAAACGGCGATTGTGTGTGTTGGGAGAAGAGGCAGAGGCGTCTTCTGTCGTGCGGCTACAGTATAAGGGCGCCAACGGCCATACCATGTTGAATACACCGGTTCTCGTCCGATCACCGAAGTTAAGCAACATCGGGCCCGGTTAGTACTTGGATGGGTGACCGCCTGGGAACACCGGGTGCTGTTGGCTCCACTTCATTTTCTCCTTTTTACGCCGCTATCCCTGCCAGCCCTCTTTTCATACTACCTTTCTTTTGTTCAAACGTGCATCCTTAAGCATTTTAAACGTGCTAGGAATGCCTTGAAAATAACGAACCACTACGAATCGACAGATGTGATCTGAAATAAGTCAGGGCCACCTACTGTTTCGTAGCAGTGCAAAAAACCACAAAAAAAAAAAAAATGAAAATAAACGACTGTAATAAACATAAGATACGATATTAATGGCCTCAGTTCGAAGAAGAATGTGCCAAGGAAGATTTCTTAAAAGTGCCTGAAGGTAACAAAACAGTATGAACCGACAGCTATGTTCTGAAATACGTCAGGGCTTATTGTTTTGCAGCAGTGTACGACTGCAAACAAAAATGTATCTTTCGTCGCTAGAAGAGATGGATGCTTTGGCGACCCTCCTGTGTCTTGTGTCCCTGTTTCCGCACCTTTGCACAGGTCTGCTGGCCGCAAACGGCGTCTCGGACACGCCCGTTAGGCCCACGCCCGTCTCGCAGATGTTTGTCGTGCTTGTGCTGTCATATGGGCCACTACCCGTGCGGCAGCGAGCGGCAGTCGAGCAAAGTCGGGACAAGTCGGGACGGAAGAGGACAGGTGCGAATGCACTGCACAGATCACGCAAATATGTGGAAGCGCCCCGCGCGGCGTGTGTCAGGTGAGGAAGCTGCCGGGGGCGCCCTCCAGCAGGACACTGCTACAGCCCCCCGCCGGATAACGGGAACAAGATGCGTCGCCCGCGAGTGTCGGACGCCGCACGCACCAAGCGAAACGAATGACAGGCGGCGCACCGAGCAGCCGCGTGTCTCACGCAAGTGGCGGTGCGGCGCGGCGCGGCGCGACCGCCAGTTCGGCAGACGCCTCTGAGACGCCGGACGCCGCGCACTCCGCGCCGCCTTCGAGGCTCCAGCTGTTGCGGAAGGACGTGCTCTGCGTCAAATGTGTCACCGAAAACGGCGATTGTGTGTGTTGGGAGAAGAGGCAGAGGCGTCTTCTGTCGTGCGGCTACAGTATAAGGGCGCCAACGGCCATACCATGTTGAGAAAGTCAAATTAATCAATTGCTTTATTCTCTCAAAGGCGTGGTATATGGCGCAACTGCTTAGCGTGCCAAAACAAATAGGACGCGCTATATCTCAGGCAGTATACTGGTTACTCTGGCGCCACGAAATTTTTAAAGTGCGAGCAGCAGTTTGTGTCTTGGACCCGTCACATGGAGGACTCGGGCTAGTAGACTTCAGTCGAAAATGTGCAGCGTTGCTTGTCAACCGCACCGCTGAAATGCAGGCCGGCTTTCCCGATGGATCGACAGCATCCCTGCTAGAAATCTATCGGCCAGAATCTGAAAGCGCCCCAGTATCGGTGGCCAACATTCCTTACCGTATGTCCTTTGTACGAGACTATATTCTAAATAAAAGCTATATCCTCCGCACGGCCACGAATCCACACAGGACAGCACGGCAACTATATACTGAATTGATGGGACAACCCCCCCCTAGTAAATTGGAAGTCCGCTTACCTACTGTTAACTGGAAGCAGGTGTGGTCAAATGTTAATAGCAGTATTCTCCCGTCCGATGTGTCTGCGTTATGGTACAAACTAGTCAACAACACACTGCCCACCAATCAGCGTTTAGCCGATATTCAGCTTCTTGCCTCCCCCAACTGTAGCAGATGTGGCATGCCTGACACCAGAGAACACCGTCTGCAATGCCAATCTGTTTCCGATGTGTGGAGGACTTGCCAGATAATGGTGGCTCTCATCACGCGAACTACTCCGGCGCGCGTCTCAGTTGACAGTGTCATTGTACCTGATTTCAAATATTTCCCGCGGCCAAAACACAATACTGCTGTGTGGTTGTTGGGCCACACTGTTTACGCCCTCATTGACCGGCAAATTCACGATGCGCTCACCTTTTTGACTCATATTTGGGACCAATATTGTAAGATCAAAAATAGTAATAAACACAAAGAATATTTTGCTAATTTTTTATCATCTGCATTGCATCATGCGTATGCGAGACAACTGTAAGATGATTCCGAGCCCCTTTTATTTGTATCAATGGTCTTTCAGTCTCGCCATTGAGCTTTGATGATACGCACACTGACCTTATTTGCGTCTTACGCGCAGGTTCATCAAAATTAAGTTTAGATATATAGTTAGTGTTAGCTGGTGAAACACAACCAGTCTCCATTCATTTGTCTATCTTTGTCATGTGCCAGCCTGTAAACTAGTACACGTAAGACTATTTTTCGAAAAAAGTAATAAAATGGACAAAGTTACAGAAAGAGAGTAACTGAGTAATAGGATGAGGTTCCAGTTTTATACATTGTTAAAAAAGCAAAAAAAAAACAAACAAAGAAAATAAACAAAGAAAAATAAAAAAGCAAAAAAAAAAAAAAAAAGAAAGAAAAAAAAAAAAATAAAAAAAGAAAAACCAAAAAAAAAAAAATAAAAAAGAAACAAAAAAAAAAAAAAAAAAATACACCGGTTCTCGTCCGATCACCGAAGTTAAGCAACATCGGGCCCGGTTAGTACTTGGATGGGTGACCGCCTGGGAACACCGGGTGCTGTTGGCTCCACTTCATTTTCTCCTTTTTACGCCGCTATCCCTGCCAGCCCTCTTTTCATACTACCTTTCTTTTGTTCAAACGTGCATCCTTAAGCATTTTAAACGTGCTAGGAATGCCTTGAAAATAACGAACCACTACGAATCGACAGATGTGATCTGAAATAAGTCAGGGCCACCTACTAGTTCATAGCAGTGCAAAACACCACAAAAAAAAAAAAAAAAAAAAAAAAATTAAACGACTGTAATAAACATAAGATTCGATATTAATGGCCTCAGTTCGAAGAAGAATGTGCCAAGGAAGATTTCTTAAAAGTGCCTGAAGGTAACAAAACAGTATGAACCGACAGCTATGTTCTGAAATACGTCAGGGCTTATTGTTTTGCAGCAGTGTACGACTGCAAACAAAAATGTATCTTTCGTCGCTAGAAGAGATGGATGCTTTGGCGACCCTCCTGTGTCTTGTGTCCCTGTTTCCGCACCTTTGCACAGGTCTGCTGGCCGCAAACGGCGTCTCGGACACGCCCGTTAGGCCCACGCCCGTCTCGCAGATGTTTGTCGTGCTTGTGCTGTCATATGGGCCACTACCCGAGCGGCAGCGAGCGGCAGTCGAGCAAAGTCGGGACAAGTCGGGACGGAAGAGGACAGGTGCGAATGCACTGCACAGATCACGCAAATATGTGGAAGCGCCCCGCGCGGCGTGTGTCAGGTGAGGAAGCTGCCGGGGGCGCCCTCCAGCAGGACACTGCTACAGCCCCCCGCCGGATAACGGGAACAAGATGCGTCGCCCGCGAGTGTCGGACGCCGCACGCACCAAGCGAAACGAATGACAGGCGGCGCACCGAGCAGCCGCGTGTCTCACGCAAGTGGCGGTGCGGCGCGGCGCGGCGCGACCGCCAGTTCGGCAGACGCCTCTGAGACGCCGGACGCCGCGCACTCCGCGCCGCCTTCGAGGCTCCAGCTGTTGCGGAAGGACGTGCTCTGCGTCAAATGTGTCACCGAAAACGGCGATTGTGTGTGTTGGGAGAAGAGGCAGAGGCGTCTTCTGTCGTGCGGCTACAGTATAAGGGCGCCAACGGCCATACCATGTTGAATACACCGGTTCTCGTCCGATCACCGAAGTTAAGCAACATCGGGCCCGGTTAGTACTTGGATGGGTGACCGCCTGGGAACACCGGGTGCTGTTGGCTCCACTTCATTTTCTCCTTTTTACGCCGCTATCCCTGCCAGCCCTCTTTTCATACTACCTTTCTTTTGTTCAAACGTGCATCCTTAAGCATTTTAAACGTGCTAGGAATGCCTTGAAAATAACGAACCACTACGAATCGACAGATGTGATCTGAAATAAGTCAGGGCCACCTACTGTTTCGTAGCAGTGCAAAAAACCACAAAAAAAAAAAAAATGAAAATAAACGACTGTAATAAACATAAGATACGATATTAATGGCCTCAGTTCGAAGAAGAATGTGCCAAGGAAGATTTCTTAAAAGTGCCTGAAGGTAACAAAACAGTATGAACCGACAGCTATGTTCTGAAATACGTCAGGGCTTATTGTTTTGCAGCAGTGTACGACTGCAAACAAAAATGTATCTTTCGTCGCTAGAAGAGATGGATGCTTTGGCGACCCTCCTGTGTCTTGTGTCCCTGTTTCCGCACCTTTGCACAGGTCTGCTGGCCGCAAACGGCGTCTCGGACACGCCCGTTAGGCCCACGCCCGTCTCGCAGATGTTTGTCGTGCTTGTGCTGTCATATGGGCCACTACCCGAGCGGCAGCGAGCGGCAGTCGAGCAAAGTCGGGACAAGTCGGGACGGAAGAGGACAGGTGCGAATGCACTGCACAGATCACGCAAATATGTGGAAGCGCCCCGCGCGGCGTGTGTCAGGTGAGGAAGCTGCCGGGGGCGCCCTCCAGCAGGACACTGCTACAGCCCCCCGCCGGATAACGGGAACAAGATGCGTCGCCCGCGAGTGTCGGACGCCGCACGCACCAAGCGAAACGAATGACAGGCGGCGCACCGAGCAGCCGCGTGTCTCACGCAAGTGGCGGTGCGGCGCGGCGCGGCGCGACCGCCAGTTCGGCAGACGCCTCTGAGACGCCGGACGCCGCGCACTCCGCGCCGCCTTCGAGGCTCCAGCTGTTGCGGAAGGACGTGCTCTGCGTCAAATGTGTCACCGAAAACGGCGATTGTGTGTGTTGGGAGAAGAGGCAGAGGCGTCTTCTGTCGTGCGGCTACAGTATAAGGGCGCCAACGGCCATACCATGTTGAATACACCGGTTCTCGTCCGATCACCGAAGTTAAGCAACATCGGGCCCGGTTAGTACTTGGATGGGTGACCGCCTGGGAACACCGGGTGCTGTTGGCTCCACTTCATTTTCTCCTTTTTACGCCGCTATCCCTGCCAGCCCTCTTTTCATACTACCTTTCTTTTGTTCAAACGTGCATCCTTAAGCATTTTAAACGTGCTAGGAATGCCTTGAAAATAACGAACCACTACGAATCGACAGATGTGATCTGAAATAAGTCAGGGCCACCTACTAGTTCATAGCAGTGCAAAACACCACAAAAAAAAAAAAAAAAAAAAAAAATTAAACGACTGTAATAAACATAAGATTCGATATTAATGGCCTCAGTTCGAAGAAGAATGTGCCAAGGAAGATTTCTTAAAAGTGCCTGAAGGTAACAAAACAGTATGAACCGACAGCTATGTTCTGAAATACGTCAGGGCTTATTGTTTTGCAGCAGTGTACGACTGCAAACAAAAATGTATCTTTCGTCGCTAGAAGAGATGGATGCTTTGGCGACCCTCCTGTGTCTTGTGTCCCTGTTTCCGCACCTTTGCACAGGTCTGCTGGCCGCAAACGGCGTCTCGGACACGCCCGTTAGGCCCACGCCCGTCTCGCAGATGTTTGTCGTGCTTGTGCTGTCATATGGGCCACTACCCGAGCGGCAGCGAGCGGCAGTCGAGCAAAGTCGGGACAAGTCGGGACGGAAGAGGACAGGTGCGAATGCACTGCACAGATCACGCAAATATGTGGAAGCGCCCCGCGCGGCGTGTGTCAGGTGAGGAAGCTGCCGGGGGCGCCCTCCAGCAGGACACTGCTACAGCCCCCCGCCGGATAACGGGAACAAGATGCGTCGCCCGCGAGTGTCGGACGCCGCACGCACCAAGCGAAACGAATGACAGGCGGCGCACCGAGCAGCCGCGTGTCTCACGCAAGTGGCGGTGCGGCGCGGCGCGGCGCGACCGCCAGTTCGGCAGACGCCTCTGAGACGCCGGACGCCGCGCACTCCGCGCCGCCTTCGAGGCTCCAGCTGTTGCGGAAGGACGTGCTCTGCGTCAAATGTGTCACCGAAAACGGCGATTGTGTGTGTTGGGAGAAGAGGCAGAGGCGTCTTCTGTCGTGCGGCTACAGTATAAGGGCGCCAACGGCCATACCATGTTGAATACACCGGTTCTCGTCCGATCACCGAAGTTAAGCAACATCGGGCCCGGTTAGTACTTGGATGGGTGACCGCCTGGGAACACCGGGTGCTGTTGGCTCCACTTCATTTTCTCCTTTTTACGCCGCTATCCCTGCCAGCCCTCTTTTCATACTACCTTTCTTTTGTTCAAACGTGCATCCTTAAGCATTTTAAACGTGCTAGGAATGCCTTGAAAATAACGAACCACTACGAATCGACAGATGTGATCTGAAATAAGTCAGGGCCACCTACTGTTTCGTAGCAGTGCAAAAAACCACAAAAAAAAAAAAAATGAAAATAAACGACTGTAATAAACATAAGATACGATATTAATGGCCTCAGTTCGAAGAAGAATGTGCCAAGGAAGATTTCTTAAAAGTGCCTGAAGGTAACAAAACAGTATGAACCGACAGCTATGTTCTGAAATACGTCAGGGCTTATTGTTTTGCAGCAGTGTACGACTGCAAACAAAAATGTATCTTTCGTCGCTAGAAGAGATGGATGCTTTGGCGACCCTCCTGTGTCTTGTGTCCCTGTTTCCGCACCTTTGCACAGGTCTGCTGGCCGCAAACGGCGTCTCGGACACGCCCGTTAGGCCCACGCCCGTCTCGCAGATGTTTGTCGTGCTTGTGCTGTCATATGGGCCACTACCCGAGCGGCAGCGAGCGGCAGTCGAGCACGCCCGTCTCGCAGATGTTTCTCGTGCTTGTGCTGTCATATGGGCCACTACCCGAGCGGCAGCGAGCGGCAGTCGAGCACGCCCGTCTCGCAGATGTTTCTCGTGCTTGTGCTGTCATATGGACCACTACCCGAGCGGCAGCGAGCGGCAGTCGAGCAAAGTCGGGACAAGTCGGGACGGAAGAGGACAGGTGCGAATGCACTGCACAGATCACGCAAATATGTGGAAGCGCCCCGCGCGGCGTGTGTCAGGTGAGGAAGCTGCCGGGGGCG
This sequence comes from Schistocerca americana, assembly GCF_021461395.2. Classification (NCBI taxonomy): domain Eukaryota; kingdom Metazoa; phylum Arthropoda; class Insecta; order Orthoptera; family Acrididae; genus Schistocerca; species Schistocerca americana. Next base: position 91,484,890 of record NC_060124.1, on the reverse strand, counting down.
CCCTCCAGCAGGACACTGCTACAGCCCCCCGCCGGATAACGGGAACAAGATGCGTCGCCCGCGAGTGTCGGACGCCGCACGCACCAAGCGAAACGAATGACAGGCGGCGCACCGAGCAGCCGCGTGTCTCACGCAAGTGGCGGTGCGGCGCGGCGCGGCGCGACCGCCAGTTCGGCAGACGCCTCTGAGACGCCGGACGCCGCGCACTCCGCGCCGCCTTCGAGGCTCCAGCTGTTGCGGAAGGACGTGCTCTGCGTCAAATGTGTCACCGAAAACGGCGATTGTGTGTGTTGGGAGAAGAGGCAGAGGCGTCTTCTGTCGTGCGGCTACAGTATAAGGGCGCCAACGGCCATACCATGTTGAGAAAGTCAAATTAATCAATTGCTTTATTCTCTCAAAGGCGTGGTATATGGCGCAACTGCTTAGCGTGCCAAAACAAATAGGACGCGCTATATCTCAGGCAGTATACTGGTTACTCTGGCGCCACGAAATTTTTAAAGTGCGAGCAGCAGTTTGTGTCTTGGACCCGTCACATGGAGGACTCGGGCTAGTAGACTTCAGTCGAAAATGTGCAGCGTTGCTTGTCAACCGCACCGCTGAAATGCAGGCCGGCTTTCCCGATGGATCGACAGCATCCCTGCTAGAAATCTATCGGCCAGAATCTGAAAGCGCCCCAGTATCGGTGGCCAACATTCCTTACCGTATGTCCTTTGTACGAGACTATATTCTAAATAAAAGCTATATCCTCCGCACGGCCACGAATCCACACAGGACAGCACGGCAACTATATACTGAATTGATGGGACAACCCCCCCCTAGTAAATTGGAAGTCCGCTTACCTACTGTTAACTGGAAGCAGGTGTGGTCAAATGTTAATAGCAGTATTCTCCCGTCCGATGTGTCTGCGTTATGGTACAAACTAGTCAACAACACACTGCCCACCAATCAGCGTTTAGCCGATATTCAGCTTCTTGCCTCCCCCAACTGTAGCAGATGTGGCATGCCTGACACCAGAGAACACCGTCTGCAATGCCAATCTGTTTCCGATGTGTGGAGGACTTGCCAGATAATGGTGGCTCTCATCACGCGAACTACTCCGGCGCGCGTCTCAGTTGACAGTGTCATTGTACCTGATTTCAAATATTTCCCGCGGCCAAAACACAATACTGCTGTGTGGTTGTTGGGCCACACTGTTTACGCCCTCATTGACCGGCAAATTCACGATGCGCTCACCTTTTTGACTCATATTTGGGACCAATATTGTAAGATCAAAAATAGTAATAAACACAAAGAATATTTTGCTAATTTTTTATCATCTGCATTGCATCATGCGTATGCGAGACAACTGTAAGATGATTCCGAGCCCCTTTTATTTGTATCAATGGTCTTTCAGTCTCGCCATTGAGCTTTGATGATACGCACACTGACCTTATTTGCGTCTTACGCGCAGGTTCATCAAAATTAAGTTTAGATATATAGTTAGTGTTAGCTGGTGAAACACAACCAGTCTCCATTCATTTGTCTATCTTTGTCATGTGCCAGCCTGTAAACTAGTACACGTAAGACTATTTTTCGAAAAAAGTAATAAAATGGACAAAGTTACAGAAAGAGAGTAACTGAGTAATAGGATGAGGTTCCAGTTTTATACATTGTTAAAAAAGCAAAAAAAAAACAAACAAAGAAAATAAACAAAGAAAAATAAAAAAGCAAAAAAAAAAAAAAAAAGAAAGAAAAAAAAAAAAATAAAAAAAGAAAAACCAAAAAAAAAAAAATAAAAAAGAAACAAAAAAAAAAAAAAAAAAATACACCGGTTCTCGTCCGATCACCGAAGTTAAGCAACATCGGGCCCGGTTAGTACTTGGATGGGTGACCGCCTGGGAACACCGGGTGCTGTTGGCTCCACTTCATTTTCTCCTTTTTACGCCGCTATCCCTGCCAGCCCTCTTTTCATACTACCTTTCTTTTGTTCAAACGTGCATCCTTAAGCATTTTAAACGTGCTAGGAATGCCTTGAAAATAACGAACCACTACGAATCGACAGATGTGATCTGAAATAAGTCAGGGCCACCTACTAGTTCATAGCAGTGCAAAACACCACAAAAAAAAAAAAAAAAAAAAAAAAATTAAACGACTGTAATAAACATAAGATTCGATATTAATGGCCTCAGTTCGAAGAAGAATGTGCCAAGGAAGATTTCTTAAAAGTGCCTGAAGGTAACAAAACAGTATGAACCGACAGCTATGTTCTGAAATACGTCAGGGCTTATTGTTTTGCAGCAGTGTACGACTGCAAACAAAAATGTATCTTTCGTCGCTAGAAGAGATGGATGCTTTGGCGACCCTCCTGTGTCTTGTGTCCCTGTTTCCGCACCTTTGCACAGGTCTGCTGGCCGCAAACGGCGTCTCGGACACGCCCGTTAGGCCCACGCCCGTCTCGCAGATGTTTGTCGTGCTTGTGCTGTCATATGGGCCACTACCCGAGCGGCAGCGAGCGGCAGTCGAGCAAAGTCGGGACAAGTCGGGACGGAAGAGGACAGGTGCGAATGCACTGCACAGATCACGCAAATATGTGGAAGCGCCCCGCGCGGCGTGTGTCAGGTGAGGAAGCTGCCGGGGGCGCCCTCCAGCAGGACACTGCTACAGCCCCCCGCCGGATAACGGGAACAAGATGCGTCGCCCGCGAGTGTCGGACGCCGCACGCACCAAGCGAAACGAATGACAGGCGGCGCACCGAGCAGCCGCGTGTCTCACGCAAGTGGCGGTGCGGCGCGGCGCGGCGCGACCGCCAGTTCGGCAGACGCCTCTGAGACGCCGGACGCCGCGCACTCCGCGCCGCCTTCGAGGCTCCAGCTGTTGCGGAAGGACGTGCTCTGCGTCAAATGTGTCACCGAAAACGGCGATTGTGTGTGTTGGGAGAAGAGGCAGAGGCGTCTTCTGTCGTGCGGCTACAGTATAAGGGCGCCAACGGCCATACCATGTTGAATACACCGGTTCTCGTCCGATCACCGAAGTTAAGCAACATCGGGCCCGGTTAGTACTTGGATGGGTGACCGCCTGGGAACACCGGGTGCTGTTGGCTCCACTTCATTTTCTCCTTTTTACGCCGCTATCCCTGCCAGCCCTCTTTTCATACTACCTTTCTTTTGTTCAAACGTGCATCCTTAAGCATTTTAAACGTGCTAGGAATGCCTTGAAAATAACGAACCACTACGAATCGACAGATGTGATCTGAAATAAGTCAGGGCCACCTACTGTTTCGTAGCAGTGCAAAAAACCACAAAAAAAAAAAAAATGAAAATAAACGACTGTAATAAACATAAGATACGATATTAATGGCCTCAGTTCGAAGAAGAATGTGCCAAGGAAGATTTCTTAAAAGTGCCTGAAGGTAACAAAACAGTATGAACCGACAGCTATGTTCTGAAATACGTCAGGGCTTATTGTTTTGCAGCAGTGTACGACTGCAAACAAAAATGTATCTTTCGTCGCTAGAAGAGATGGATGCTTTGGCGACCCTCCTGTGTCTTGTGTCCCTGTTTCCGCACCTTTGCACAGGTCTGCTGGCCGCAAACGGCGTCTCGGACACGCCCGTTAGGCCCACGCCCGTCTCGCAGATGTTTGTCGTGCTTGTGCTGTCATATGGGCCACTACCCGAGCGGCAGCGAGCGGCAGTCGAGCAAAGTCGGGACAAGTCGGGACGGAAGAGGACAGGTGCGAATGCACTGCACAGATCACGCAAATATGTGGAAGCGCCCCGCGCGGCGTGTGTCAGGTGAGGAAGCTGCCGGGGGCGCCCTCCAGCAGGACACTGCTACAGCCCCCCGCCGGATAACGGGAACAAGATGCGTCGCCCGCGAGTGTCGGACGCCGCACGCACCAAGCGAAACGAATGACAGGCGGCGCACCGAGCAGCCGCGTGTCTCACGCAAGTGGCGGTGCGGCGCGGCGCGGCGCGACCGCCAGTTCGGCAGACGCCTCTGAGACGCCGGACGCCGCGCACTCCGCGCCGCCTTCGAGGCTCCAGCTGTTGCGGAAGGACGTGCTCTGCGTCAAATGTGTCACCGAAAACGGCGATTGTGTGTGTTGGGAGAAGAGGCAGAGGCGTCTTCTGTCGTGCGGCTACAGTATAAGGGCGCCAACGGCCATACCATGTTGAATACACCGGTTCTCGTCCGATCACCGAAGTTAAGCAACATCGGGCCCGGTTAGTACTTGGATGGGTGACCGCCTGGGAACACCGGGTGCTGTTGGCTCCACTTCATTTTCTCCTTTTTACGCCGCTATCCCTGCCAGCCCTCTTTTCATACTACCTTTCTTTTGTTCAAACGTGCATCCTTAAGCATTTTAAACGTGCTAGGAATGCCTTGAAAATAACGAACCACTACGAATCGACAGATGTGATCTGAAATAAGTCAGGGCCACCTACTAGTTCATAGCAGTGCAAAACACCACAAAAAAAAAAAAAAAAAAAAAAAATTAAACGACTGTAATAAACATAAGATTCGATATTAATGGCCTCAGTTCGAAGAAGAATGTGCCAAGGAAGATTTCTTAAAAGTGCCTGAAGGTAACAAAACAGTATGAACCGACAGCTATGTTCTGAAATACGTCAGGGCTTATTGTTTTGCAGCAGTGTACGACTGCAAACAAAAATGTATCTTTCGTCGCTAGAAGAGATGGATGCTTTGGCGACCCTCCTGTGTCTTGTGTCCCTGTTTCCGCACCTTTGCACAGGTCTGCTGGCCGCAAACGGCGTCTCGGACACGCCCGTTAGGCCCACGCCCGTCTCGCAGATGTTTGTCGTGCTTGTGCTGTCATATGGGCCACTACCCGAGCGGCAGCGAGCGGCAGTCGAGCAAAGTCGGGACAAGTCGGGACGGAAGAGGACAGGTGCGAATGCACTGCACAGATCACGCAAATATGTGGAAGCGCCCCGCGCGGCGTGTGTCAGGTGAGGAAGCTGCCGGGGGCGCCCTCCAGCAGGACACTGCTACAGCCCCCCGCCGGATAACGGGAACAAGATGCGTCGCCCGCGAGTGTCGGACGCCGCACGCACCAAGCGAAACGAATGACAGGCGGCGCACCGAGCAGCCGCGTGTCTCACGCAAGTGGCGGTGCGGCGCGGCGCGGCGCGACCGCCAGTTCGGCAGACGCCTCTGAGACGCCGGACGCCGCGCACTCCGCGCCGCCTTCGAGGCTCCAGCTGTTGCGGAAGGACGTGCTCTGCGTCAAATGTGTCACCGAAAACGGCGATTGTGTGTGTTGGGAGAAGAGGCAGAGGCGTCTTCTGTCGTGCGGCTACAGTATAAGGGCGCCAACGGCCATACCATGTTGAATACACCGGTTCTCGTCCGATCACCGAAGTTAAGCAACATCGGGCCCGGTTAGTACTTGGATGGGTGACCGCCTGGGAACACCGGGTGCTGTTGGCTCCACTTCATTTTCTCCTTTTTACGCCGCTATCCCTGCCAGCCCTCTTTTCATACTACCTTTCTTTTGTTCAAACGTGCATCCTTAAGCATTTTAAACGTGCTAGGAATGCCTTGAAAATAACGAACCACTACGAATCGACAGATGTGATCTGAAATAAGTCAGGGCCACCTACTGTTTCGTAGCAGTGCAAAAAACCACAAAAAAAAAAAAAATGAAAATAAACGACTGTAATAAACATAAGATACGATATTAATGGCCTCAGTTCGAAGAAGAATGTGCCAAGGAAGATTTCTTAAAAGTGCCTGAAGGTAACAAAACAGTATGAACCGACAGCTATGTTCTGAAATACGTCAGGGCTTATTGTTTTGCAGCAGTGTACGACTGCAAACAAAAATGTATCTTTCGTCGCTAGAAGAGATGGATGCTTTGGCGACCCTCCTGTGTCTTGTGTCCCTGTTTCCGCACCTTTGCACAGGTCTGCTGGCCGCAAACGGCGTCTCGGACACGCCCGTTAGGCCCACGCCCGTCTCGCAGATGTTTGTCGTGCTTGTGCTGTCATATGGGCCACTACCCGAGCGGCAGCGAGCGGCAGTCGAGCAAAGTCGGGACAAGTCGGGACGGAAGAGGACAGGTGCGAATGCACTGCACAGATCACGCAAATATGTGGAAGCGCCCCGCGCGGCGTGTGTCAGGTGAGGAAGCTGCCGGGGGCGCCCTCCAGCAGGACACTGCTACAGCCCCCCGCCGGATAACGGGAACAAGATGCGTCGCCCGCGAGTGTCGGACGCCGCACGCACCAAGCGAAACGAATGACAGGCGGCGCACCGAGCAGCCGCGTGTCTCACGCAAGTGGCGGTGCGGCGCGGCGCGGCGCGACCGCCAGTTCGGCAGACGCCTCTGAGACGCCGGACGCCGCGCACTCCGCGCCGCCTTCGAGGCTCCAGCTGTTGCGGAAGGACGTGCTCTGCGTCAAATGTGTCACCGAAAACGGCGATTGTGTGTGTTGGGAGAAGAGGCAGAGGCGTCTTCTGTCGTGCGGCTACAGTATAAGGGCGCCAACGGCCATACCATGTTGAATACACCGGTTCTCGTCCGATCACCGAAGTTAAGCAACATCGGGCCCGGTTAGTACTTGGATGGGTGACCGCCTGGGAACACCGGGTGCTGTTGGCTCCACTTCATTTTCTCCTTTTTACGCCGCTATCCCTGCCAGCCCTCTTTTCATACTACCTTTCTTTTGTTCAAACGTGCATCCTTAAGCATTTTAAACGTGCTAGGAATGCCTTGAAAATAACGAACCACTACGAATCGACAGATGTGATCTGAAATAAGTCAGGGCCACCTACTAGTTCATAGCAGTGCAAAACACCACAAAAAAAAAAAAAAAAAAAAAAATTAAACGACTGTAATAAACATAAGATTCGATATTAATGGCCTCAGTTCGAAGAAGAATGTGCCAAGGAAGATTTCTTAAAAGTGCCTGAAGGTAACAAAACAGTATGAACCGACAGCTATGTTCTGAAATACGTCAGGGCTTATTGTTTTGCAGCAGTGTACGACTGCAAACAAAAATGTATCTTTCGTCGCTAGAAGAGATGGATGCTTTGGCGACCCTCCTGTGTCTTGTGTCCCTGTTTCCGCACCTTTGCACAGGTCTGCTGGCCGCAAACGGCGTCTCGGACACGCCCGTTAGGCCCACGCCCGTCTCGCAGATGTTTGTCGTGCTTGTGCTGTCATATGGGCCACTACCCGAGCGGCAGCGAGCGGCAGTCGAGCAAAGTCGGGACAAGTCGGGACGGAAGAGGACAGGTGCGAATGCACTGCACAGATCACGCAAATATGTGGAAGCGCCCCGCGCGGCGTGTGTCAGGTGAGGAAGCTGCCGGGGGCGCCCTCCAGCAGGACACTGCTACAGCCCCCCGCCGGATAACGGGAACAAGATGCGTCGCCCGCGAGTGTCGGACGCCGCACGCACCAAGCGAAACGAATGACAGGCGGCGCACCGAGCAGCCGCGTGTCTCACGCAAGTGGCGGTGCGGCGCGGCGCGGCGCGACCGCCAGTTCGGCAGACGCCTCTGAGACGCCGGACGCCGCGCACTCCGCGCCGCCTTCGAGGCTCCAGCTGTTGCGGAAGGACGTGCTCTGCGTCAAATGTGTCACCGAAAACGGCGATTGTGTGTGTTGGGAGAAGAGGCAGAGGCGTCTTCTGTCGTGCGGCTACAGTATAAGGGCGCCAACGGCCATACCATGTTGAATACACCGGTTCTCGTCCGATCACCGAAGTTAAGCAACATCGGGCCCGGTTAGTACTTGGATGGGTGACCGCCTGGGAACACCGGGTGCTGTTGGCTCCACTTCATTTTCTCCTTTTTACGCCGCTATCCCTGCCAGCCCTCTTTTCATACTACCTTTCTTTTGTTCAAACGTGCATCCTTAAGCATTTTAAACGTGCTAGGAATGCCTTGAAAATAACGAACCACTACGAATCGACAGATGTGATCTGAAATAAGTCAGGGCCACCTACTAGTTCATAGCAGTGCAAAACACCACAAAAAAAAAAAAAAAAAAAAAAATTAAACGACTGTAATAAACATAAGATTCGATATTAATGGCCTCAGTTCGAAGAAGAATGTGCCAAGGAAGATTTCTTAAAAGTGCCTGAAGGTAACAAAACAGTATGAACCGACAGCTATGTTCTGAAATACGTCAGGGCTTATTGTTTTGCAGCAGTGTACGACTGCAAACAAAAATGTATCTTTCGTCGCTAGAAGAGATGGATGCTTTGGCGACCCTCCTGTGTCTTGTGTCCCTGTTTCCGCACCTTTGCACAGGTCTGCTGGCCGCAAACGGCGTCTCGGACACGCCCGTTAGGCCCACGCCCGTCTCGCAGATGTTTGTCGTGCTTGTGCTGTCATATGGGCCACTACCCGAGCGGCAGCGAGCGGCAGTCGAGCAAAGTCGGGACAAGTCGGGACGGAAGAGGACAGGTGCGAATGCACTGCACAGATCACGCAAATATGTGGAAGCGCCCCGCGCGGCGTGTGTCAGGTGAGGAAGCTGCCGGGGGCGCCCTCCAGCAGGACACTGCTACAGCCCCCCGCCGGATAACGGGAACAAGATGCGTCGCCCGCGAGTGTCGGACGCCGCACGCACCAAGCGAAACGAATGACAGGCGGCGCACCGAGCAGCCGCGTGTCTCACGCAAGTGGCGGTGCGGCGCGGCGCGGCGCGACCGCCAGTTCGGCAGACGCCTCTGAGACGCCGGACGCCGCGCACTCCGCGCCGCCTTCGAGGCTCCAGCTGTTGCGGAAGGACGTGCTCTGCGTCAAATGTGTCACCGAAAACGGCGATTGTGTGTGTTGGGAGAAGAGGCAGAGGCGTCTTCTGTCGTGCGGCTACAGTATAAGGGCGCCAACGGCCATACCATGTTGAATACACCGGTTCTCGTCCGATCACCGAAGTTAAGCAACATCGGGCCCGGTTAGTACTTGGATGGGTGACCGCCTGGGAACACCGGGTGCTGTTGGCTCCACTTCATTTTCTCCTTTTTACGCCGCTATCCCTGCCAGCCCTCTTTTCATACTACCTTTCTTTTGTTCAAACGTGCATCCTTAAGCATTTTAAACGTGCTAGGAATGCCTTGAAAATAACGAACCACTACGAATCGACAGATGTGATCTGAAATAAGTCAGGGCCACCTACTAGTTCATAGCAGTGCAAAACACCACAAAAAAAAAAAAAAAAAAAAAAAAATTAAACGACTGTAATAAACATAAGATTCGATATTAATGGCCTCAGTTCGAAGAAGAATGTGCCAAGGAAGATTTCTTAAAAGTGCCTGAAGGTAACAAAACAGTATGAACCGACAGCTATGTTCTGAAATACGTCAGGGCTTATTGTTTTGCAGCAGTGTACGACTGCAAACAAAAATGTATCTTTCGTCGCTAGAAGAGATGGATGCTTTGGCGACCCTCCTGTGTCTTGTGTCCCTGTTTCCGCACCTTTGCACAGGTCTGCTGGCCGCAAACGGCGTCTCGGACACGCCCGTTAGGCCCACGCCCGTCTCGCAGATGTTTGTCGTGCTTGTGCTGTCATATGGGCCACTACCCGAGCGGCAGCGAGCGGCAGTCGAGCAAAGTCGGGACAAGTCGGGACGGAAGAGGACAGGTGCGAATGCACTGCACAGATCACGCAAATATGTGGAAGCGCCCCGCGCGGCGTGTGTCAGGTGAGGAAGCTGCCGGGGGCGCCCTCCAGCAGGACACTGCTACAGCCCCCCGCCGGATAACGGGAACAAGATGCGTCGCCCGCGAGTGTCGGACGCCGCACGCACCAAGCGAAACGAATGACAGGCGGCGCACCGAGCAGCCGCGTGTCTCACGCAAGTGGCGGTGCGGCGCGGCGCGGCGCGACCGCCAGTTCGGCAGACGCCTCTGAGACGCCGGACGCCGCGCACTCCGCGCCGCCTTCGAGGCTCCAGCTGTTGCGGAAGGACGTGCTCTGCGTCAAATGTGTCACCGAAAACGGCGATTGTGTGTGTTGGGAGAAGAGGCAGAGGCGTCTTCTGTCGTGCGGCTACAGTATAAGGGCGCCAACGGCCATACCATGTTGAATACACCGGTTCTCGTCCGATCACCGAAGTTAAGCAACATCGGGCCCGGTTAGTACTTGGATGGGTGACCGCCTGGGAACACCGGGTGCTGTTGGCTCCACTTCATTTTCTCCTTTTTACGCCGCTATCCCTGCCAGCCCTCTTTTCATACTACCTTTCTTTTGTTCAAACGTGCATCCTTAAGCATTTTAAACGTGCTAGGAATGCCTTGAAAATAACGAACCACTACGAATCGACAGATGTGATCTGAAATAAGTCAGGGCCACCTACTAGTTCATAGCAGTGCAAAACACCACAAAAAAAAAAAAAAAAAAAAAAATTAAACGACTGTAATAAACATAAGATTCGATATTAATGGCCTCAGTTCGAAGAAGAATGTGCCAAGGAAGATTTCTTAAAAGTGCCTGAAGGTAACAAAACAGTATGAACCGACAGCTATGTTCTGAAATACGTCAGGGCTTATTGTTTTGCAGCAGTGTACGACTGCAAACAAAAATGTATCTTTCGTCGCTAGAAGAGATGGATGCTTTGGCGACCCTCCTGTGTCTTGTGTCCCTGTTTCCGCACCTTTGCACAGGTCTGCTGGCCGCAAACGGCGTCTCGGACACGCCCGTTAGGCCCACGCCCGTCTCGCAGATGTTTGTCGTGCTTGTGCTGTCATATGGGCCACTACCCGAGCGGCAGCGAGCGGCAGTCGAGCAAAGTCGGGACAAGTCGGGACGGAAGAGGACAGGTGCGAATGCACTGCACAGATCACGCAAATATGTGGAAGCGCCCCGCGCGGCGTGTGTCAGGTGAGGAAGCTGCCGGGGGCGCCCTCCAGCAGGACACTGCTACAGCCCCCCGCCGGATAACGGGAACAAGATGCGTCGCCCGCGAGTGTCGGACGCCGCACGCACCAAGCGAAACGAATGACAGGCGGCGCACCGAGCAGCCGCGTGTCTCACGCAAG